>NW_022196903.1:131449812-131452331 GCF_008632895.1 Mastomys coucha | reverse complement strand
GAGCTGGAAAGGTAGTTTAGTCATTAAAGCTAAGCAGGCCAAGTGAAAACTTGAAGAAGGAGAGACAGAGAGGTAGCTTCTCTCTTGCTGATTTACAATACTCTGGTAATTTCCTTGTGCTCTGCTTGCAGGACTGTCAATAGCCTCGGGGTGTTGAACGGAGCACAGCTCTTTTCTCTCAACAAAGATGAACTGAGGTCTGTCTGCCCTGAAGGTGCCAGAGTCTTTAGCCAAATCACTGTTCAAAAAGCTGCTTTGGAGGTAAGACTGTGGGCTGGAGCTGCTGTAAGAGAGAGTAAGGACTGGCCATGGCGGCTCTGCAACCAATGGCGCTGCTGTAAGAGAGTGAGGACTGGCCATGGTGGCTCTGCAACCAATGGCCGTTGCTGTAAGAGAGTGAGGACTGACTATGGCGGCTCTGCAACCAGTGGTCTCTGCTGTAAGAGAGTGAGGACTGGCCATGGTGGCTCTGCAACCAATGGCCGCTGCTTTAAGAGAGTGAGGACTGGCCATGGCGGCTCTGCAACCAATGGCCGCTGCTGTAAGAGAGTGAGGACTGGCCATGGTGGCTCTGCAACCAATGGCCGCTGCTGTAAGAGAGTGAGGACTGGCCATGGTGGCTCTGGAACCAACGGCCATGTCTATATTGGCCAATTTCTTCTCACTGAAGAGATGAATTAAAAACTTGGCTCAGTTTTTCCTACACTGCCACTAAATAACCCTCAGTAACTATTTTCAAAAAGAAAATATATTTCAAAGGCAGCTAGAACTTTATTTTTGAGCATTTGACAAAAGGACAATCTTCTTATCTTACTGCATGAGCTACTATAAGAACTTCAATTTTGCTAATAGAGAGTAAATCCATACCTGAGTGAGTACAGTCTGAGAGGCCAGGGCTATTATTTCTTACTTTTATTTATTTTGGAAATGTCAGTGTAATAAATAAATAAAACCCTAGGTGCGGGGGACCTGGTGAGATGGCCCACCTGTTAAGAACACGCCCTGCTTTTATAGAGAACCTACAAAAGATCACACATACCCATCTGTAACTCCAGCTTCAGGAGCTGGGCATTATATCGGGATATATATATCAGGACAACTATGTTCATGTACCCACATACATGTACAACTACATAAAAAGCAAGCTGTGGCTGGGCATGGCAGTGGCGAATCTGTAATCCAGCACTCAGGAGGCAGAGGCCAAAAGTTTAGTTCAAGGCCATCCTCAGCTACACAGTAAGTTCAAGGACTGTCTGGCTCCTGAGATCCTTTCTCTAACAAACTGAAGTCCTGGATGCATTTCCCAAGCTGAGTTATCCACCCACAGAATCATCAGGGCCATTGCAGAAGGTCATTAAGAATGCGTAGCTGTGGGCTAAGGAGACAGCTTAGCAGCTAAGAATGTACACTAGGGGGCCAGAGCCTCCAGTCCCTGCACCTATTTAACCATCTAAGCATCCCACAAATGCTTCCAACCACAGCTCTGGGGGATCTGACACCTCTTCTGGGCTCTGAATATGCACAGGCACACCTGCGAGTGAGCGCATATATAATACACACACACACACACACACTCATGCACTCTCACACAGATACATTCTCTCACAAACACACACATAAATAAAATCTTTTCTCTCTTTTTTTAAAAATTTTATTTATTTTTATTTATATGAGTACACTGCAACTGTCTTCAGACACACACCAGAAGAGTGCATCGGATCCTGTTACAGATGGTTGTGAGCCACCACGTAGTTGGTAGGGATTGAACTCAGGAAGAACAGTTAGTGTTCTTAACCGCTGAGCCATCTCTCCAGCCCCTAAATACAATCTTAAAGAAAACAAAAATACAAAACTGCAAGAAGAATTATTTAGTCATAGTTGTGTGCAGAGCGGCTGGAGAGTAGAGGAGCCTCTGTTTGCCTGGAGGTATTCAAGTTATTCTGTTCACAGTTGGCTCTGTAAGAGTTAATAGTTTTGTGAAAATTATAGTTGGCCTCAAATAAAAGGCTATAGGACTCAACATGAAGCTGGAAGCTAATTATCCGTAGCAGGTATATCCTGTGTATTGAACAGTTAAATAACTCAGGATAAAATAGCTTTGTGTGTCTAATCCTGTAACCATTCTCCATCAAGAGAAATCCCGTTATCCTGAGAACTCTTCCCCACAACGTTGATCTGGAAGGTTTTAATCCTGTAACCATTCTCCATCAAGAGAAATCCCGTTATCCTGAGAATTCTTCCCCACAACGTTGATCTGGAAGGTTTCATGTTCCAGTTTGATGGCTGCTTTTCATATGTAGAATATGAATGAGAATTATGTCTTCCCTAAAGTAGTTTTATTACCAGTATACTTTCTAATCTTGTTAAGAATATAAGGCCGGGCGGTGGTGGCGCATGCCTTTAATCCCAGCACTTGAGAGGCAGAGGCAGGCGGATTTCTCAGTTCGAGGCCAGCCTGGTCTACAAAGTGAGTTCCAGGACAGCCAGGGCTATGTAGAGAAACCCTGTCTCAAAAAACC
>NW_022196903.1:131386665-131449802 GCF_008632895.1 Mastomys coucha | reverse complement strand
AAAAAAAAAAAAAAAAGAATATATAAATTACTTCTCAAGGGTATGTTAGAAAATTCTATATCCCTAAGTTTCTTCCATCTAGGACATCCTGTTCTTACCTTGGCCCATCCTTCCTGCTTCCTGCTTCTGATTCCTCTGGGAGTTGACTGAGACAGGTTTCCTTGTGCTTCTTGGCCTTGGTCCAGTTCCTTACTTAGTTCTCACCACCCCAGATTGATCCCAGAATCTTTAGTGGGCAGAGAGACTAGGAGAGGGTACCTGGGATTGTTGGAAGGGCTGGGAAGTGGGTAAGTTGGCATGATCAGAGGGTCAGAGTTTTCTGAAGGGAAAGAGTGTGTTCTGAAGACACCCTTTAAAGATCTCTAAGTGGAGAGGAGTGCCTTGACTGACTGACAGTGCTTGGGAGGTGTGAAAAGATGGCTTGGATGATAGAACACTTGTTTCATAATCACAAAGCCCCAAGTTCAGATTCTGATCGCAGATCTGAAAAGTAGACACGGCTGCATAAGCTCTAGAAGGGACAAGGTGGAGACAGTAGGATTCCTGGGTTGGCCTGACTAACCGCAGGGTTAGTCTGAGCCTCTGTCTCAAAAACCAAGGTGGAGTCAGGAGTGGTGGTGCACCCCTTTAGTCCTAGTGAAAAAGTAGAGGCAGAGGGGTCTCTCTGAGTTTCAGGGCAGCCTGGTCTACGTAGAGAGTCAAGCCAGGGTCACATAGTGAAACCCTGTCTCAAACAAAAAGGAAATAAAATAATAATGACGTGAAAGGTGATTGAGAAGGCAGGAACATTGACCTCTGACCTCCACATGCATGTGAGCACTTACACATACATGTGTACCCGAACACACATGTGTATACGCATGTAGACACATATATGTATGCAAAGTGTTCTTTGATAATTAATCGCTTGTATGTAGACCCTCCTTGTATTGGTAAGTCTAGAGAGTTATTCACCTCATGTGCTGCTGCAGACTAGAAACTTCATGGACAGGTAGAGACAGTTCCCATTTTCATGAAGACGTGCGGGGTGAGGGGCACTGTGGACTGTGCCTGAGCCCTTCCATGACTGTACAACCAGTCCACACAAGCCGGTAACTATGTTGTCTGCTCCATGTTTATTCTTCAGGACAGCAATGGAAGCTCCGAGTTACAAGAAATCATGCGGAGACGGCAGGAGAAGATCAGCGCCGCTGCCAGCGACTCGGGGGTGGAGTCTTTCGATGAAGGGAGCAGCCACTGATTGCTTGAACTCCATTCTTCTTGGCATGGTTGTTGACCAGTGTTGGACATGCTTTATTTTAAGAAGCCTCGAAGGGAATGTCAAATCTATCGTCTTGGTATATGTAATTTATCGCCATAAAAGGAAACAGTATATACCTGAGTGGGCAGAGGACTTGCTGCTTCTGTGCCCATTGTTTTGCTTAAAACTGAGAAGTGGGCAAGTGAGATGGCTCAGCAAGTGAAGGTGCTTGCTGCCAAGCCCAATGACCTGAGTTCAAGTCCCTGGGCTTACATGGTAGAAGAGAGCTGGCTTCGGCAAGTTGTCCTCTGACCACCACACATAAATGAATAACAAATGTAATTTTAAAACTTTTAAAGAAAATTTAATTTAAAAACCAGAAGTTTTAGACTGTTCTGAGCTTGGGAACTATTTTTGCCACTTTCCATGGGTGTCCTTCTCCTTTGCTACAATAGTTTTCACAGCCTTGTTTGATGACCTAAGTGGGGATATTTGACAATGGCAAATGTATTCATTGCACAAAGAAAGATACAGCCATCCATGAAAAGGGGGTCAGCTTTCAGTGACTGCGATGCCTGTCATCGAGGGAGGAGGCTCAACTAGACTCCTTACTTGAGGCCTGTCCTCTCACATACCCAATGAGAGTATATCTAGCTTTATTTAAAGTTCTTAATGCCAACAGTTTTAAAAATCACATTTGAATGAACTGTACAGTGTAGCCAGACCTTGAACCTGCGAATAGGAGACTATAATATGTTCCCAAGAAACTTTGTTACTCTCAGCTCTGTTGATTGTGAAATCTTGCATAGATTATGCTTTGATTTAGTTTCTATTCTGCTTATTATGTAAACTGTAATTAAACACGAGAAAGCACAAGTCAAGAGTAAGATATATGCACTCACAATCAAAGTAGCCCGAGTTACTGTTTATTACAGTACTTTGCTTAATGAAGGCCTCAGTTATAAATATTGATATAAATAAGTAGTCAAAGGCTATTGGGCCACTTTATGTGTTATATCTGTGTAACAGGGAAACTTAATTTACATGTACTTTAACCCCATGAAAGAGTCTAGAGAGAGAGAAGACATATAGCTTAACCTTCAACAAATGTTATTTTTGGAAACACAGGTTTTGTCATTAAACGTAATGTTATTTCACTTATATAAAGAAGGTGTTACGTAAGAATGTTGTATATTTTAACATAAATCCATCTAGAGAGATTATCTAGATTCATTAATTTTTCATAGTGCCTTTTTCACATGAGTCAGCTGGAGAGAGTCTGCAATAAACAGTATTTGCTGTATATTAATAAATAGCTTCTATCTCATCAACACGGGAATGTTTGCTTGCTGGACTGAGTGTTTGGGTTGAACAGAATGAGAGGTCTCCTTAGAATAGAGGCTCTAGGGTGTGTCTGTGCCTAAGATACTGTCCCGTGTTCCCCTGCTTATCCCTGCCTCCCTTGGTTCCTCATCCCTGCCTCCTACCATCAATTCAGAGTTAGTAACAAGAGAGACAATCCACGCAGGCTGCGTTTGTTATTGATAACTGCTCCAACTGAATACATATCTGGACCTCTGCAGTAACTGCGAGCAACTTCTCAGAGCCAAGTTTCCAGACGGCAAAGAGCATGGCAGCCTTTGCTTTGCATTCCTGTCTCCCCATCATCCTTAGCAGATGTGAGATGAGAAAGAATTCATTTAGATGTCTTACATCCTATAAGCCCTTCATTGAATTAAAAAAAGAGAGAGAGATTGGCTCTGAAAAGCAAAATAAAAATCTAATATTAAGATCACCTGGTTGAAAAGTAGCATATCCAACAGAGAAAGAATTGGTGTAATTTATATCTATATGTTATGATATGAAGGGGGCATGGCTTATATCTGTGTGTAATATGAAGGGAATATCAGAGATGCAATAATCACAGGACACAATGAACTTGGGAATATAGGGCACTGAGGGGTGGTGGAATTTACAAGGCTGAAGCAGAGTCCTGTCAGAGCTGCCATCCAGGTGTCTGAGGAGTTTGGTCACTGGAAAGTTTGAAGAAAGAACCCACAGAGCTGGCAAATGAACTTCTGGGACAGCAGCGTAGTGCTGGTAATGATCTGCTTCCAGAAGCAGATGAAATCATGAGTGGAAAGAAAGTATCCATGGGGTGGGAGAATACACCTGCTTCCAGGAAGTCAGGAAAGCATGCTGGAGACTTGTGCTGCTGTCGCTGCCGTTGCTAGTGGCAGTCACGTGAAACTTGCAGACTGGAGAAGGAGAGGTAAAACAAGGTAAGGTCATTGTCACTTCCCCATCTGTGAGTCTTCTGTGTCCTTGGAGAGAACCTGTCTGACCACTACATGGTAATGCCCCAGACCCCAAAGTCGAGAACAAAGGGGTAGATTGAAGAGCTGTCCAGTTCCAGCTTCTGCCTACCTAGACTCTTGGCTTTCCTTCCTGTGTGCATTTGAAATTATATACAACTGAAAAGCTTATGTGTTTTTCCTTACACAGTATAATCTTCCTTCCCTGTTATCTGAAAATAGGTAAGACAACGAATGTTTCTTATGAATTTTTAATTAAAATGGAAAAAAGCAGAGCCCTGCAACTCCACGTATGGGTTAATAGGCAGATCCCACACCTAGCGAGAGGGAGCAAAGGGTAGAGTTGAACATGGAGGCGTGCAATGAGCATACATGGAGTTTGGATTGGAACTTGTGAAGAACAGGATTGTAAGGTGTAGGTACTCCTGTCTTGGAGAGGATGCTATGAAGAGGGGCTTCTGGAGTGAGGACGTCGGCTCTGAAAATATAGAGGTAGAAACTGCAGTCACCTACCACTCCTGGAATCAACAGTCAGGGCTGCGCTGAAGAGCCGTCCACTGGGTTTCAGCCAGCCGATTGTGGTATAAGTTATGTGGTAGTCTTGTTGTTCACTCATGCGCTTGAAACTGTATGGCTGTAGTCATTATATTTGGGGAAATGTGAACAATTATTGCTCCCTTTCCCCCGCCCCTGTTGTCTCCCTCCTTGGGTGTTGGCAGCTTCACGAGTGTTGGACCATTTGAAGTTTTCCCATGCTCCTTGCCGGTCTGTTAAGTTGTCACTCTGTGTTTCCCATGTGTTTTGAGTCAGGCAGATTTTGTTGCCCTCCTAGTCCTCACCCCTTCCCTGATGTGACTTCCAATCCTGCTTTCATTCATTTCCATTGTGTTTTCTCATGTGTGAATTATAGTTGTTATCTCTAAATGTCCAAGTTAAATTTTTTATCTTCTGTGTCTCTACTGAACTTGCTCAATATGCCCTCAGCTTTTCCAACCTTAACAAATACAGTTAAGATATATGTCCTTAGAGAAGGTTTGGGGAGTGTGTTTCTCTTTTATGAGAAAGCAACATTCCTTTGCATCTGACCCAGAAAACAATCACACTGGTTGCAGCGTCTGTTCAGAAGTCTGTCAGAGCACTGGAGGCTTGCAGTGTCACGTGCTGGCTTGGATGGAAAGTATAAAATGAGGAATACCAACAGAATCCAGAGGAGGTTCTCTGAAAAAAGGTCAATAAAAAGGTCAGACTCCTGAGGACTTTCTAAGACAAATGTATAAAGAAAGAAATCTGTCCAGATTTCTGAAGTTTAAATAGTAAGGAGTTCAGAGTGATAGCTAAAAGTGCTCCCCCAAAGGAATGCCTTAAAAATGGTGGCTCCACTGGTGTATTCTGTTGAATATTTGACAGGCAGATACAGATCCTAAAACCTGAAAAGGGAAGATTTCTTGGTTCATTGTATGAAGCCACCGCTGCCCTCACCACAGCTGACCAGAGACACTACAAGGAAAAAAGTCAATGTTCCTTATGAATGTTGGTGTAAAACTCTGGTTTAAAATAATATTTCATTTATAGTATGCATCCCTTTGTATTTTCATCTTGAGACAGGTTCTCAGTCAAGCTCCCCAGGCTAGCCATGAGCTACTTACGTTAGAATAGACCTTGACTCTGTGAGCGGCTAGCCTCAGTCTCCTGGTTAGCTGCCCCACCAGGCCTGGCTCAGGTATCAGTTCCCCTATGTAAATGTATGCAGATCCTAGTGAGCTCCTCTGCTGTGCTCATGTCCTTGATATCTAGGAAACGTTTGTCTTTCCCAGACTACAGAACTTGGTTATAGTGTGTCTCCCCTCCGCCCACCATTTTTCCCTCTGTCTTGATTCCCAAGATCATACTCTTCTTCAGTCTTAGACTCTAGTTGCATATCACTGCCTCCTGAGAGTTGAGGGCAGGAGACAAGCCAGACCTGTTTCTGTGTCATGGGATGTCTTCATCATGGGGGAGAAGGGCATGCCGAAGGAAGAGCACCAAGACTGAGATGTTGACAAATCTCTGCACGTTTGTGAATGGTTTACAACATGAAAAAGCTACTAAAATCCTGATAAACAGTTACCAAGAACTTCACAATTAGAGAATTACTAGGAACTACGCATTGCCTGATTGGAAGATGCTGTGGCCACCGGTTACACAGAGAGTATTAGGATCTTGAGCCTGGACTTTTGAATAGATTGAGAGGCTTTAGAAGTCTAGTGTGCTACCTGTCCATTGGACAGCAGAGCTGGCACCTTGCATTGAGACTTCGTAAGAGCCTAGATGCATCCTGAAGAGACTAAGGCATAGACCCTTTAGATTGCTGCTGGGAGTAGATGAACCCGTGGTCCAGGACTACCACCAGGCCCAGAGGGCCCTGCTCTAGGCTGACGTTAAAGGCTTCCTTGCTTCATATGTATTTCTATGTACCAGGGCTAACTGTGGTACCTTCTGAGCTGGCTGCATAACAAAGCCCTGAAAGAATATTTTCTCTTATAAATGGGTATAGGTAGGTAGGTAGGTAGGTAGGTAGGTAGGTAGGTAGGTAGATAGATACATAAATAGATAGATAGATAGATAAATAGAAGATAGATAGGTAGATAGAAAAATAGATAGATGGATAGAGAGATAGAGAGATAGATAGATAGATGTGCGTGTACACGCATGTACAAATGCATGCATCCCCCAACAATGCAATTACCACTATGTCTATTACCATTATCTCAAAAATAAACTAGAAGGTCTTATAATCAATAAAACAAAAAACCCAAGACATCCATTTTCTTTCTTTCTCTCCCTCCTTCCTCTCTCGCTTTTTCCCATCTACTCTCCCTCTTTCCCTGCCTTCTCCCCCTTTCCCTCTGTGTGTTTGTGTTTCTCTGTCTCCCCCCACCCCTTCTCTTTCTCTCTCATGCACATACACGTACACATGAGTTGAAAATTCAAGGGTCTTTGAGTTTTTTACATTTCACTGTCCTTTGCTCTGGGCTGCTATCACAAACTAAGCACTTCTGTCCTGCTATTTACTCTTACTAAACAAAGTGTGAACTGAATTTTGCTGAGTATTTTAACACGTATTCCCATTTTATAAATGAACAAAATAAAACTCCAGTAAGCTAAATCACTTATTTAAAAAAGTACTCAGTAAGAAGAACAACTAAATTTGGATTTAGTCCCTTGGTTGCCTATTTAACTGCAGATTTTTGTCTGAAGTCAAAGATCAGTGTATAAAAAGGTATTAGCAGAAAATGTCCTTTTTCTTGGGAAAGAATTTAGCCTTGGGACTCATTATCTGCCCTGGCTGACCTTGAACTCATGACAGTCCTCCTCCTGACCCAGCCTCACAAGTACTGGGGTTGGAAGCATGCACCATCATACTGGCTGAAAATGTGCTATCAAATGAAATTTCATGGCGTAACCTGAAATTGGTATCTCTGTTGGATGCTGTGAAGGCTTGGAGCCTCATTTAAAAATCCGTAGCTGGGTAGTGGTGGTGCACGCCTTTAATCCCAGCACTTGGGAGGCAGAGGCAGGTGGATTTCTGAGTTCGAGGCCAGCCTGGTCTACAGAGTGTGTTCCAGGACAGCCAGGGCTACACAAAGAAACCCTGTCTCGAAAAACAAAACAAACAACAACAACAACAATAACAAAAATCTGTGGTAACTTAGTTTGTCTCCTCACCAAGTCCTCACAGTTGAATTTACAAGCAGATTTTGTTCATTGTTTTGTGAAACAGTAACTATTATTTTTGTCATTGATGTAACAAAATACCAGACAATAGCATCTTGGTTGGAAGGAGAGCGTCAACCTTAGGTTTACACATTTGAACACTTGCTCTCCAGCTGTGGCACATTTGGGGCAGGGCTATGGGCATGGCCTTCCTGTAGGAAGTGCATCCCAGGGGTGGGGAGGGGGCTTTGAGAGTTTAGAGCCCTTCCCTACTTCCTGTTCCCTCTTTCTTGTTTGTGGTTGAAGATATAATTTCTAGGTTCCTCTTCCAGCCACCTGCTGTCTTGCTTCCTCTGCTGTTATGAACTTCCTAAAATAAACCATCTTCTTAGTTGCCTTGGTCATGGTATTTTATTAAAGCAACAGAAAGTTAACTATTTACGACCTAAGGAAGGGACAGGTTTTGTTTGGGCTCTCAGTTTGAAGAGACACAATCCTTCCTGGTAGGGAAGGCACTGCGGCAGGAGCGGCAGGCAGCTGGTAACATTGTGTCCCCAAGTGAGCAAACAGATGAATGCAGTGTTCCCCTCATTTTTCCCCTCCCCATACCCCCCCCTTTTTTTCCTTTTTCAGGATTCTGGCTCATGAAAGGACACCATCAACTTACATAGTAGCTCTTCTCTCCAACACCCTCAAAGACACACTCAGAGCTGTTTCTCCTAGGTGATCAGGTTGACAATGATGGTTAATGATGACATTAGGCATGAGTGACACCAGGAAACCCAGTGCTGAGCCTTAGCCATCCTGTTATCTCTTCAGAGAATATCAGCTGGCTGATAACCCTCCTTCTTTAAAGTATACATGATATAACATGCCAGTAACCAGGACCAACCTTAGCTAACCCATTCAGTCTTCCCTATGACGGCACAGAAACAGAACAGAAATGCATTTGTTGTGAGGGGCTCTCTGAGGCTTTTTATCCAGTAAACTCCGTTTGAGGGTCCTGCTGAGCTCCTAGGATGCGGGCAGTGAAAGGGCTTATTAAGCTTACATGAATGGAGTGAACAGAGCTAGCTACCCAACCTCAGGCTCGGGCAATTGCTGTAGCTGTTTCCTGGCTCATAAAGCTTAGCCTGTGCAAAGTGAGAAGCTGAAGCTGATGAATAATCCAGTACCCTGCAGTCAGAACACAAGAGCATCCATCCATCCATCGGGCAAGCAGCGCGAGGATGTTTACTGCCTCCTCTTCAAGAGCAATCTACCATAGGGCAGGACTCAGATATTTAGATAACTCATTAATCTTGCAGCCATAAAAAGTAAAGCACATGGAAATGACTATTGTTTTATGCTTGAATGGTAGAACAATGGATTTACAGACAGAACACAAATGAAGACAGCTCTTTCACCTTGCCTTCTTGTGTCCATCTTCTTGGCACATTTGTTTAACTGATCTCGAATTTAGGAGGTATCGTGCAGACAAGACCTTTGTCTTCTGGGGTTGTCCAGAGCAAGCCCAGCAGAGGTTAGCTGGGGTATGTGGAGCAGGGGAGATGGCAGGGAGGTGGGGCAGGGGGCAGATCTAATAGACAGGAATGCTCACAGTGAATGTGCCTGTAAGGAACTGAGTACAGCATGAAGTCGATGTGGGGGAGGGTGGGGCAGGGGGAACCTTCACCCTGAGGATGTCATGCCAGAAGTCTCAGCGTGCCCAGGGATAGTCACAGATTTGGAGAATCGTGGAACGTGCTTAGCCCTGTCAGGCTCTTGCCTGGTGCTCTCTACAATCAGTTCTGTGTTTTACCACAGCCCCTTTGAAAGGCGATATGCTTCTTTTGTATGTGAGAGAACACTTGCGCTCTGAGATAACAGGTGACTCTGCAGACCGAGCTGTTCAGTTATTCAGCTCTGCATCCGCAAACTGCTAGGCACCATGCCAAGGGCTTTCCATTTAATCCTCTGCACAGGGCTGTGAAGGGAGCCTTTAGTACTCCTGTTACCAAACAAGGAAACTGGTTCATAGAAGGATTAAGTGGCATTCACAAATGTGGCTTACTTGCCCCAAGCCTCTACTCTTAACTTGACCCAGGCATGTTTACATAGTAGGGTTGCACAAATTGGCTTCCTCTTCTTAGGAGCAGGGAGCTTTGTTGGCTAGTTAGTTCTGATTCATTTATTTTTGTTTTGAGACAAGGCCTCACGGAGCTTGAACTGGCCTTGAACTTGCTGTACACTTCTGACCCTCCTGTTTCTACTTCCTGAGTGCTAGGATTACAGGCATATGTCAGCACATCCAGACTATATGGGGATCAAAACCAGGGCTTCACACATGTGTCTATAATTAATATTCCAAAGCCAATGACGAGACATATTGTCCTGGAGAAACAGAGCCCATCTAGTCCAGGTATTGGGTACTGTTTGTTTGTTTTTTAAACCAATCTATGAAAGAAGTTCTGGATGGCTCTTGGAAACTGTGAGATGTTAGCTTACATTGAAATCATGTGACTAATATATCCTATTAGTCCAGGAGTTGTTTTTAGATGCATATGGTTCTTTAAAAGCTCAGTGTGGTGGGCTGAACATGTCACGTCCCAAGTTCATACACTGAACTCCACCTACAATGTTATAATTAGGAGTCGGAACCCTGGGAAGTAATTATGTCATGAGAGTCCTTATAACTGGGATTATTGCCACTATTAATCAACCCCAGATAGCTCTGACTTTCCATGTCGTATAAAGATGAAGTAAGAAGCCAGTGACTGGTGCTCACAAGAACTGGCCAGATGTCCAGCCAGCAGTCTGTGAGAAATGTCACCCTGTAGTTTATTACCTACTCAGCTCTTGTGACAGAACCCTGAGCTGACCATGATGTGATGAGCGACGCTCTATTACCTGACATCTCATACACTATACAACAGAGTCGCTGTATCTGCAATGTTCTATAATGCTATGCTGTGCTACACTGCTGGCCACTCATGTGTTACTTCCTAGGCTTTCTGGTTAAAGGCGATAGATTATAATATATCCAGGGGCGGGGGGAAGAGATCAAGGAGCCCTTCCTAAGACGACTAATTTTTGTATTTGTTACTTAAGTTGATATGCTTTTTATTTCTATTTTTCATTTAGAATGCCTTTAAGAATTTCATACATTGTATTTTAATCCTTCTCCACTCCTCCCCCAACTTCTCACAGGCACCCACTCTAATTCCATATCCACCATGCTTGAGTCCCCTTTTGTAAATTTATTCTTAATTTTGTGTCTGCATGTGTGGGCGTGGGCATATGAGTGCAGTGCCAACCAAGGCCAGAAGAGGGCATCAGATGCCCGGGAACTGGAGTGGTAGGTGCTGTGTGCTATATGATATGGGTGTGAAGAACTGAACGGAGGTCCTCAGGAAGAACATCTAGTACTCTTACCTGATGAGCCATCTCACTGTTCAATGCTTTGTACCATGACGGGGGCAACAGGTACAACTCCTACTTTTGACAGCACTTAGTTCTTTCTGAGTGTTCTTAGAACTGAAGAGTCTGGCTTTGAACTCCTCCTATCCCAGGCTGGACTCCCTTACCATGGAAGGTGCAGCACAACCTACTGGGTTCCTGCATATTGCCTGACGTATTCAAAGCTCACAGCTTCCTCTGTGCAGGGGCTTCCACACCATGATGTGTAATAACCCCGGAATCTGAACCACAGACAGCAACAGCCTTACGTGCATTCTTTTGAATCTCCATAGATGTTTGAGAAGAGTTGGAAAGCGATAGTAGCAGGACAAAAGATAAGACAGAGGAATGTGACTTCTATGAGAAATGTCTATTTCTATAATAAACTTTTCATCGGTGGCCTTTCGTCCATCCTTGGTTGGCATCGTGGGTTAACATTACCTAGCTGTTTCACTTTGAATCTTTCTTTTGAGAATTTTACCAGTTACATATCACTGTCCTGGAAAATATTCCATTAGCTGATGTCATGCAAATGAAAGGCAGGTTAAGTGCTGAGCATGATGCTAGACTCTCAGTGACCACATGTATGGTTGGAAACACTTCACTGACGACCGCTAGGCAAGCAGGTGTCCTTTGTCCATGTTTGTCCATGTGACTCAGAGATCCAGGCTTCTTCCCATTGGTCTGGAGCCAGTCATGTGACCCTAACTGAGTTGCAGATGGACCACTTTATACGTGCAGTTACAATAAATGCATCAGAGGCTAACAGAGGGTCTTGCGATCCAGAGCCATCTGAGGAAATGTGGGGAGATGTATTCACTCTAGACTAACAAGAAAAGGTTCAGAGGCAGGGTGGCCCTGGCCACTCGCTTGGGACTCTGTGTCTAGAGTGCTGTGGGCATTATCTGGATGTTTGCTGAAGACAGAGGTGACATGTTTCAAGCGGTGGCTGACCATGACTCTGCACTCTTTTTAAGATTTGAATGTGGGAGGGTGGATTTTATTTTTCTGACTTCTCTAGGAACAAGACAAACCCACTTCTCCCCTGTGACCCACACTGTGTGCATTTCTGTCCTGTCAATAGTGGCGCATGAGTCCCTTATTTTCTCCCCTGCTTTCCCTGGCAGAGGGTACACACCTTGGGGCAGGAGCCTTGCAGCATCTGTCCTCTGAACTGCAGCTGCTGTATCTGACATGACACTGTGCTACGCACACTCGTCCACTCCAGTCACATCCAAAATATCGGGGATAAAATCCTGATTAAGGATAAGAGGCAAATAAGACCCCAAAAAGGAGTTCTGTGCCTCCTGGATTTCAGACTAGTCGCTGGTATCCCCTAACTCAGACGTGTTCCAGATTAGTCTTTCCAATCATCAACACGCCCTCATAATTAGGCATAAAGGTACCCCAAGAAATGATTCATTAATGGTTAAGATTGGGCATTGTCTCCTGGCCGACACAATGTTTCCAACTATCCTAGTTTAATGTTTTTACGTATAGAGAGTAATCGAAGGGCTTCCACTCAAGGACATTAGCTAAAAGTGTTAGGTCAGGTCGGAACTCCCCAGTGCCTGCCCCGGGCTAGAACCAGAGAACTAGCAGGAAATGCTAGATTGAAATCTCCTCGTCATTGCTTCCAGCAGAACCAGAGAATTAGCCTAGGAATATCAAAATACCTCAACAGGGAGGGCTCCACTCCTCTTCCTCCTGCTTCACACCTAGCTACCAGACCCTGCTGACCTTGGTGTGGGGGTCACCTGCCTACGTGACTTCAGTCTTGAGTCCCCTGCTGTAACCCCCACCTGCCTACGTGACTCTTGACATCTGCCCTGTTTCCTGTATGGTATTTAAGCCTGATTCTCACCTTGCACAAATACATTCAGATTCAACACACCCTTGTGTGTCGAGTCTGTCATCTGCCAACTTATTGCCCACCTGACAAGAATTCTCATCCCCTGGAAATTGGGGTCCCCGCAATGAACCAGGTCCACGGCAAGACTGGTCGTGAGTAAAGGCCGTGGTGGTTTGAATGGGGAATGCCTCTCGTAGGCTCGTGGGTTTAAACTTTGGCCCCGGTTGCTGGTGCTGTTGAGGGAACCTTTGGGAGGTGGAACCTCCTGGAGGAAGCACATCACTGGGGATGGGCTTTGAGGCTTCACAGCTACGTCACTTCCTATTCTCTCTCTCTCTCTCTCTCTCTCTCTGCTTCCTCGTAGGGCTGAGGTATTATCGTTTGCTTCCTGACTGCCAGGCCTTACCTTCCCTGTTATGCTGGGTTCTGCCCCTCTGGAAAATTAAGCTAAACTGCATACCTTTTTCTTCCAGTCACTACTAGATAGACTTTGCTACATGAACCCTGGCTCAAAACACAACAGGGATTCCAAGGGATAATCAGGGAGGACTAGGGAGACAGAAGTCCTGGAGAAGCACACAGGGACATGTACAGAACGTGGAAGGGGAAAGGTCAATGCCTCACACATTGATTCAGGCCTTGGTTGGGCGCAGCCATTATACCATCCACAGAACTAGAGTGGAGCACACATCGCTGAATCAAACAGGCCCTTGCTCCAGGAATTGCACCGTCCAGCAGGGAGGTTCTAGCATTATACTGCAGCAGCAGAGAATAAAGCTAGAGAAAATAGCTATATTTTTTTTTTTCAAATTGAAAGCTTGTCCTCTGTATCAATACCTGGAGATGAAATTGGTAATTCTGTCCTATTCGAGTTTATCAGTTACCAGTGTGAATGGGAAACAGAATGAAGTGGAGTGAAAATGGCTTTGGGGATGGAGAGAGCTGGGTCAGAATCTTATATTTGTCTCTTTATAATTCAGTGTCAGTGAGGCAAGTGGACCATGCCACCAGGCAGAAGAAGTGGTAAGGTTGAGTGAACGCAAACCCCATGAATCTCATACCTGAGAACAGTAGGAGTGGCCACTCCCTGCCCAGCTCTTCCTGCTCTGGAACACATAACCACAGCATGCCCCTGAGAGGACCATGACAGTCAGTCACACAGGGAAAATACCGGAAATCGTTCCTCATACAAACAGAGCATCATTAGCATCTCAAATGGAGCCAATGGGAAGGCTCTATCCCTGGATCCCACCCTACTCCTCAATGTTTATAAAGTCCTTATCCACGTGGAATAAAGTGTGCAAGTTATTTCACCAAGGATTGTCTGAGAGTGGCTGTTTGACTGAGCTTTAACACTTTGGGGAAGAGTTCTCTCTTTCGCACGATTCATCGATGGACCTTCGACCCACCTGGTAGACTTGGCTCATGCCCTGCCACCCCTGCCCCTATAGCTCCCTGTCATTGCTGCCCCTGGTCACCTACTGCTGCCCACTGCTGCCACCGCCCCTGCTGCTGGCGTTGACGCTGCCACAGTAGCAGGTGAGACCTGGGAGCCCAGCTACCTGCCCTGTGCAGTATTCCCCTTTTGAGAGCTGTAACACGTGGGCCGTTCCCTGCAGGACCAGAGCCCCTCAGAACCTTAGATGACAAGGACATACTATATAAGTTTGCTGATACTGCCCCTTGACCTAATTGATTCTCACCTTCAGCATGTGGAAAGTGGACGTTCTCACTCCATAATGCTATTTTGAAGTTAATAAACTATAATACAAAGGCCTTAGCACTCCTGAGAGACAGATGTAAATCCACCCTGCCTGAGGGATCCTGTACTCAAAGCATCTGTTGAAAGCTACACGTTCCCTGTACCTCCCTCGCTACCAGGTAAGGACTGAGATTGAGGCAGAAGAAAAGACTGGAGGAACATTGACAAGTGTTTGCTCGGTCCTCCCAATTCACATTCGAAATTTTAAATCTAATTTTAAGATCTGGAAATTGCTTCATTGTGCTTAAGGTAGTGTTTAACATAAGTAGTCACAAAATGATTTATTGATTGAACATGGACACGGACCACTGATTAAAGATGAGAGTCATGCTTAGCTCTGAGATTTGGCTTATAAGAAAGAAATGGACAGACTGTCTTGAGATAAGCCTCTCACTGACTCTAAAACCAAAGTTTCTCCTCTTCTACATGGCCACCAGTCAGAAATATTGTGGCTGGAATGTCCTTCTCAGATATCCAAATGAAGCTGCTGAAAGCCAGGAGTGAGTGTCTGCAGTTCTCCATGTTATGTTTGATGCTGCATAACCCAGTTGGCTAAAGTGCATATCACATTTGGCCCTGGGCATGGTTCCTGACTCTGTGCCCGGTGCCAAGCACCAGACTGGAGAGCTGGAAGCTGGGAGCTGGGCCAGCTATTTGAAGCACATTGCATCAGACATTCCCCAGGGTGTAAAGGAAGGCCTCCTTGCTAGAAAGCAGGGGGAATTCTGCCCTCAGACATCGGGCTCAGTAATTTTAACTCCTTGGCTAAAGGCCAATCCTGTAGCTAGCAGCTATCATGTGGCCTGTAGAAAATCTAGACACAAAGCCTCCAGCTCTGGCTTTTCATGAGGGCACTACAGCCTCTTCTGGAAGATATTTTGCCCTCTGAGGATCAACTTTAAGAATGGAGTGACACGGGCTGGTGAGATGGCTCAGTGGTTAAGAGCACCAACTGTTCTTCCAGAGGTCATGAGTTCAAATCCCAGCAACCACATGGTGGCTCACAACCATCTCATAATGAGAGACAAAAAAAAAAAAAAAAAAAAAAAAAAAAAGAATGGAGTGGCATTATAAAATCTGACATTAAAAGCATCTTAGTGGATTTCCTCACTCACAAGACATATAAATGTTTAGGAGGATAAATATAAATGTTGTTGTTGTTGTTTTGTTTGGTTAGTTTTTTGCCAGTAAGAAAAATGAAGATTCCACATTAAAGAACTATCCAAAAGTAGAAAAATAAAAAAATAAAAATAAGCTCAACCTCTCATTTTCTTTTCAAGTAGACTATAATCTTACAGTTTCCAGTGATGGAGAGACATGTTAGTGTTAATTACTACATCTGTAACTCAGCCTCTAGTGGTAGTTTGTGAACTTACCTTGTAACTTACCTTTTTCAGCTCCAAAGTTCCATCTCACAGGCAGGCCCTCCTAGACACATGGTTCTACAGTCCTTAGCTGTCTCTGTATGCTGTACAGGTGTATGCTGTGAGCTGTGTTCGCTAGTCTGTGTGTTGATTCAATATGGCACCCTGCTCAAAAACATTTTTTTTTAAACTTAACTAAAACTACTGAAGAGTTCCTGTGGACCTCCCTTTTGAGTGATAAAGATGGGATCCAGGGTGGAAGCAACTGCTTGGGGTGACTTTAGTGCTCACCAGAGAACCAAGCAAAGCACTTGTGGGCGATTTATCCCTTTTGACAGTCTGCTTAGCATTCTACAGTGTGTTAACTGAAACACAACAAGTTCATTGGTGGAAGGAAAAGATGAGTCTTTTGCTAGCTGAATATCTTAGAGTCTGTAACTTGAGGGTCACCAGAGAACAGGGTGACAATAGCGAAGACTGAAAGAATGATCTGGAAGCTGCCCCCGTGTGACCTCCCTCTAGGCTCAACTTTGGGTCGGCAATGCAGCCCTGATCTCCTGTTGTCCTGGGGACAGCAGATCCCTCCTGGGAGAGGGTGCTCACATAGAACATGAGGATCTATGGAGTGCTTGCTTTCATGAGATGTCACAGCCCCCACTACGGGATTTACATAAGCATCTTGTGGCCGTGAGAGATCTCCAACTTCCCACCAGCTCTTCTGTGGTCACACAAACCCATCCCTGACCTGTCTGTGTGTGAGGTTCTAAGAATGTCACACATATGCTTGTGACCTTTTTAAAAATCCTGTTCACTTCAGAGACTGGCATGGTGCAGTATTAAAATATCCAGGAGGGGGTCTGACAGAGTGGGAGGAGGAGGAGGCAGCAGGAAGGAGTTGGGCAGGACACCTAAGGAGGTGAGAGAGCCTGGCATTCCTCCTGGCGTCCCAGCTGTCAGCCGGCAGGGTGCAGACACATTCTGCCATGCCCCTGACAGGCAGAGAGGCTTACTGGCCTAATCTCTCAGGACCTCGCCAAGGTCTGCTGTGTACCATCATAAGAGCCAGCAGGGTATGAGCTATTCATTTGGTGTGCTTTACTGTTATGAAGGTCACTGACAAAACACGAAGCTGATCTTATGTACAGTTTCAAGAAGGTGGCTGGGATATCTCAGCTCTTAAGAGCATGTAATACTCTTACAGAGGACCTGACACCCATGTCAGATGACTTACAACTGCCTATGACTCCAGCGTCAGGGGATTTGATACTGCCTTCTGAACTCCATTGGACGATGTGCTTGCACATGCACATAGCTACACACAGACTCATACAAAATTACAAATAAAATAAATCCTGAAAAAAATAAGATAGTTGGGAATGGAGGGAAACCTGGGGTAAGGGACAAATATCAGACACACAAGTGGGCTCGCAGCAACCACATTCCTACATGGAAGCTGCCAAATATATCACTTTCAACTCAAATGTTGACCTTAGGCTGTCTAGATCAATGGTTCTCAGCCTTCCTAACCTTCTAATACAGTTCATGTTGTGGGGACCCTTCCCCAACCATAAAATTATTTTGTTGATGCTTCATAACTATAATTTTGCTACTGCTATGAATTGTAACGTAAATATTTGATGTGTAGGGTATATGATATGAAGCCCCTATGAAAAGATCTTTAACAACCCACACCCCAGGGAGTCGTGACCCACAGGTTGAGAACTGTTGCAGGAAATATTGTCTGTTGTGGCTGGCTCTGTGCTGCCTGTATTTTTATGTTAATTTTGCTCTCTCAGGAGAAGCTGTCTGGAAGGAGGAATGAGTCATAGTACTCAAGTGGCTTCTTGTGAATCAATCCCTAAAGAATAAAGGAACCAATCACTGGGTGAGTAGGCAGGACTTCCAGGTTGCATGGAGGAAGAGAGGAAGCAGGAGAGACTTAGGTCCTTTTGGAATGGGGACAGCACATGGGTAAGATGGAACTGCTAGAGTTTCCCCTTATCACGGCGGATCCACAAGGATTCGCCACCAGAGGAATCAGATTTTAATAAGGCTTACAAGATTAGGTTTTAGTTGTTGTGCCCAGAGATTGAGTTACCATTGTTTCTGAATAAGTCTGTGTGGTGTTTTCCTTTATGCGGGGTTCAACTGGGTTCAAGAGAGAAAGGTACAGGGGCAAATCGTGGGTTTGCCAGATGTACACCACAAAGGCCGTGGGGGATTGGAGCATGGAGTTGACTTGGTAGTGAACCTAGTGAGCTGGGTGGAGAGATTTTGGAGTTCTGAGTCAGAGACGCCGTGAGATTAAAACAGGTCAGCCATTGCCTGCCAGGGCACGGCCAGCCAGGCCACCCGAGGCTGAGAGTTGCCCGTACTAGGGCGGGAACTTGCTGCTTCCTTAGTTTGTTTTTTTTTTTTTTTTTTTAAATAAGGAACAGAGAACCACTGGTCTAGACCATCACCTCCTCTGATCTTAGAAAGCAGCGCCAAATAACAGATTCCCACGACACTAATGTCCATTTCAACAACTTTCATGGTCACAACACACAATCATGTACTTTAATCATACAAAATCCAAAGAATATAATGCCACTAGCTACATAGGTTAAAATGAATCTGACAACAGAAATGCAGAGAAGACCCAGAGAATCTCCCGTCGGAATCCATAGAGATGCTCAACACTGTTTTTAAGGGATGGTGTCCAATAACTGTCCTAGCATGCTGAGTTGGTTGTCGTGACTTCTGAACTCCCAGCTCCTCTGGGAAAGAAAGTGCATTTTTACAGCCTGGAGCTTTTGAAGAAACTGTTTTTGTGTACACAGGTGGACAGAAAAAAATAAACGTGAAGGCTAGGCACCAAGATTTCTCAAGACTGATAAATCAGCTCTGGCTGTTTGAAAAGGACCGTGACATTGGTTCAAAAGAGCCACGGAAGAAACTCCCAACTGTCCACAAGGGAGAAACCCACTCTGACAAGTCAGACACGTAATATTTTTCCTACTCTACTCTGAAACACAGGTTTTCATATTTGAAATAGGAAAAGATAAGCTGGCTGATGTGTGAGTAGAACCCCCCTCTTGCTTCTCTGCCCGCCTACTCCTGACCCGTAGCTTCAAGGTTGGAGCGAGGGGCACGCTCGCTCATTTTCTTTGAAGGAGATTCATCACCGCGTCTTTCTGCGTAGCCTTGCCCTTTCAGTGATGAGACAGAACTCCACAATGACGTTGGTTCTTTCCAAGGCTGTGGCACTGATCAATGGTGTGGGCAGATAGCAATTCAACGTTCTGAATTGTGAATGTAAAAATCACAATTATACAGAAATTATTGCACTTAAAAAAAAAAAATCAAGCCAGCCCGAGCAGCAAAGAGCCAACTGAACCATCAGGAAGTATTGAGCTTCCTGCCCTTTGAGGAGCACGGTAACCTTTCTGGAATCCTAGTGAACCTGGTCCATCAAACATCTAGAAGTGAAGAGACTCGAAATGATACTGTAGGCTCCTTAAGTCTAAGTCTTCTCGGTTCTCGGAGGTAAATCCCCCCCTTGTCCTCATGCCGCACAGCAGGACTTGATTTAGCAAAGTGACTAAAAGCCCCTATAAAAACTCTGGAAGCAAGGGAGGTTGCGTAGATCTCATGTCCTCACCTGTGCACGAGAGAGACAGAGTCAGCACCCTGGTGTGTTAACGTCTCCTCCCACCTCTGGTTCCTACTGTACTCAGCCCCACAACCCTTGGGGGCTTGAATTTATCTATCTTTTTGGGGGGACTCATCCTTTCTATGGCTCTGAATACTTCCTGTCCACTTCTGCATTATTCCTCTCTTGTCTTTCCTCATGCTTCATCCTTCCAGCTGGCCTGTGATGCTCTGGCCTTTTCTTGGTAGATACTGTGGTTCTATGCTGATGCTGTCCTGCCAGTTACAGAGCATATGCTTCCTAGCCTTCTGTATTTCTTCCATGATACCTCCCACTCTATCAGTGGCTTCCGGATCCTTCCACAGTCAGAAGTCCGGCTCTGTTACTGAGAAAAATACTGAGGCTACACGTAACTTCAGCCAAGCTCTCTCAGACCTCCAAATAAGATCTCATAGTCAAAATGTGAGTGCAAACCACTGAACAGGTCACTCTGTTTCTGTGACCCTTCCAAATAGTTGTTCACATGGTAAGTGAAGTCCATGAATTTTCAGAACCCATAATCCTGAGGCTCTGTGGTCAATATTGTTTTTCTTTTTGGGAGTCTCCATTCCAAGTCAAACTGTTTGGGGGGTCCTCACTCCAGCTTATAACTCTTGTAATCAACACAACATTTGCACAGCTGTCTAGGTATAGGCAGAAGGCTGTGTTTCTAAGTGACAGATAGAAATCCAATATTGGAAGAGTATACCTCAAGCGAGAGTCTACACGAGCCCCTTATGCTAAGACCTCTACTCACCACTCAGTATTGGAAGAGTCTACATGCAGCGAGAGTCTACACAAGCCCCTTATGGTAAGACCTTCTCTACTCACCGCTCCAGATTCTGAACTAGGACTTGCTGACGTTCTCGTAGATGACGTCACTGATGCAGAACTGTTGCTTCTTCCTCAGCCACATCAGCTGCACACACTGATGGATAAAAATGTACTGCTCCTAGGACAGAGCACAGATAAGCCTCAGAGTGGAGCAAGCATGAAAAGAAAGGATCTATTTGACAGTTTGATGATCAGCATCTGATGCAAAGGAAGACCATCATCATGACTTTACAGAGACAACTGTACAAAACTAAAATCCAAGAGATTGAGCTTTAAAGGTATTTTTATTAGTGATAACTCTTAGAACATCATTCCTTAGAACTCTTATAACAATATTCCTTATCTGTGTGTGCATATATCTAGGTACATGCCCATATGTGTACATGATGTGGATATGTGTGCATGATGTGGATATGTGTGTAGAGAGGCCAGAGGTCAAAATCAAATAGCTTCATCTATCACTATCTCCCCCATATTTTTGTGGCACAAGCTTCCTCAGTGAATATGGTACTTGCAGATTTGGCAAGACCAGCTAGCCAGCAAGCTCCAAGGCTCCTTTTGTCTCCTCCTTCTGGCACTGGGAATATAGACCAATGCTCTGATACCTAGCTTTTAATGTGGGTGCTAGGGTCCCAAACTGAGATCATTATGCCTGTGCAGCAAGTCCTTTACCCACTGGGCCATTGCCTCTGATGACCAATACACCAGAATATCTTTAATATTCTTTCTCTAGCTCTACTGAGGTATAATGAATAATGTATCTGATACTCATTGCAAGATGGTAATTAGTCACCTCAGCGACCAACTGTTCCCTTACATGGTTGCCATTCTCCTTTCTGGTGATGACAATAACCTTAAGGTTATTGAGCAAATTTCAGGTATCCAGCCCCCAGCTTTCTAAGGTGAAGTTGCAGTGCAGTATAGATCATCACTTCACCATCCTGAAGGCAGCGGACATGCAATTTGTTGTCACACATTGACACAAACTCCCAAAATATAAATAAAATAACAAAAAAAAAATAGGAAAGAAAAGATGGGTTAATTCCATTCTGACTACAAAAGAAAAGGAGATCCTGAAATTATAAGCAGTAGAAAAAGTACAAATCAAAATTCCAAGTTCCTCTGTGTAAAAAATGATAAAAAGGAGAAGCACACTGGGATGGAGGTGCTTTTAGAGTTGCTCTACGGTGCCAAGGAGGTGGTTTTTGTTGAAAGGTTTCATAAACCAGGAACACCTACAAATAGACATGAACAACCACCTTACAAATCTCTCCTGGGAGACAGAGAGTGTCTTCTCTTCCTAATTTGTAACAGCTTAGGGTTGTTAAGTGATTTTTGAAGCAAATACAGGGAATTTTAAAACATATGCAAATAGTGGCCAAGTTGTTTGGTGAGGTGGCACACGCCACCAGCTCGTCATCTCAGCAGTAGGGAGGGAAGCTGAGGTGGAGGAACCAGAGTTGAACGTCAGCCTGGGCTGCACGATGAGGCTTTGTCACAGAGAATAAATAAAAGCTGAGGAGTGGAAAAGATGTAAGTTGAAATGGGGGTTTTCATCTAGGAACTGAGCACAGATAAAGAAGGGGAAAGGAAGATTCAGTGATAATTTTGAGCATAGTAAGTTAGCCATTATTATTTATTGTTGGGGGACATAAAATTAACAAATGGTGTGGACACAGATAATAGTGTAAAGTATTGAAAATCAAAGTTAATGCTCCAGTCAATAAGGTGCTACAAACAGACACCGGTAGCAGGGAATGTAGAAAATGTTTAATGCTTTACACGTGAGAAAACAGTGTAAAGAAGCAATCTCTGAGATGGAATGTCAGTTTTGGGTAGTCTGTGATATATGTGTAGCATAAAATATTTTGCACATTAATTTGCTGTGGTGGTTTGTATAAGCTTGGTCCAGTGAATGGCACTATTAGAAGGTGTGGCCTTTTTGGGTAGGTGTGTTATATGGGCATGGGCCTAAGACCCTCATCCTAGCTGCTTGGAAGTGAGTCTTCCACTAGCAGCCTTCAGATGAAGATGTAGAATTCCCAGCTCCTCCTGCACCATGCCTAGCCTGGATGCTGCCATATTCCTGCCTTGATGATAATGGACTGAATCTTTGAACCTGTCAGCCAGCCCCAATTAGATGTTGTCCTTTATAAGACTTGGCTTGGTTATTGTGTCTGTTCACAGCGGTAAAACCCTAACTAAGACATGTGCTATGTGAAAATTCAGTGTCACAGAAACGCATGTGTATGTACGTAGCACATAAGTGCACATGAGTAGCTGTAAACTCCCCTGGACATTAAGGTTAGTTTTCCCTGTGCCACGAAATAGGTGTATTTCATGGTTTTTCTCCTTCTGTTCATTATCAGTGGTACAATTAAATATTACTCCAGAATAAAGTGCAGCCAAGGTGCTGAGACGATTTTAGACAGCCTTGTGCAAATTGCTTCACACAAAGGATGAAAGCAAATGCCTCAAGCCCCAGCTGGTTAGAACCTCAGCTCTGTGTCCTCAGGAAGCTCTGGAGAAAACACGCACCTTATGTCATGATTATATCTCACTACACTGAGCCAGCCGTGGTGGTCCTCATACATCAATCCATTCGTTCTGGGCTCATGTGAATGCTGGAAATAGACAGGGCTCTGGTCTGGACTCATACTCCATGGCTGCCCAGCGGCCAAACTTTGTGTCAAAACCAAAATCAAGCATGACATATCTTCATTGGTGTTGCCACAGGTGACTTGTCCACACGCAGGTGAATAATGGCTCATCTGTGCTCTTTAGAGCACTGCAACTAGACTCATCAGGTCATATGTACACAGTGAGACATGGAAGCTGAAGAAAGACTGATGGGGGAGGGAGGGGCTCAATGGGAGTCAGAAAGAGAGTAATGGGGGTAGGTGAATGTGTTCAAAACACATTATGTACATGTCTACAGATGCCAGACAAAGCTCAGAGTTATGTATATTCATCTACTCATTACATATAATTGGCATATGCTAATTTAAAAAACCTAAAAACTCCAAACCAAGCCAACCCCCCCCCAAAAAAAAACAATGAGAACAGTGTCATAGCCACACAGCTAGGACTATCTATAGTCACATCCATGGGACCTGGAGAAAGCCAAGCTGCCCACGGTGGGGACAGTCTGTTCAAAGCAGAACCTCAGCTGACCTCCAGAGAGGAGATTGAAAGAAAAATAAGCAAAATGTTTGCTAAGAATAGAGCAGAGCTCAGGGGTGGGGGGAGGAGTCTGAGCCATCTGTAGGCCGCAGGCTATGGACTCCAAGAACCTTAGGCCCTGTATTCCTTATGGCGACACATGGCAACTGTGAGTCATATTTTAGAGGTGAGAAGTGGAGACTCTGAAGAGGGGACACGACTTGGGAAGTCCCAAAGCTGAGGCTCCCACCTCCTCCCAGGCTCTGGCTCTATGTCTTATCTCTCCACAAGGATGGAGAAGCCCTGGAGTGTGGTTGAGAAGTTGAGAAAGGGCAGTATCACATGGACTGCGCATGCAGATTGCCATGATCCCCAGGCAAAGCCTCAGGACACAGCTACTTGAACTAATCACTTTCGCTACTTCAGGGGAGAGCAAGGTTTGGCGGAGTCTGGGAGGTAGGCGTGAGGAGAATTATCAACCAAAGGTGAGGAGAAATATGCTGCTATTCAGCTTTGGGGTTGATTAAGTACATAAAGACCAGCTCTCCACTGGAGATTGCTCTTGTCCTCTTGATTGCCATGTTTGATTGACAAGTGCAAGAAAAATCATTTCGTTCTTTGGTCCTTACTTATTAACTAAGTAAATTAGCAGGCAGCAGGATTTGGATGTGAGTGGGCTGAAGGACAAACACGAGATAAAAAAACTTGTGTTGGAAAATACAGGTTGGACCAGAGAGCTTACAGAAATGAGGAAAAATAAGGCAAGCGAACAAGATGTTCTAGATATAACCAATAAAGCAGACATAAATAAACAACTGGGAAGGTGTCCATTCTGGACTCCTGAGGGAACTCATGGGTAAAGCTGGGTGAGTTGGGAAAAGGAGAAAGCTGAGAGGCCTGTGAAGCTGAGACCGGTGAGGCTGGGAGACCCGTGAGGCTGGGAGACCCGTGAGGCTGGGAGACCCGTGAGGCTGGGAGACCCGTGAGGCTGGGAGACCCGTGAGGCTGGGAGACCCGTGAGGCTGGGAGACCCGTGAGGCTGGGAGAACCATGCCCCTTGGATCTCCCAGCAAGTTCCTGGAGGGAATAGTGGCTTTTCAGGAGATTGTTTTCATGGAGAAGTCAACCAGAAGTGTTGCTGTAAAGAAGGAAGCCAGACGACTAAAACTGGGGCCAAAAATACGGGAGAGACAAAGCAGAGTCCCGGCCATGCAGGAAGCCCCAGAGGCTGGCCTGCTCTCTGAGATGATCACACTGAAGACAAACAGAGAGGCTGGGATGGAGCCAGAGGAGTTGTGTGCACAAAGGCACTTTTCAGAAACGGACTAGGAGTCTGTGGTTGTGAAAAATCAAAAGTAACCAACCTAGAACCAACTTCTACAAAGTTGTAAGAGTATTAATCAGTTAAGGGAGCGAGTCACATAACTCATCAAGATGCTTAGAACGAGATGTGCTTTGAAGTATGGGGTGTACACTTACCATAAAGCAGGGGTTCTCAACCTTCCTAATGCCAGGACCCTTTAATGCAAGCCCTCATGTTGTGATGAACCCCCAACCATACAATTATCTTTGTTGCTACTTCATAACTATAATTTTGCTACTGTTATGAATTGTAATGTAAATACTGTGTTTTCTGTTGATCTTTGGCGACCCCTATGAATGAGTAGTTCAATGGCCAAAGGGATAAGGACCCCACAGGTTAAGTACTGCTATCATGTAAGAATATGTTTTTATAAAGTGCCTATTACATATAAATGTAACTGAGATCATTTTATTGCATATCAGGATATGTGTTTATGGAAGTAAACAACCAAAACTTCTGACTCTAGTTCAGCCCTCATTCCCTCTCATGACATCGTTCCCGTACCTCCCCACTACTTCCCCACCTTCAACATCACATGCTCTCTTTTTTGTTTTTTGTTTTCAAACCCACTGATGATACTTAATGTTGTCTGTATGTGCATAGGTATGGGGCATCTACTGGATTGTGAGTAGTTCCCTAAGCCCTGCAATCCCTGTCGAAAACTGCCTGCCTCTCCCCAAGTCATCAGTTGTCCATAGCACCCTGATGCCCACTTCCATAGCACCCTGATGCCCACCTCCCCCGTTCTGTGCTGGGATTTTGTCCGGCTTGATCTCGCACAGGGTTTGAATGCCCTGTCACTACTGCTACAAGTGCATTTCTGCAGCTGCTCTGCTGTGTTCAGAAAACAGTGCTTGCTTGGCATTATCTACTGCGCCTGGCTCTTGTGATCTTTCTGTCCCCTTTCCAGATGCTCCTTGACCCTGTAAAGGAAGGGGGTGGCTCAGACTTCCCCTTTATGGCAGACCACTCTTCAGTCTCTTCTTTGCTGCAGCCTTACCAGTTGTGTGTCTCTGTGTGAGTTGCCATCTAACTGCAAAAAGAAGCTTCTCCGAAAGGGACCTCATCCTGCCTGGGTACGCTTCCTAACCGTCATTAAGACATCTGCTAGTGAGTCACTAGCTCCAAACTACGGTGACCTGGAGCAGCTTGGCAATGAATGGCGCTGGCAAGCCATGCTAAGATGGGGCTGTGGTGATGGGGGTGGGAAACAAACAAGTAAAAAGTCGGTGTTGGAGAGACTCTGCCATTACCCTCCAGGCGATTTGAGTTATACTGACATCTAGTGGTTCGTGAAAGGAGCTGCAGGAGGAAGAACTAGGCTTTATACAATCTCTGGTGAGAGAGAGGGCTGGCCTGAAGCTTCCCTCCCACAGGCTCCTCCAGGAAAAGCTCTATTGTGCCCTTGAGGCCAGGGAGTACCTAATAGCCCAGTGGTTTGGATTAGAGAGAAGCCACTGTGCTTGGGTTTTGGCAGTCCCACAGGTCTACTCTGGCTGTTGCTGATGGGCAGCACAAGGCTGTCTGGAGCTGTCCTTCCAGGCTGAACACATTCTAAAGCTTCAAGGAAAAGAAGGACTTGGGGGAAGAAGAGGCAAAGGGAACACTGGTTAATAAGACTGGGAGAATTCTGGGATGCACCACCCGTTCATTTCAGGCATTGGTTCTCAACCCTCCCAAAGCTGCGACCCTTTAATACATTCCTCATGTTGTGGTGACCCCCAATCATAAAATTAGTTCATTGCTACTTCATAACTGTAAATTTGCTACTGTTATGAAATGTAATATAAATATCGGATATGCAGGATATCTGATCTACGACCCCCCAAATGGGTCACAACCCACAGATTGAGAACCATTGATTCAAGTAATGGGGCAGAGGTGGTGGGTTAGGGGCTGACAATCCTTAAAACCAAAAGAGAATTCACAAATCCAACCAAGGGTTATTATAAGAAGTGAGTGAAGACAGAGTCACAGGGAAGAAAAAACCCATTGACAAACTTATTGACCGGTCTGTCATCTCAAGTAGAGATCAAATCACATCTGTCCTACAGTCTTCCTTATCCAGATGGACTGCCACCTTTAGTGAGGTCCATACTGCTCAAAAGAGGTTTTATTCTATTTCAGACACATCCACATGCTCCGTATTCCTAGAAGGCAGATGAAACCAGCCAAGTATAGTCACTATATACGCCGTGGCCTCTGAGAGCTTGATACCTGTTTATTTGGAAAGGGGTAGTTTCAAATATACACAGCAAGAAAATGGGAAAGACAGACGTAAAGACATCGAGACAGCCCGATTAAAAGTTGGGTAATAGTGTGTTTTCCATCAAGAGCAGATTTAAGTGAACGTATGGATTCTGTTCCTACCTCGGTCTGTACCATTGACATTCGGTATGAGCGCATTTCTGACACCAGCCCTAAAATGTCCACAAATTCATGATCTCGAATGTGCTGCAAGAGCCTGTCGAGGGCAATGAAGGTTCCTGTCCGTCCCACACCAGCACTGAAAAAGAAGGTTCAGAGGGCACGTGAGTCACACCGGGCTTCTGCGCCGCCGGAAACCAACTGGAGATCTCTCAAACAGCCAGCCACCAATGAAAGGGGAACCAATTCTCCCACAGTTCCTTGCACTTAGCTGGATCCTGAGAATGCTGTGGTGGCTGGCACTGCTTAGATGCCACATTTTTGAGCATCGTTGTTCATTCTTTATAGAGGTAAGGCTTTGCACCATTTATACTCTGGTTTTGGAGGAAAGTGAAGACCATACACTGAAGACCCCAAGAGGGAGATGGTACACCCTCCTCTTAAGGCAGGGATGCATATGAACAGCCTCCTGTCTCAGGGGTAGCCTCACTTGTCATTCCTGGAATCCAACTCAAAGGTTTAGTTGGCAACCCCACTCCCTAACTCCAGTTCTGGGGCCATAAACATTTGTACATGGTCAGCTCACCCTCTCAGACAGCCATACAGGACACGTGCCTCTCTACTGACCCAGTCATGAATCTGCATGACTCTCCCAGTGAGATTTTAAATGACTACCTTGAGGTTGAACTCGGCTCATCCAGTGCCTGAGCCCCAGTGCTAACGGTGTAGATAGATATGGGCTAGTATTGCCAACTCCCCAGTAGTCTCCAGTTCTGTGTGTTAAAGTCAGTTCTGCTTTTCTGCCAATCATCCGCAGAGCCAAAGGGCTCCAAACTCTAAATTACACTGACATTTTGGGTAAAGAGACAGTTGAGACAATTTAGATGTGGAATTTGCTAGAAGAAGAAAAACCCCAGATGGAAAGCCTTCGAGTTCGGAGCCCAGTTTGTTTTTTCTATTAGATAACTCTTCTCTCCGGGGGCTTCTCAGATAAAATGATGTGCCACCAAGTGTGCACTTGTAAAGTCACACCCCGCATGACACCTGCTGCCAGCTGTGAAAGGAGTGTGTGAGTTCAACCCCACAGATGCAAGCAGCTTTGTTTTCAGAGAACTGTTTTGAGCATAATCTCATTTTTCAGCAACATGCTTTGAAACCGCAAAAGTCTAAGTTGGACAGATGAGAAGGACCAGTACCTTCAACAGCATCTTAGCAGCTCAAAAGCATTGCTGGTCCTGAACGTGCACACACAGAGGGCACACACATGCAGTGTGCACACATACATGTGTACACGATACACGTGTACTTTCACACACACATACATGTGTACACGATACACGTGTACTTTCACACACATATATGTACACATTCATACATGCACACATATAATGCACACATATACATACCTCACCAGAACACACACACACACACACACACACACAGGATCAACATTTTAGCTCACTAAGACAAGGTGCTAGATCCCATATTTGCAGTGTACTTGCTCAGGATGGGATCGCTTGGATGTGTCCCCTAACATCCATCCCTCCAAGTCGACCTCTGATATGCATCCAAAAGTTTTGAGCCTATATAACCATTTTATAACATCTTGTCACTGGGTGGATTTTGTGTTCATTTGTGGGAGGGCAAGGCTTGCTTCAGGAGTAGCACTTCTCATAAGGAATTAGTATGAATTGTGACTTAAAATAATGTTATAAGCCATTTGCCCTGTTTTATTTTAGGTTCCAAATTTCCAGAAGCAATTTTGAAGTGCAACCACATTTATCTAATACATCCAAGTATTTTTATGTTTTCTTACCATCTGACTTTTCTTAAGTCCATTTAGACTGTTCTGAGCCATGAGAAGCTTTGCTGAATTTGACCTTGTATTTATCATGCAGTATCTACTCTGGATTTCAATGGTGATGTCACATGGTACTTGATCTTTGGAGACCCATGCGTCTAGAGTAGAATCTTAATTTCTCTATGCTCTAGTTGAATTAACCTTTGAAAAACTTTGTATTTCTCTCATGTTCTTTTGATTTTAAAATTGGGATAATAATATTTTAAGCTCCCTGAAGTGGCTCATATCTATAATCCCTGCGACTCAGAAAGCTGAGACAGGAGAATCCCTGCAAGTTTAAGGCCAGCCTGCACTAAAGAGTGAGTTCAAGGCCAGACTGGACTACAAAGTAAGATTCTGTCTCAAAAAGGGCAAATTAAAAAAACAAACAAAAAAACAAAACTGTATTCCACAAAGTATATTTATGGAATAACTAAATAGTAAGTAAGCAGTGTTTACAGCAAAATATCAACTAAGGATGTATTTTAAAAATAATAATTTATGATTAAATCTGATCAAGGTTTGATGGGGGAAGAACCATGTTGCTTGTGATGGCTAATACTGTCAACTTAATAGATCCAGATTTGCCTAGAAGACAAACCCCTGGCATGCCTGGGAGGACGATTCTAGACAGGTTGGCTGGGTTGGGAAGATCCTACCTGAAGGCAGGCAGAACCGCTGTATGCCTTTGCTTGAATAAAAAGAATGCTGCACATCACCAGTATTCATCTCTCTCTGCTTTGTGACGTGGCTGCTTTAAGCCCTTACCACCCTGACATCCTACCAAGGCAGACTAAAACCTTGAACTCAGCCAATTTTCTTAAAGTAGCTATTCTCTGGAATTTTTGTCACAGTGGGAAGACAGGTAAGAAACAGGGAATGACAGCTGAGGTCACCTGCAGTGGATGATCATGGGCCCTTTGCTCTTGGTGGCTTGCTGTCGGACCGTGTACACAAACTGCAGGATGCTCTCCGCAGCGTTGACTGGGGGCACACCGTGATCCGGCCAGGCTGTGTAGTTAAAATGCATCACATCCTGTGCCTCGTCAGCCTGTAGGGGAGAAATGCCACAGACCGTGCATTAGTCACCTCATCTACACTTCGCATGAGCAGAGCCACCGTTGAAGACCAGGACGATGCTACAGTCTCCTTTTTAACACCCATCTCTTTTGAGCTCTGAGCACCTGCCTGGTCTTGATCAGGTCCTGAGGGGAAAGGTTAGTTGTAGCTGTATGAAGCTGCAAGAGGTGGACACATAGGTTAACCTCTATCTGTAGCTAAGAATGAGAGCTTATGCAAACTCGGGGTGGCATCCCGACTCTGCCAGTTAGGTGTCTCAGCCCTGACGAGGAAAATTTTGGAAGCTACTATTGCTGTTCTACTTAGAGCTCTCTGCCAGCCCAGCATGTCACTTTCCCAGCTAGTGGAATCACTGGTCCCTCACTCAGAGACATCCTCTGGGCAATGAGCTTTCTTGGGAAAGTCCCCAGAGGTCACACTCATGTGACAAAGCATCATGCGGGTTGTGAGTATTGCCAGAATGCAATAATCCCTCTCTCCATTGGAACTGGCCAGCGCCACAGTGGTATTCACACCCCCAGCATTCTCAGGGGGGCTGACGGAGGTCCAGCTCCAGCTGCATCCACAACTGTGTATGGCATACTCCTTTGACCCTTGCATTTTTGCCAAAAACACACTTTTCAAACAACAACAACAAAAGGCATTTATCGGAGAAATCCTGCTCTGAGATCTGAGATGAGGAAACCTGGTCCAAGGCAGACTCACCGGGCTTTCCATTTTCTTGTATCTAAAAAGGACGGCTGGTATCAGGCCTACAGACACTAAGCACAGGAAGAGAGTGACAGGTAGTGCATGTGACAGGTCACAATCATCACAATGACTGTGTCAACAGGAGCACCGGTTCCCATCGGCTCAGTCACTTGTGTGCTTAGTTCTAAGGTAAGTCCCTTTGTGGATTATTACCGGGCTTTGGGATCCCTGCTTGGGGTTTGATTAGACACGGAGGCATCTGTACAGTATAAGGCTGTTGGCCTGTTTGCTGGGTCAGTCTCTCCCTCTGCCCCTGCTCCAGCCATGAGTTCTTTATTCCTCAAATTCCACACTTCCATCTCATCCAGAAAAGCTATTAGCATATGTAGTGGGGGACATTCCTCCCCCAAAGCTGCTAGGTTTCTTTTTTGGGCAGGGGGAGGAAGTGATAAACATTTATATATCCTGCCAGCTTGGCGCTGCTGGCACAATTAGCAATTGAGAAAACAGGGACATACTTTCATAGCCAGTTGATACAATATGTGTGGGGGTGGGTTAGCCCAATATTAATCCTATTCATATTGGCCCATGCACTTAATTTCTCTTTAAGCTAGATATATAGCCACCAGGATAAGGATCCCTCAAGATCAACTCCATTTAGTCTCCAATAGGTTAGAAGAACGATCTGGTCTCTTGTTATTAACTGTGATGCTGGTTCCCACATCAGGCTCTTCTCAGCTATCTGGCTCATTCCCCAAACTTGCAAAGACACTAACATCCACTCAGTGGATAGAATATTCTAGCAAAAACCTTGGAAGCCTTGGAAGGTCCAGAGCTTAAGTTTATATTCAGGAAGCAAAGAGAAATGAATTGCAAAGAGCAAAACTGAGCAGTCTTAAGCAGAATTTGCATCCATATAAATAGATTTTATATAAATAATATGTGCAAATTCATAGTAAGATTTATAGAGATAACAATCCCATTTCTTCAGCTCTACCCACTGCCCCTTTGGCACTGTATGCCACCCACAGGCAGCACAAAGTGTTTAAAGTAACCCATGCATAACAAACGGCAGAAGAGCTAATGTTCAATACCATGGGTATTCAAAGTTAGACATCCGCTAGCTTGGCTTGTCTAGAAAGGCCCACGGAATATGGCAGCTCTGTCCATGAGCTGATCATCACATCATCTCTGCATGGCTACATTCCAATGCAGCCAATCTGAGAAGGGAGTCTGTTAATAAATACAAGTGGGTGTAAAATGGGGGAACCAGCAGACTGTCTCTGGTCTCCCCACGGCGCCGAGGCAGGGCCACAGAACTGGCCACAGGATCTTCAGTTGTGAGCAAGGCTCAGGGTCCACAGGAATGGATAAGTTGTTGATATTTACTCAGTTCACACCAATCTCCATGCACTGGGAAGTAGCAAGCCGGTGTTGCAGTCACTTTCCTTCAAATGAGAAAACCCTTCTGTTTGATCCGACCCGCTTATCCTAAATTCTCTTACTCTGATTTTTGTCATCCACATGTTTTATCTTGTTGAGAAGATGCCCTTTACACATTTCAATATGGAACAAAGCAAGAAGGGTGGGTGTAAACAAAAACTTAAGAGGAAAAGATTGGCTCATACAGATGGATCATATTTTGACTAATTTAGACTGTCAGCTCACAGCCCAAAGAGGGCACCTGACCCTTGTAACCTCTGAACTGCCCTTGAGGCAAACACTGTTGAAACTCGTCACTTTTGTCACTGAAGGATGGGTCATCATTTAAGACCAGGGACAAGAAGCATATTATTGATCACAGGACGATCTGTGTAAGTCTTCCCTGTACAGGGAGTAGGCATGAGAACCGACCCTTAGTTGTATTCCCTACGTCTTTTGTTTTCCTGTTCTCAAACCTGGGAAAGATCTGTTCTCCATTCTTTAGCAGTTTGCACTGGCTTCTTTGCTGAAATAGCCCAGAAGTCAAACTCAGTTTAAATGGTGTTAAGATTGTGAAATATCGCCTCTGGTAGGAAATCTATTGACTTGAATAGTGCTTTATTAGTTTTGAAATAGCTCATTCTGTGATTCATTCGCTCCAGGGAGACAGAGTACTTGCTCGTGAAACTGTTGGTATCCAGTGAGAGGAGGAGGAGGAAAAGAAAGAAGCTTACAGGGAGGGGCACGCAGGGCCTTCTGAGGTAGGCAGGAAGGAGCTGAGAGCCTCAGACCTGGAAAGCCGGATAAAGGAGGGGCACTGAATTTGAGTGGCCTGCTTGGGGAACAGGATGAGCTGGACAATTCAGAAGAACAGAACAGATGGGACAGCCTGTTACATGCTCACTGAGGTGTGCCTGGATTTGTTCACACACCTCAGGGAAAGCTACCGCCAACAACTAATAGTTAAGAATGACCTCCTTCCTTCCTTCCTTCCTTCCTCCCTTCCTTCCTTCCTTCCTTCCTTCTTTCCTTCGTGTGTGTGTGTGTGTGTGTGTGTGTGTGTGTGTGTGTGTGTATGCAGGGTTCTCAACAGACAGCCTGTTCCAACGGGACTACACTAGTAGAAACTATATCTTATGGGTTGTTTATCTATAGAGAACAAATGGGATGACTATGACTGAAGTGAGCACTGGAGTGTGGGGCAAGTGAACCATGCCACCAGACAGAAGAACTGGTAAGGTTGAGCAGGCCCAAACCCTGGGGAATCTCAGAATTGAGAATGGCAGACATGGGGCCAATTCCCTGCCAAACCATATAACCATGACACCCCACTGAGGAAACCATGATCAGTTGGTCATGTAGCACAAAAACCTGGAGTTCTTCATGCTAACGAGGTATCTAGATAGGCCCCGAGTGTTTAGCCAATGAGCTTCCCTTCCTGGGCATTCCTTCCAGCAAAAGTATTTAATCCCTGGTTCACCTCAAGTAAGATGCCTGCATTCACATTTACCATCAAATAAATCAGTTTAGACAAGGAAGGAGGACCATCTCCTTCATCAAGGATATCCGGTGGACGGTGTGTGTGTGTGTGTGTGTGTGTGTGTGTGTGTGTGTGCGTGCACGCGCACATAAATGTCCTGAGGGGGAGTGCAGACCCTCAGACCCTCAGACCCCCATTCCCAACTCCCCGCAGTATCCCAGTGTCTGGGTACATAGGAGACTGAGAACCATAGCATCTGTCCCAGACCCCCTTGCTTATCACCAGGGGAACATGGGCTGGGCCTCCTATAGTGGACTGTGTTCTGTCTCTCCTGAGCCTCACAGACACAGTCAGCCTGGGCTGAAAGACCAGTCTTCAGAGACAGAAAGAAGGCAAAGAAGATGGAACTTTCTGGAACTCTACCCAACTTTAAGAGCGACATGGAATCATAATTAAGGGGTCTAGATATTGAAACTCACAGAACCAAATTCTAACTAGCAAGCCTTGGTCCCAGCACTTAATATGACAAGTGTGACATGTACCTGTGCCTCCCACATCTGCTATCTGTCTTATCTGATTAATGCAAGCGAGGAGAACACCTCCCTCTCCAGTTGTGGCTAACAGCCCTGCACAAGTTTGAGATGGACCAATGTAGACTTTTCTTTCATCTCCTCTGGCCTTTGAAGACAACGTTGCATCCAAACCATCCTTGATAGAAATAGTAACTGTAGGCTGGGCAGTGGCGGTGGACGCCTTTAATCCCAGCACTTGGGAGGCAGAGGCAGGTGATTTCTGAGTTCAAGGTCAGCCTGGTCTACAGAGTGAGTTCCAGGACAACCAGAACTGAGAAACCCTATCTCAAAAAACCAAAAAAAAAAAAAAAAAAAAAAAAAAAAGAAAGAAAGAAAGAAAGAAAGAAAGAAAGAAAGAAAGAAAGAAAGGAAGAAAAGAAAGGAAGAAAAGAAAAGAAATAGTAACAATACTGAAAGTCAAATCCCTTTGTCTCTTGCAGGTAGCAGCATGGCAGAGCCTAAAGTGCTCACAATCTTACACAGTGATGGTTTGATCTCCAGGCTTTTGTGTGTGAGGTATTGGTGGGCTATAGAGAATGTTGACCACCCTCCCTGAGTCTCTTGGAAACTTACATAGTTGATCCGGAAGTGTCTGCTGGCCCACTCTTCCTCCTCTTCCTCAGAGACCATCTCCACGGTGATGTCCCCATAAGCAATGGGTTCTTCTGTGAATGGCCAGTAGTGGTCACATTTTACCTGAGGCAATAATAACTCAGTGTTAAAAGACAAAGCCAAACAAAAGAGAAACCAGGGAAGAAATAGAGAGTGCTCACTGCAGGGCGGCAATGATCCTTCTTTCAAAAGAATTGTGCAGCCCCATGGAGAAGGGGAAAACTAATGAACTTCAGTCACCTCCCTGACAGTGGACACACACCCAGGGCTGTGAATGGGGCAGCCATGGCTGACAGGCACTCGGCCACAGAGGTACACACCCTTCTTTTCTCATTGCACTGAGTGAGCATGACGATGATATGGGACTTCTGCTGTAGGACCATCTTCCAGAAGTCATTTCTGGTTTCCGGCAGTGGACCCTGGGTGGCAATGTACTCCTGAGGTGAGTTGTATCCCTGAAAGAAGAGCAAGAACATCAACACGTCACCAGCCACAATCCCTGCCAAATGCTGCTGACTGTTCTCTACCTGTGAGGACAACTGACATTTTGCTGATGACAAAGTTGGCAAAGGATCACACATCTATATAATGTTTCCTTCAGCTTATTATGAAGGCAGCAATCAGAGGGATTACACGGGTTGGTGTGGTTTTAAGTTCTGTGTTTTAGAAGCCTATCAAATCATATTCACACTTTTTAATGTCAACCACAATCTCTACTGCTGCTTTAAGTGTACAGGTCCGCAGCTGGAGCTGTTTGAATCTGGTCTCTGGAGTCTAAGCACAGGGGAGATGCCCTTCTGTGTCATGACCTTCCTGTCTCTCTGCTAGTCTCTCACAGGGGTCTGTCAGCTTTTCCCTCTATCAGACAGTGGTTCTCAACTAGCAGGTTGTGATCCATTTGAGGTTCAAGTGACCATTTCACAGGGGTTCTATATCAGATATCCTGCATGTTAGATATTTACATTATGACTCATAATGGTGCAAAATTACAGTTATGATGGAGCAATGAAACAATTTTATGGTTGAGGTCACCACAACATGAGGTAAAGGGTTGCAGCATTAGGAAGGGTGAGAACCCCTGCATCCTGTACTCTGAATAGGAACAACAGAAAGTGCTTGCTGCTCCTGGCACTCAGTTGTCGGATGGGAGCAGCTCTTTGTCTCATGTACCCTTAGCCCCTATGACCCTTCTACTGCCTGGACTGTGTGGTTGTGAGCTTCGGATGACTGGGTTTTTATTTCTACTTACAGGAATATAATTGGCATTAATGTAGTCTGCACCTTCTTCTTCATTCATGGAGACTAGCCTCACTCGGCTGAAGTCATCTATGAAGAGCCAAGAGGAAAGACACATTAAAAAATCAGAGCGGGCCAGGCAGTGATGGCCCATCATTAATCCTAGTACTTGGGAGGCAGAGGCAGGAAGATTTCTGAATTCGAGACCAACCTGGCCTACAGACTGAGTTCCAGGACAGCCAGGGTTATACAGAGAAACCCTGTCCCCCAAAACAAACAAACAACAACAACAACAAAAAACCAACAACAAAAAAATCGGAATGGAAGGGAAAATCATTCAGACAGTCTCTATCAGATAACCAAGTTAAGTCAAATGCCAAGGAGGGCAGCGATCTACTGGAGCCTTGTCTTCTCCTTCTTGATAACACATGACTGTCTTCCAGCCACTACATCCTCAGCTCTTCCATCACTGGAAAAGTCATCTTCATGTGCTTCAAGCAGGAACTAAAATGTCTTTGTGACCATATGGAGAGCTAGAGTATGTAACGTAAAGTTATGATTCCCTTCTCACGCAGCAACATCCAAAGAATCCACTACATTACCCAGGGGACAGAAGTCACATGGGCCTTTTGAAATTATTATTATACTTATTAGTTTAATTTTTTTGTTACTGGACATGAAATTTAATGTTTAAGGCGAATGCTTGTGTGTGTATGTGTGTGTGTGTGCATGTGTGCACATGTGTGCATATGTGTGTGTATTCACCTGTCTGGATATTAAGAAATGATTCCTGGAGTTAAGCAAACAAGCGTATCTGCCATCTCATATTCTTTTTGTGTAAAACTGTGTAAAGCCCAGTTGATTATAAAACTTTTGGCGTTCCACACAATGTTATTAACTTGAGTCCTCACAGTGCGTTTAGATTCCCTAGACTTGTTCGTCTCTATACATCGGAAGTGTCATGCTTTCCTCCTATCTCTCCCCGCCCCCATCCTGGCTTGCTCGTTCTTGCGTATTATAGTATTATTGTTGACCTCTTTGATTTCAGCTCTTTATCTTGGTTATTTCTCCCAATTCTTTTCCTTTAGCTTATTCTGGTTTATGTGGCTAACTTCTTTTTCAAACTTTTCTTTATTGATGTATATTTACTCTATGCGGTGTTGAGTTTCATAAAGAAAATCTCTGGCTCTTGACAGTAACCAGGTGTCAATTGGACTCCTCAAATTCATGGGCTCTTTTTCTTTGATTATTACTGTTACCTATATAAATATATAAGTACAACCTGCTCAGTTGATTTAGTGTTGTTTCTATGTAAATGACTTCAGTGTTGACCACTTGGAATTGGACAAACAGGGAGCCCACCCCCGGGGAGACCAGTTCTCCCTTTCTTAGCAGTCATTAGAATCCCTTGTCTAGGGGTGTGTGCGGGGTCCAATGCTCAGATTCAATTTGCGTGAAAGTGGTGTAATGAAACCTCCCCTCCACTGAGGAAGACCAATGCCCCAGCCAGGCCCAGGAAGGCTCAGTGCTGGCTCTGCAGTTCAGACCACACCTGAGTCTGGCTGGGAAAGAGTGAGACTGATTAAGCTGCAGTAGCAAAGCTTTGACCTTTAAAAGACAGGGCTAGGATCAGGGCTATCGACCAGCTTACATGGCAGGATGTTTGTGTAGCGGTTTTTACATCGGTTCAGTGGAAGATCTGCAGCAAAGTGTGGAATATCCAGTCCAATCAACTTCAACTCCTGCAAACAAGAGAGAGTAGATTTGAAGTTTCTGTACCCAGTGAAGATTGGATGGCTTATGGTTCACCTTGGACTCTGTTCATGGATAAAACTTCAACATGCCTTTGGCTAGCTGACAATGCAGCGATTCCTTCTAAAGGCAGAATGTGCTTGCTGATCCACTCCGTCAATGAGTCTGGGTGGAACCTGGGTGAAATTGGAAGTTCACTATAGACCTATTTACTTTGGTTTCTTCTCCTGTCTTCTACCACTAGCCAAAAAGAGTTCATGGTCAGGACAGCTGCCGATGTCAGGATGAGGAGACCACCTGAGGGATGCCCACAGCCTGAAGCAGAAAGCGCTCCAGTGAAACCACACACCTATGAGTGCGAAAGCAACGCATGGCAGTGACTGAGATCTTAAAGGTTGTTTGTTAGCCCGATTGCAGTGAGACACCGCCCACTACGACACTAAACAGCTCAAGCTTCTCACAGATCTACATGGGAGGTGGACAGTGGGAGGCTTGGGAATGAAAACACCAGGCCTCTCATAATCCAGGATTATGATAAAAATGGCAGCTCATGTAGAAGTCATTCACATAAACCTTCCTATTCCATAAGGAAATGTATTCCTGTTTTCTCATAGAGATAAGCTTCAAAGAAGTAGTGAAAGGTGGAATAAAGAGCGGGAAGCAATCTCCTCATTGTAAAATAGTAGATTTACAGTCTGTATGGGTGACAGGACCAGAAGAATAAAGATGGGCCGGCATGTGGAGGCAAGCCCTAGAACGGAAGGTGGCACACTGGCCAGCCATCTGCTGACCTGTCGGGCACCTCTACCACAGCCTTACCACAGCAGGCACTGGTGTAGTTCTTATAAGCAGACAGCCAGTGCAGTCCAAAAGACTAAGCAACCATAAGAGGCATTTCAGTTGTTTGTCCCGCGTTTTATAAAAAAACCTAAGGAGGTTGCTTATATTCCCAGGTCACCTGCAGGCCACATTCCTGTTGGAATGGTAGTTTCTGGGCTTGTACCATATCCAACTGAAGGAGTGAACCTAGCAAGATCCTGAAACACTGCAAGATGCATTTTTATTGTTTTTAGTTATGTATGTGTCAGTGCAAGCGAATGCTGTGTGTGTGTGTGTGTGTGTGTGTGTGTGTGTGTGTGTGCTACAGAGACCCTCGGTATTTAACATAGTGTGTGTCATTTTTATAAGTTTCTTCAGGCCGCTGAGAAACCAGTTGCCATACATTTTCTTACACTTAATGAGTTCAGTTTTTTCTTTCGCATGTGTATGTGTAAGGTGGGCCTGCATGTGTAACGGTGTGTTGGCTGGTATGTGGGTATGCCCGTGTGGTGAGGCAGAGGGCTATGGCGGCTTCCCTAATGAGTTCTCCACTTCATTGGCCAAGTCAGGGTCTCTGACTAAGCCAGTAAGCAAGGCTGGCTCACCAGCCTTCCCTGAAGATGGTTTTCCTCCTGGGTGCTGCAAGTACAGGTCACCCCTCTTGCCAGGCCTCTATAGAGGTGTTGCAGACCTGAACTCTGGAGTTCTCACACTTTACCCAAGGTAATTTGTTCCTAGCCCCAAAGGATGCAGCCAAGCACTCGAATTTCATACTTCAAGTCTCTCCTCAGCGGTTACTTTAACTTTAAGGAATCCAAAGCTAGGAGACTACTCTGGAAGAGGAATCGGTGGATCTCTGAAAGATTTTAAAGGGGAGAGACATTTAAGGAAGGAGTTGTTGACTGAGAGGAGAGGTCCTCATGCATTCTTCATAAAGCACATGTTTCAGGGATCCAGCTTTTGGTCTTGGGCCTCTTTCGAGTTGGAGGTCTTTGCTGTCAACTGATATTGGCCTGCACAGTTGCCATCAACATGGATGTAACAGCCTCAGTGGCCCAGGTTTTTGCTTCATCATTTTTGGCTTTTCAAGACTACAAATCTTACACCGTTGGGGTATGAGGTAGTCAGTCGTTCTTGAAGATGAACTAGCAAGTAGGTGCCTCAGTACAAAGTTCATTTTTTTTCTGCATTTCAGATAAATCCTTTGCACAAGTGCCCTTAAAGCAGAAAATTGCCATTGTAATTGCACAAGTTCCTCATCAAGTTTTCTGGTGGCTTGCTATATCACTCTTGTGAGACACACACACACACACACACACACACAGACAATCTCTAGTTTTGTAAAACTTAACCCAAGTCAGCATTATTTTCAAGGTTAATTAGAGTAATCATGAGCTTATTTAAATGATGCTTTTTCCTTCCATTGATTAAGACGTTTTACAAGTGGACTTTCTTTAAAAAGAACCATAAAGGATAATTTGTCCAAAAGAGATTATTTTTCAAAATCTCTTCCTTATTTGCGTGTGACACTTTATAGGTCTTTCAAAAGCAGCACGAAACTCCTCAGCATAGGTTTAATTATCCTCAATCAAATCTTATAACTTTTCCGTTCTTTGCTGGCTTGTATAACTTGCAAATGGAATTATTAAACTCAGCAAAGGCAAACACTGCCCCATGAACACCAGTTGTGAAGCACTCAGCGATGCTGTGCTTGGTTGTTTTTGCTTTGCCTGGCCTGGTTCTATAATGACTCCTGGTTTTCCGCCCCCAATTTGGACACAGACTAAAAAGCAACTGGAAAAGGCCTCGGATACAAAAGAAGCCTTAGAAACAGACCCCGGGCTGTAGAGCGGGCTGAACAAGTGGACATAGAGCAGGCTGAACAAGTGGACGTAGAGCGGGCTGAACAAGTGGACGTCGACTCCCTAGGAGACCTGAAAGCCAGTGCTGCTGCCGTCCCAGTTGAAAATGCCCTAAGTTGGTAAGAGCGGCTTAATTGGCTGAACACCTTAAATGTAAATTAGCCAAGTTGAACTGCAGCGGAGCAGGAGCTTTGAGTACACACGAGCAGCTCTGCAGGCTTTGTAATTTAGCTTGTCACCGAGAAGAAAATCACACAAGTTTCCAGTTCAGTAACTCTGCAGGGATTTTTCTCTCTAACCGTACAGACACTGCTGCCGCAGAAGGCCAAACCTTCATTACGATAAAGTGTAGCGGTGACGGGCTGAAGCCACATAAATCATTTTCGAGTTCCTGTTTGCCCGTTTTGCTTCTAATATAATCAATCATGGTTTTTATTTATTGGAGACGTCCCTGTGGGTTGCATGGTGTTACCAAAGGAGCTGTGTCCATGTCACAGCCTATGAATGTGCTCCTTTTGTAAAAGTCGGTGGGGATAAGTCACTCTGTATGGATTACCAGATGAGAAGCCATGTGGAGACTGGTTAGAGTCTGGCTTGATGTAGCTGCTCGTGGAGTAACACTTGGGGCCTCCTGAAACAGAACAGGCTAAGCAAGTGCTCTCCTTGGAGGCTCCAGAGGGAGAGTGGCTCTGATAGGTTCTCAGTTCAGCTCTGAATCTGACAAGTTGGAGAACAGGGTCTGTTGTTTTAAGCCAAGAACACTGTGATGACTTGCTAGGGGCCTAATATAGTCACCAAGCCCAGTGGCAGTCTATATTGGGCCAGAGACAGTTAAAACATCCAACTCCAGAGAAAGTAAAATCATTCTCTCTCTCTCCCTCCCTCCCCCTCTCTCTCTTCCTCTCTCTCTCTCTCCCTCCCTCCCCCTCTCTCTTTCTCTCTCTCTCTCCCTACCTCCCTCTCCCTCTCTCTTCTTCTTCTTCTTCTTCTTCTTCTTCTTCTTCTTCTTCTTCTTCTTCTTCTTCTTCTTCTTCTTCTTCTTCTTCCTCTCTCTCTCTCTCTCTCTCTCTCTCTCTCTCTCTCTCTCTCTCTCTCTCTCTCTCTCTCTCTCTCTCTGTTTTGCCATAACTAAACACCACAGGGCTGTGGTTTTAACCAAAGGATGCTATTATTTTTCATAGTCATGGGGGCTGAACACTCCCAAACCAAGTTGCTGACAATGTGGATTTCCTTATTAGTCTTTGACTTGTAAGCAGCTGTCAGCTCTATGTATTCCCATGTCTTATTAATGTGAAACTCAGGGGGAGAAGAAGATGGCAAACTCACTAATTTCTCTTATCATAAAGGCATTAATCTCACCACTAGACTCCCAGCTTCATTACTCTGTCTATCTTAAATACCTCCAAAGGGCCTCATCTTCAAACACTGTCAACGAGGCGAGGCCTTCCATGGATTGGAAGAACACAGTCAGCCGGTCACGTAAGGCAAGCGTAGGCTTTTAGAGCTGGCAGCACCATCAGCAGATGGCAGTAGTTAGTGTTGACCTTGGAACAGACTGGGCATTAGAGGCAAGTGATTCACGTGACCACAGGGGAGACAAAGGGAGGGGAAAGAGCAGAGGGCCCACCTGCAGCGAGCTAACGGCACAGTAGAACTGTGGTATATGCTTATCTTCAGGTGACCATCAAGGAGGATGAAGAGAGTAAACTCTCATCTAGTGTGGTACTGACAAGGTGCCACACATATGGTGACTTAACACCAAGTAAATGTATTGTTTCCTAGCTCTGCAGTGCACAAATCAGAAACCAAGGTGTCAGCAGGACCACACCCTCTCCGTGATGGCTGTGGTGGAGATACTTCATTGGCTCTCTTTAGCTTCTAATGGGGCATTCACCTATAGCTCAGCTGCATATAGTATGATCTCTTAACCTTTGGCCATTCTATCTCCGTGTATCATGGTCCTCTCTGAGAATGAGATACCATCCTATGGGAGGGAGACAATGGGACCTTGGCAGGTGTGCGTGGACACAATTCAATGCATCACACAAACACAATTCAATGCATCACACAAACCTCAAGGAAAGCGCACAGTGCTGATGGGAGTCTGATGGGTGGGTAATGGAAGGGTAGAAATAAAAGACATCAACCTCCAGGATGTCTACAGTGGCTCTCAAGGACCGGGAAACTAAGATGCAATGCATTAGGGGCAGTGCACGGGCCAAGGCTACGGTGCTAGGAGAGACTCTTGGAAAGAGATCAAACACTCGGACTGAGGGAATGACACGAGGGAAAAGTCAAGGCTGGGAGCAAAGATCTTGGACCCCAAAATTATGGGGAGATTAGAGGTGATGTATGCCAGTGACGACCGCAGGCACTGTTCAGGGAACAGGGCTGAGGCAGGCTGAGGTGGTGCCACTGTCAGAAAAAGTCACTTGTACAAGTTGTAGGATGCTATACAGGTCTATGTGTAGCCATGTTTCTGAACAAAGAGCATGAGGGCCTTCACCTGGGTTTTAGATAATTCCAAATGCCAGGAACCAATGGGAAAGCCAGGGCTATGCGACATGGCAGGGGATGGCTCCACCTTGAGCTCTGAGATCTGGTTCTTCAGCCGCTTTCTCACCAGAAACATCAGAAATGAAGCTGTGTCCTTCCTGGTTCCCAACCTCCTTAAAGAAAGATGATGTGTATTTCCTTCAGAAGAGTCATCAATCTTTCTCACGGTTTCCAAATCAGATACCGAATATGAAGGGAATTAATTCAGCAAATAAGAAGTAGAAAGTCATACAGCTTCATGTATGACTTATAGCCGTATTGGTAATATATGTAAATGTAGGCATTATCTTCAATTTGCATAATGATTACAAATGATGCCATCTCTCAATACACGTTTGATCTTTCAATGTTAGTATGGAAATGAATGGAAATATTATAAGCGTTCACGTGAGCAGAGCAAATACCTGTTTCAGCTGCTGGGCTTAGTGAGACCCAAGAGATTCAGTCACTTTCATACCTTTCCGGGGGGTACTGCTATAACTAGAAGCATTTTCCCTCTTCTGCCTCCCTAATTATGAATACAAAGAACAGGAACCAATCTGAAGCCTATGATGTGAACGTCATGTGTATACACAGAGGGCAGTCAGGAGTACTTCCTGGAAAGCTGTGAAGAAATCACCCTCAATCTGAGGCACTGTGGCCTGGGAAGATTCGAGAGTGGACGGGAGGCTGTCAGAAAGAAAGGAAACCCAACCAGTGTGGGCCTTGGCTGAGCAAACGCCAGTCCAAAACAGGCTGGCAGGGAGAAAGGAACAATGGCTGCATTTATGTGTCTGCTCGGCTAGGCTGTAGTGCCCAGGTGCTTGACCACATAGCAAACTAGAGCCTGTTAGGAGCATGGCAAATGAGGTTGTGAGGAACTAAATTGACTCAGTAGATTACTGTTTATACAAAGGGACGCCTCATCCAATCAATTAATTGAATTAAGAGGGGAAACAAATTCCTTGTGGAGGAGGGAATTCTGCTCCTACCTTCAGACTCAGGACTGCGATCTCAGCTTTTCTCTGGTTCACCAGCGGGACAGCCTGCCCTGAGGCCTAAACTTTCTAGTCTCCATAAGCTAGTACATTAAGACAACCCACTCTCTCCATAACCCCGCTGCTTCTATGCACGCACCCCATTGGGTGTCTGGAGAACCGTAATAGACAGGCATGGTAAGCCTGCTGGCCCGTGCTCCACATGAAGCCCAATGTTTTTCATGAGAGTACTGCTGGCTGAAGGCAATTCCTGATTTTACACCCTGAGGAAAGTTTGATTCTTCTGCTCTTCTCTCATTAAATACTGTTAGTAGCCTCCACCCAAAACACTAACCAAAGCCACCCACACACATCACCACATTCCCTGGGGACAGGTCAGCTCTTTCTCAGTGGGAAATCACTAGTCTAGTTCAATCCACCTGTCTTATAGCTGAAGAAACTGAGGTTTGAAAAGGGTTAGCCTCCAATATTGACCTATCAGGGGCCAAATAAATAGAAATCCTTACATACAAATACAAATGTTATAAGCTAAATTAAAATGTCCATTCATACACTGAACACATAAAAGCCAGGCACGTGGTCAATTGAACATTTAGCAGAGTGTAAGAAAGGAAGGTGCCTTCTTAGGGATCCAGCTTGAGCTTCCAGCCATCCCTGAAGCCCACCGAAGGTTTAGCTGCTCAACCCTTTCTTTGCTTACACGAGACACATAAATATCCTTTCAATAAAGCCTTCTTTACTTAGGTAAAAGCTGATTAGAATTATGTTTCCATTACAAGAAGAGCATTCTTTTAATTCTCAAGCCAGAAAATGGCACTGAACTTTAAAGGCAGTATACAGTTCTGAGACACTGTAGTATTTAAACTCTCATTTGATGGCCTAAACTGTGCATCCTCAGAGAGGTCCTGAACCTCTGTTGCACCTATGGTGGTTTCATGATGAAGCTTCCCCAGAAGCCTTGGGTTTGAGCACTTGGTCCCCAGATGGTGGTGCTGTCTGAGAGGGTAATGGGACCTTCAGGAGGGTGAGCTCTGCCTGATGATGTACATCCCCAGGGACCAGCTTTGGGAGGTTTTACAGCCTGGTCCTCACTTCCTTTGTCTCTGCTTCCTCAAAGTCCAGCCTCCTGTGTGGTTCTGATGCCTCCCCCACCAGGACGGACTCTTTCATCCTAGAGCTGTGGGTGGAAAATTGCTTTCTTTCCTAACTTGTTTTTCTCAGGGTTTTTAGCACACAGAAAAGTGTGACCAAACCACATACCATTATTTTCACCTCCACCACAATATTTATCCGGTTATTCATTTTTAAAGAATTTTGACTTACTGTCAATATTTAAATTTTTTTCTCCTTCCAGTGACATCCTTTCTGAAATGCTGTTTTTACTGTAGACCCCTGAATGCAATTATATTTCTGTTATTTGAGATGTAACACTGAGGGGGTGACATCGCTAATTTCATAGGCACCAGCAGGAAATAGGTAGCTACCCAGGTTTGATGTGAGATTTACCAAGACAGGTGGTAGTTAGGGGCCTTTGCATTTAGTCATGAAGATCCACAGGTCAGTGAGAAGGCTTGGTGGGCAATGGTTCTCGCTACCAAGCCTGATGACCTGAGTTGGATCATTGGGCCCCAAATGGTGAGGGGGAGAATGGACTTGTGGAAATTGTCTTCTTATCTACATACATGTTATAGCATGTATTCTTATCTACATACATGTTATGGCATGTACACACACACAAACATACACACTCATAGTAAAGTATTTTTTTTTTACTATATAAAAAGAAGGTAAACATTTGAAGATTTTTTTTTACCCTCAAGCTCCCTGAAAGAATATCTGCAGCTTGCCTATCACTGGCCTCTGCTAACTACAGAGGTTCTTGGATGGTGAAGAAAAAGAAGAAATGGAAAGAATAAATGAGATAAAACCATCTACTTTACTGGGAAAGGGAATTTAGGCTTATAAAGAAAACTGCCAGACTTAGAAAGATTGCTGTCTTCCCATTTATCCCGGATCACGGGTCAGTGCAGGTGCTGTGGAGCCTGAAGTGTGTAAGGCTTCTAGGAGCTGGGAGCCACAGCGAGGCAAAGCAAGCACCCAGTCTGTTGTATTAGCTCATTTCTGCTTGTGCCGGCACATGGTCTCATACTCAGCGCATGCCTCAGGGGAAGGGAGTGTGGTCGGTGTCCTTCTTTGTCTCCACAAATCATGAGCAATTCTTTCTATCCCCAGGTTTCAAAAGAAAGAAAAGCCAAAGGGCAGCATGCACTTGACAGCGTTGCTTGGAATCCTAGCTTAATGAGCACCCTGTTCTTGGCTCTCACATACCTAGGAAATACAGGGATGGATGCCAGCCACCCACCCTGACTGCTGACGTCTACGGTCCATGTCACCTAGAAACAACAAAGTCTCTAGAAGGTGAGTTGGATGCCAAGCATCGGTTTGCTTTTAATTCTCCATCCTCCTGACTGTGATTGGCTTTTCAAAGATGGCACCTCCTGGTCCCATCTCCTCACCTTTGGACCCATTCCTGTTATTTCCCTCCCCTCAACTGAGCTCGCTGTGCGTTCCCCTTCTTGATCTAGCCCAGAAGTTAAGGCGGCTCTGACACCAGCCTCCCTCACTTGGTAGAATATATATCACATGCTCTGCCATAGAGCAGGAAAATGGTCCCAGTGCAGACCTGACCATTCCCACAGCCTGCCAACCACAGCAGGGAGAAAATGCCTCACCACTCACCTCAAACTGAAGAGAGAATTTATAGTCAGAGTCCTTGGCCATATCCTTGATGTAGGAATCAAAGTCATCCAGCTGAACAGGGCTTTGTGAAATACAAAGAAAAGAACGTTTCAAAATCAACATAACGGGCAGTATATTGGTCAACACCACACCTGTGTAATTGGTTGACACCACCCCTGTGAATTTTTCTTGGCAAAAATAGAAGTTTCACTTTTCTTGAGTGAGCACTCACTGTTACTATATTCTTTAATTAAGTTTTAGAAAAAGTATATGTTCACTAGACTTCTTAGACACTAGGAATTAAATTAAAAGTGAAGTGTAAATCTAGGAGTCTCTGGGTGTTTTCTGTATTTTCTGAAGCTGTATTTTCTCCTCTTGACCCAGCCTTCCCATTTGGGCAGGGTCTACACAGCTAGCCCATGCCTTAGTCTTGTTACATGTTCAGTTTCTCCATCTGTCTACAGTCCATATCCTATTACCAACTACACAACATGGGTTAGGTATTTGGTTGAAGCTGTTGACTAGCTAATCTACCTCATAAGCTAATTTATAACATTCATTTATGCTAAAATTTTAGTAGATCATAAGGGAATGAAAGTTCTTGGGGCTCCATCTAAACTCCAACATTTTACTTCAGAACTTATAGAAACAATGATTCTTGCTCATAAACACATGGTAGTTCATAAGACATACAACATGCTTGGTTGGTCCACACGAGCTAAGGATGGCTGCGATACAGCTTAGTGACCTGCCTAGCATGTGCAAAGCTTCACCTTCCATCTCCTTCACAGCAGAACCACACAACCTAAGAGAGTCCTGGTTAAGGGAAGAAAATGAGGAATCTGCCATGGGGCCACTGGGGAGTAGATGTCCGGCAAGAGCCCAGGCGGAGCAAGTCCTATTTCAGGGGAGTCCCCACTTTAACCTTTTTCTCTTTCCAAAGTACCAGCTAAAGATGGACTCACATGTTAGAACTGCTTTCTCTGCTGTGGGTTGCTGTGGTGAGGCATTTATGTTAAAGCTGGATTTAACCCTTCTCAACTGCACCCTTGTTACTAGAAATCCAGGAGCTAGCTGTAGTGGGTTGGTCTGATGCTGCTTGTATTTTAATGCTAGCTGTTGACCTCTAAAGTCTGGTTGCCCCCAGAGAGTCTGTGTGTAGACACAAGTGACACTATGTAACCTTGCCTCTCAAGTTATTCCTGATTGGTGAGTAAAGATGCTTACAGCCTGAGGGTGGGCAGAATTGAGATAATCAGGGCTTGTGGTTTCCTGGCTTGGGTCTGGGGAGACTAGGAAGAGAGAGAGAGAGAGAGAGAGAGAGGGAGAGAGAGAGAGAGAGAGAAAGGTAGAGGGAGAAGATGTCATGGGGTAAGAATCTTAAAAGCACGGCCATGAGAGCTGGCTAGTTGGAGTTAAGAGCAACCCAGACGAAACATGGCAAATCATATAGTGAGGTTATTGGAAGGGAAGTAGACAAAATAGCATAGAGGATAGATATCTGCCCAGCTCCAGTGCTGATAAGGGCTTATTATAAATTAAAGGTCTCACATGTCTTTTATCTGGGAATTGAATAATCAAAGGCTGGGTAGAAGTGCCTGATTGATATTATACGTTTTCACAATGTACAGGAGCATGTGTAGTGAATGCAGAGCAGATATATGACTGAGAAGAAACAATACCAAGAAGGATAAGAGGGTACAGAGTTAACACGGAGAACAAGGGAGCCCATGAGGAGGGAGGAGAGGGCACTGAAGGATGGGGCAGAACGAAAGAGGAAAGGATGGTTACATGAAAACAAGGGGAGGCCAATATCTGGGACCAGAGTCCAGATCTTTCATCTTTTTTCTGCCTGGGACATGAAAGGGGACATCTCAGAGTGTCCCCCATGCCCTTTGGCCTGTGACTCTGTTCCTGAATATACTAGCCAGTCCTTCTATAGCTCACTTTGAAATCTACCAATAGTTTTTCTGCAACAAAGACTTTCCATTGCTGTCATGTTTCTCCCAAACAATTGTCTCTTCTTGACCAATTCCCCTCTCCCACACCCCTTGGTGCATGTCAAGAGAATACTTACTGGTGTTAGACAAACTTTGGAACAATTATCTTACTGTGCCCTAAATCATAATCTATTCAAGGCAAAAAATAATATTTTATCTTCATGTTTCTTTAGAAATATTGGACAGACTAACACACATCTTGTCCTCTTTCTCTCATCGGCAATAATGTCCCCAGAGCTCCCCTGCCTTCTACATCAGTGTTCTATCCATGGTAAAAATCAAGACTGAATTCTATTTAGAAAAAAAAGTTTCATTCTTTATATGTACTACAGAATTCTAATTAAAAAAAAGAAGCCTGAAGCTGACTAACTCATTAAGCTTCTCAAATGAATGGATGGTTAATTTCCACTCAACGGAATCATTCTCTTATGAATTAACAGTTCCGGAGGTAGGTAAGAGCCCAGGTTAGCTAATTATCCTTCCTGTTTATTATGAAGGATTTCAGAAATAGTATAATCAAAGTATTAATTTTAGTATCAGCTAGAGTAAGAACCTCTCTCTGGAATAAATGTAGAACTTCAAAACATAAAATGGCCAGAGCCTTTGTTTACCTTTGTGTATACATTAGATGGTCATATGTTTGGCATGTCACGTGGCCTCTGGTAAGCTTTCTGTAAGTCTTAACACCCCCTCCTTTCTAAGGTTCCTTATGGTAAGGATTGATGCTTTTCCTGACATGGGTTCTGTGATGAGCATCTTTAGTGTGCCCTAAATTATAATCCATCCCTGTGCCCGAACAACATAGACTGCTTTTCAACACATCCCATCCTCTTCCTCCACAGCTCCTTCTATTTGGAAGTATGTCATATTTTTTGACCTAGGTAGCTGAACTTGACATAGCCTTGAGTTCACTGGGACTGGCATTTCAGCTAAGGGGTTGCCCAGGTCAGTCTCGAGGGGTACGCCCATGGGGAGCTATCTTGAGTGTTGATTGCTGTGGAAGGACCTAGACCACTGTGGGCAGCACAGTGCGCCTCTGGCTTATGTGGGTTCTTAGGTCATACTGCATGAGCCACGGTGAGCCAGCAAGCAGAGCTCCTCCATGGTTTTTGCTTCAAGTTCTTTTTTTGTTTTGTTTTTGACACTGGGGACAGGGCAGTGGGTATCAACCTATGTAGCCCTGGCTGCCTTAGAACTTGCTATGTAGTTCAGGCTGGCCTAGAAGTCACAGAGAGCTGTCTGCCTCTGCCTCCTGAGTGCTGGTACTAAAGGTGTGTGCCACCACATCTGGCTCCTGCTTGAGTTTTTCCCTGGCTTCTCTCAGTATTCTACTGTAACCTGTAAGATAAAATAAACCCTTTCCTCTCCTGAGTTATTTAGGTCAGAGTATTTTCTCACAGCAATAGGAAGGTTTCAATTGGAAAGTTAAGATCACCATGATGGAACTCTCTGAGGACAACAGTGCTGTAGACTTACTTCGTCAGTTTCCTCTTCTTTAAGCCATTTTTACTCCTGAAAATTGAATAAAAAAAACTTTATCAGGATAAAAAGTTGGTTTACATGATTGACTTTTAAATTTAATGTAATTTAAAATTTTAATTTTTATTCAGTACTTCAGTTTTGTTAAATTAGTCTTCTGTCTGTGCAAAGATAAGAATTTCTGACTCACGTTAAGAAACTATTAGGTAGCGTTTTTGTATTTCCCCCTTGCTGAAAACTGAGTTCTACAAATACAGTCACTGGCTCCTGGCGATTACCTTAGTAGGATGTTTTATTGGTAACACAAATATCCACTTCCTGATTTCCAGAGTCTATACACAAGAGAGAAGAGTCGGGGCATAAAGAGCCAATACCAAGAAGACGGGGCAGGATTCTTAGTTACAGACCTAAGTAGCCTTGCCCGTCATTCGGCAGGTTGTGTGAACTGTGTCCCTGCTGGAGGGAAGAGAGGGACTTACACAGTTCTCCTATGTCCTCGCGAAGAAGCAGACCTGCCACCTGGTTCTGCTCAGTTCATTAATAACCCATAAGCAAACACAGGAAGTGTTAGTGTATGGTTCAGTTAATTACATCTACTTAGGGCTATTGAGAGTGATGGAGTTCACACGGCAGGTAAAGCATTCAGCCCGAGTCGCCGCACACCACAATAGCAGCTACAGGAAGTACTTTGTTGTATTTTATCGTCTGTACAAGTGGCATGCGTTACCTAACTGAACACGTGATGAAATGATAGTAAATATTGCTATAATTCATATCACAGGTCTTTAAATAGTTTAACAGAGGCATGCAGGTTTCCAAAAATGTCAATAGAGAACAATCAGTTCTGGGTGAAAGTACTTCATGTATCAAATTACTTATTTGTACGTCGAAACTGTAACTGCGTAGATGTCTCAGCTTCAGAAAGCCTTTGAAGGAATGAAGCAGTGCTCTCCCAGGCTTTTATAGCACCAGGCCCATGGCCATGTCTCACAGGGTGTGATAGATACCGTGTTGTCCCACCTGCCACTCGCTTGTGCCCTTCAGGGCTGAGCTTGGACAGTGGGTGACATAGCCTGTGGCCAATGAATGATTGTTATGTTAAACCGAAGGAAAATATCTTAAATTCATATTATCCTCACAACTTCACTTAGTGACTCAATTATGCAAATTGCACATCTTACATGGCGAGTATGTATGTGTAGTATGTATGTGTGTGCACGTGATCTGTGTGTGAGAGAATGTGGTGTGTGTATGTGTTTGGTATAGTGTGCATGTATGTGCAGTGTGTATGTGTGTCTATAGTAGGTATGTGTGTGCATGAGGTCTGTGTGAGGGGTATGGTGTGTGTATGTGGTGTTGAATTGAAGGGAAAATTCTTAAATTTGTATTATCTTCATAACTTCACTTAGTGAGTCAATCATACAAATCACACATCCCATGTTCTTTTTATTATATGTGGTTTTAAGGTAGGAGCAGGACTAGGGAATGGAGGAGAAGGGAGGCTGGGTTGAATGCAGGAGACAAATATGCTCAAAGCCTAAAATATACTTGAGAAAAATGTTTTCCCGAGGGCTGGGGCTGGCTCAGCCAGTACAAGGTGTTGCTGACAGGTCTGAGAACCTGGGTCCAGCCCTGGAACTCAAGGCAGAAAGAGAGAGGTGACTCCTGAAAGTTGTCCTCTGATCCCAATGTGTTCACTGTGGTGTGAGCCTATGATCATACCACACACAGCATACACAACCACACACAGAGATGTACACCGTACCAAACACACATGCACACATGGATACACACCACACACATATTCATACATGCACACACTACACGCATACCCCTTTCTGTCCAGGCATATACACTCAGAGCACATGCACACACACACGTATACACATATATCATACTCCACACACAGACTGTAAGCACATATACACACAAACACACACAAACAGGCTCACACCACTGTGGACAATAAATGCACACCAGTAAAAGGAGAGATTTACTGTTCTCAAACTGCCTAAAGCATAATTGTCACTTGGGCTTGTGAGATCCTGCAAAGTGAGGCTACTGGATAGCGAGGAAGCAGTCAGAGGGGGACGCATCCATAGTGCTATAGTGGAGTTTCTGAGTTTGGATGGTTTTTATTTCTCCCCACTTCCAAGTGAAGATGCCCACACCCCTCTCCTGCTTCTCCCCTGCTTACCCAGCCTCATCCTCTCTGTCTTTTATTCTTAGACTTTAGAGGAAATACAAGTCTGGCCCATCAGTTAGAAAGCACTGATGTCAGGCATAGCTATACCACTTGATGCTGGAACCTAGAGAAAACTCCGTGGCTCCTCCTTGGTTCAGCGCTCATGGTATTAAGTTAATGTGAGGAATGCTACATAGCCCCTTACACCAGTGCTTTAAGAAAACTGAAGTCAGGGCAGGTGGCTGACAGCTTGCTAGGGACCTGAGACTGAGAGTGAACATGAATTCTCTCCTACCCAAACAGACTGTAAAAGGAATCCAACGCAAAGGGGTGTGCGCGGAAGAGAGATGCTGCACACATCTACACTGGAGTGAGCTGCAACTAGTCTGCAGCCCAGGAGAAACAAGACTCGTGGAGAACAGAAGCACGTGGTTTTTTCTTCCAATTGCATCTGTTACCGAGTGAACTTTCAATGTGATGTAAAATTCCACCGTGTATTTTGTATGGTGTGCTGTGGCCATGAAGGTCTGTGTATGATTTGTGGCTGCTTTCAACGCCCTGTTGAGATTCTGCTGAATCAGGAGTGTCCCTGTATTGGAAGGCTGTGGAATGTGTCAAGATTGACTGATGACAGACCACAGCCACAGGGACAGCATCTTTCTGCATTTTTGAGTGCTGTGCCAAATGTATTACTACAATGAGGTGGGGGTGGGGGGTGGAGAATTCACTTATAAACATACAGGTTAAGGCTTGACTATACATGACGGGGCAGGCTAGTGTGCATATGTAACAGTCAAGGAACTGAGAAAAGTTTATGGCATCATTTTTTTTTCAGTGATAAACATTACCAAAACAACCAAATGAGCATCACTCATCCATCAGACAGGCAGGCAGGGCAGGGCAGGGCAGGCAGGTGAGCCGGCATGCACATACGCACACATAAAATAGAGAAAGACAGAAAGACAGGCAGGGAGACAGAGACAGACAGACAGAGAGACACACAGAGAGAATCACACACACTTCATTTCCCACCTTTTATTTATGGATGACAAAGTTAAAATGTCCAGTGGCTTAGAGAAATTATGGTGGATTTTAAGTTCTTTAGGGGCACAACAGTCTAAGAAAACCAACCACACTACAGCGCATTCCCCAAAAGAGTCCGAGGCAATGGCAGAGGTGTGGAATATATGGTGATTAAGACAAAGTAGAGAGACCTCCAAGACCCCAGGTTCATAAGTGCAGCTGTTTCCCGTGCTAAACCAAGGCCACCATAAAACCTGACAAAGGCCGTTTGGGTGTACCTTACTCCAAACATAGCACACGATGGCCATGCATACAGTTGAACACTGTAACTAAATGTCATCCATACTTAACATGCCATTTAGGAATCAAAGCAGAAACACAGATGTGGCTATGGCAGAGAGAAGGAGCAACAGTGAATTTAGTTCAGAGCAGGAGATAGCCTTAAAGCGTCTGGCTCCAAGTCCCCTTAAGTCAGCACTCCCTGTAGAAGCCAAACTGATAGGGCACAAGTGCCAGACACACATTCTGCCACCAGGGAAGGACTATGTGGCACTGACAGGATCTCTCGACTGCCTCTCAGTCTTCCCGAGGCATCCGAGGTTGGCAGCCAATCAAATAGAAACCCATCTCTTCAAATCCCTGCGCCTGGGGGAAGTGGAATAATGCTTTGAAAGCATGTGTGTGTGTGTGTGGGGGGTGGGGGTGGTGGTGGTAACTGAGCTGTTTGTGGCTGTGGTTGACAAGGTGTATGAAATACAAAGAAAAACACATCCATGGAAGGCTTAGCGAACGCAAGCCGAGGGAGGGGTTCACAGATCGAGCAGTGGAGAATTCAAGCTATATTGTGTGGTTGGGATGTGTGGACACTTTAGAAGGTGACAACAGAGACTGGCCTGTTATCTTGACCTGTCCCTTCTCACCTCGAGGCAACTATTTACAACCTCAGGATGTTCTCCTAAAAACAGCGGGGCATTTTGCCCCCCTGGACCAGGGTTTCACACTACTTGATCAATACTGTGTACAGTGGACCTTCAGGGGGTTGGCCATCTGTTCAGCAGCACGTCCTTAAGAAAGACACGCAAGTTGTGAACCGTAGAAAAGGAGAAGAGCTGAGGGTCTGAGCTGGGAAGGGGATACAGCACTGTTCACAGCTTTCCTTCCACTGAAACCTGTGGCAGCCGCTCCAGTCACCACCGGCCTCCTAAGGACAGCTGGGAATTCCTTAGGATGATGAGCGGGTATTTAGCCGAAAGGTTAGCGCAGGGTTTCAAGGTCAAGGTGGGGTTTACATGTACTGCTCATACATGGAGACTATATGATGCTAACTACAGGACACACTGAGTTGATGATGTCAAAGTCTTAACCCGAAAAGTGGTCACAGCCCTGATAACGGTAGTACGCCACTACAGTGGGGTGTGGTTGGCCTTGTTCAAAGAACGTCCTTCTAGTATCTTTAAAAGAAGAACGTACACATTTTGTAGTAGCTCATACTCTCTGTCTCTTTGTGACTCCACATCTGTCTGTCTCTATCTCTCTCTCTGTCTCACACACACACACACACACACACACACACACACACACACACACACACAACCACTGTTTCATTCCATGAGATATTTTTATTCCTTCCAAGTCTGCTTCACATTGCCCACATTTCTGGTAACTGTTCATTATTTTCTACCTAAACAACCATATATTAATACTTAAGAACAATAAACTCTCTCTCTCTCTCTCTCTCTCTCTCTCTCTCTCTCTCTCTCTCTCTCTCTCTCTCTCTCTCTCTGTTTCTCTGTGCGTGTGTGTGTGTGATTTTTGTCAGTTTCCTAGAAGACTATTTCTCTAATGGTTTGGGGGTAAAATAATTTTGGATTCTTTGGCTTAAGAATTCAAGTTTATTTTCATAATTATTATCATTGTAGCATAGCAAAAGCCAAGAAAAATGTGCTTCAACACTTGGTTATCCATGTGATTTAGATATGAAGAAAATAAAAGCTTAAAAGAAGGTGCTTCTAGTCTATTTAGAGTGGAGAGGAGATTTCCCAGGTTCAGAACCTGTATTTATTATATGACAGCTCATGATATCAAGACACCCACTCTCCTTGGGGATCTATTGTCTTTTCTTTTGTTTAAAGACTTTAATCTTTAAATTATGTGTATATGTGTGTATGTAAAAGTATGTGTACATGAGTACAGGAGCCTGAGGAGGGCGATGGATCTCCTGGAGCTGGAGTTACAGGTGGTTGTGAGCTGTGCCTCTACCCTGTGGGTTCTGGGAATTGAACTTGGGTCCTCTGCAAGAGCAGCCTTAGCTGCTTAGCTGAGAGCTCAAAGTTCTGTCTTCCCACCCCTAAAAGGACTGTCAACCCTTCAGACTGTGGGGGTATTAGAGAAGATAATTGCACACAGAGGCTTATATGCAGTTAGATATTCAATAATTATAGAAGTGAGGTTGTTATGAAAGCAGAGGTCTCCAGATTCAGAGGCCACTGCCTCCACCTTCCCACATTTACCTTCTGGGAAATAAGGAGTTCTCTTGTGCGGGGGACAAGTAGAAAAATGGGATTCAAATGTGGAAAGCCAACAGACCAACCCCAAGAGGACACAAATGATGAGGAACTTGGGAGAGGGAAGCTTGCTGGGAAGGCTCTGTAGGCATCTGGGTACCACCCGCTGTCTCCGTGCCTCTCCATTGGCTTCCTCATGGCATGCACTGAGAACCATGTGAAATCCAGCAAGGAGAAACAAATCCCTTAGCTCCTTGTGTTTACTTTCTGCAAGCGGACCTTTAAAGACTGCAGGTGGGGTAAATAGTAAAAATGAAGTCACTTACCAAGGGTTAATATAAAATGCCAAAAGATAGTCAGTCCAAAGACATGAAGGCAGCAGGGTTAAGAAAGCAAACACACTCCTACGCCTGTGAGCATTAATAAACAGATGCAAAGATGAAAACGTGGTAAGGGTTAGTAATTCAGCTGTGTACAGATATCAATAAGTTACCTGCCAGGCCGACCCATACCACAGTTAAATAGTACTCCCCTGTATAGGCTTCCAGTGGAAGGCTTAAAGGCTACAATATTGACGAAGTTGGTTTCAATTCACACCAGTCCTCATTGTAATCAGAGACAACTTTCAACTCATTTGGCATCAATTCGTCTGCTTTTAGGAGATCTCATTTTCCACTTAGTTCCCCGAGGCTCAGTAGTGCCTGGTGTGTTATTTTCAGCCACCAGCCCTTCCAAACTAACATAATTTAAGAAGCCAGGTAGGAGCTTGGCAGCTTGAATGAGTGGATAGAAGTAGTCAGGTCGCTTATGAGGGTTTCAGAGGACCAGGCTTTTGTACCACTTGATGTGACATCCAATAGCATTTTCAATTTAAATCTTAACCAATTTCTAAAGCTATTTCTTAAAGCACCCACTCAACATGCTACTTGGATACCATTCATTCATAATCAATGGACTATCCATGGCCCGGGGTGTTTCATTGGACCTTATCAGAGTGGAAGTAAAACATTAAGCAATCTTATTTTAATTCTTATTGACATCAAATGTCTGATTGGAATCGGTTTTCACGTATTCAAATGGCACTCAAGTCAGAGCCATTCATGTGGATTGAAAAATACCCTTTGATGCACTTATAGTTAGTATCAAAACTAGAAGGAAACTGTCATTTTGTACTTTAGTTAAAACAAATCTTCACTGAGACATCACATCTCAGTCCCTCAGAATATGATGTTACTGGTAAAACTAAGTTTGCTACAAGTTGCAGGAAAATTTTCGTGATTTTATAGAAATGGCCTGAAAAGAAATCTTTTAGTTTCCCCAAATTGGTCCATAAATCTTAGAGACTGTGACAGGTCATGAGATTCATTAACACACAGCTTTCTAAGGTCCCAGATACAAATTGGGGCAGTTTCTAGATGAGCCTCATACCACTGGTTTGGGGGCCCAATCTTTTAAAGGGAAGAAGAAGCAGGAGTAGGTGAGTCTCTTAATCTTGAGAAGAATCCTAACATATTTGAACAAACCTTCTCATGTTTCTGAAATTGTCAGCATCAAGGGCTTATACATTCTCTTTCTTCATAACGGGATTGATCATATTTTAATGAGAAAACTCTATTCATGTTAAAATTTTAAAATGACCCAAAGTGCAGTCATATCAAAGAGAATCCCATTTCAACTCTGTTTTTGACTGGAGTGCTCATCGCCGACACTCTGAGTGGGAGATTACATATTTTAAATAAAGTTCTCTACCTTGTTGATTCTGTACGATAAAAGTTCTGGTCTCTCACATCTGTTTCTTTAACATTGGACACTTTGGGAAAAGAGGGTTCATTTAAACTCTTTGATGGTTGCCTGCAAACTACAGAATGCAAGGAACCCTGTTCCCTTGAGTAGAATAAGTTTACCTAATTGGTGATTCTCCTGGACATTCTGAACTGAATGCTAAGCTGGACAGGATTACTATTTATTACACGTCATAGTTCAGTACAACAGCAATGAAATTCATCTCTAGACATTTTTCTAATTTCTTAAACATCTCTTCCTTCCAGAACCTTCCCTTTACAATTGTAAATGACAAAGGCATCATAAAAATTTCAAATTTGTCTCTGTCTTTGATACATGAGGTGAGACCCTTGGGCCGCGCACTTTTATTTAATATTTGAATGGAAGTGTTGGCTCCCATTGCAGGGCACATGGCTGTTGTGTTATTTATTCAAGCCACCCTTGGGCCTGTGGCTGCCACTTGTTCATTGTGGCTGTTGCATTGGAGCCCGAAGCACAACTTGGGGCTCTTTGTATGACTTTATTGTCCTTTTTCCCTCTACTTAAGAATCCCATTCAGTTTATAGAAATGATTCTGGCCCACATTGATTACTCATTGAAATAAAGAAAGGACAACCAGAAAAAAAATCACCTATGCCTTAAAGACAATAAATTCAAATTTGGAGCAAGCGCTGGCCAGCTAAGCAAGCTGGAGATATGCCCTGATGAAACACTCACCAACTGTAGGGAAGTTTCCCTTCTCTCTCCAAGGATGCAAAATTGACAAAAGTGCCAGCTCCACATTCCCTGTTTGAAAGAGACAGAATCAATGTGATTATTTGACAGAGCTTTTTGCCTGACACGAAGGGCCTCTGATCCAGCTTATCAGAATAGCATTACAAAGGGATGGGTAGGGTGGGTAATGTAAGTTCTATATGATTCTGTTTTGCATACAATTCCAAAAACAAAGATAAAACTAAAAGAAACAGCCCCTTGAAATGTAGCAAATCAAACTCTTTGAGCTAAAACAGAGTCAGCCCACAACCTTTGCCAAAAGGTGTTCATGACCCTAATGTAATCCACACTTCCATAGTTGACCCTAACACACATCTGCACCTCTATAGTTGACCCTAACACACATCTGCACCTGCATAGTTGACCCTAAAACACATCTGTGCCTCTATAGTTGACCCCAACATACATCTGTACCTCCATAGTTGACCCTAACACACATCTGCACCTCCATAGTTGACCCTAACACATATCTGCACCTCCATAGTTGACCTTAACACACATCTGCACCTCTATAGTTGACCCTAACACACATCTGCACCTCCATTGTTGACCCTAACACACATCTGCACCTCCATTGTTGACCCTAACACACATCTGCACCTCCATTGTTGACCCTAACACACATCTGCACCTCCATTGTTGACCCTAACACACATCTGCACCTCCATTGTTGACCCTAACACACATCTGCACCTCCATTGTTGACCCTAACACACATCTGCACCTCCATTGTTGACCCTAACACACATCTGTACCTCCATTGTTGACCCTCTGCCATTGCTCATGTGCATGGATATTCACTGCATGCTTCCCCCGAGTAGGTCACTATACCACATTACCCCCACTAGGTCATTACACCATATTACCCCCACATTGCCTGCTAAGTGCAGGTTACAGTCACTGCTTCGCAGGAGAGGAACTTTCCCTGGTTTCTGGACCACAAAACTTTAGTTTTCATTTTCCTCCATTGGCTAGCTCTCTAGTGTCTTTCTGTTGCTTTTTGTGGTGGATGAATAGGAATGTTCCCCTAGACTCATGTTCCAATGCTTGGCCTATAGGAATGGCACTATTAGGAGATGTTTCCTTGTTGGAGGAAGTGTGTCACTATAGGAGTTGGCTTTGAAGTCTCCTATGCTCAAGCTACACCCAGCAGGGCACACAGTCTCCTTCTGCTGCCTGTAGATCAAGTTGTAGAACTCTCAGCTCCATCTCTAGCACCAGGTCTGCCTGCGTGCCACCATGCTTCCTGCCAGGATGGTAATGGGCTAAACTTCTGAAACTGTAAGCCAGTCCCAATTAAATATTTCCTTTATAAGAGTTGCCATGATCATGGTATCTTTTCACAGTAATTAAAAACCTAATTAAGATACCCCCTTTTATTTTTTTCTGGAAATGGCCAACTGGTCATTGTTTGAAACAAATTTCTTAGATGTAGTGGTTACCAAATGAGCAGCAATGTTTTCAGAAAACTGATAGATTATTCTGCAATGTGAAGAAAGTAGTTGAGAATGTGTCTAAGGGGAAGGACTTGAGGTTTATGCTAGTAGAAGAATACTTGCCTAAAATACACAAGGCCCTGGCTTCCATCATCACATCATCATCATCATCATCATCATCATCATCACCATCACCATCACCGTCACCGTCACCGTCATCGTCATCGTCATCGTCACCGTCACCGTCACCGTCATCGTCATCGTCATCATCACCGTCACCGTCACCGTCACCGTCACCGTCATCATCATCATCACCATCACCATCACCATCACCATCACCATCACCATCATCATCATCATCATCATCATCATCATCGCGCACACACACAATCACACACACACACCTATACTCACACACGAACAAATAACAGTACTTTTCTTACCTAGCCATCTGCAGGTGCTTCTTTCTGAGAATGACAAGGGTCACTAATAGCAGTCCAATTAAAAGTGTGCTGAGGATGGCCAGCACTGAGATCACCACCACGTTAGGGTTCACCTCTGTAACTAGAGAGAGAAGCCACGTGTTGCTATAGGCTACAGGACATGGGAAGTGGCAGAGTCACTCACAGCCTTCCCTCCGCCCCTAGCCCTTGAAGATGATAATGACAACAACCATGTTTGCTTAAGGGAACCATTGCCTTGTCCTCTAGGGGAACTCTGGGGGCTGACGGGTGGTCCTTAGATATATGGGGAAACTGAGCCTGTTTTCTAGACCTCCAGCATGCAGGACACTCTTACGCGGAGAAGCGGCAAGAGTGAGAAGTTATCAATGCTGTGGTTTGCAACTATTTGAAAATTAAGACTCTAGAAGTTATTCCCATGCATTCCCATTGTTTAACATGTTCAAAAGCTTTGAAGGCAGAGGGTTCCTACTCCATGCCCAAGACTTTAAAGTCAGGAAGCACGGCTGGGCTGTTTGCTCCCAGCGGATAATGCACAGGAACAAGGCATCCGCCAGCTCCCATCTGTGGTGGCGTTTTACAAATTACCAGAAGCACAGCTGGATCGTTTGCTCCCAGCAGATAATGCATAGGAACAAGGCATCCGCCAGCTCCCATCTGTGGTGGCGTTTTACAAATTACCAGAAGTAGGCATTCTGGTGGGCTGTAGCCATATGCTCAGAGGCTTCCCTTCTGCACAGACACGAAGATTAAATCTATTAATAAGCTGGAGAGTCCTTCAGAGTAGGGTTTCTCTGATTAATGGTCTACTTATCATGTAGGAATAGGAAAATAGAGGCAAGGAAATAGGCTTATAAAATGTCTCTATAAAAGTCTTAAGGGAGAGACAGGGGGGATGCATGCCTGCCTTTACAGGTCAGAAAGCATGAGAGTTGATGCCGGCACATGTCTGTACCCCAACACTTGGGAGGTTGAGGGAAGAGGATTAGGGTCTTGGAGGCAGTTTGGAGTATATGGTGAGTTTGAAGTCAGCCTGAGCTACCTACATGCAATCCCATCTGAAAACCCCACAGAGCTGATCCTTAATGCCTTGAGTACTTGCTGTGTGCCACCTCTGCTCGTATTTGTGACTGGGTGCCGGGAAGAAAGAAGAGCAGGATGGCAACTCCACGGCGAGCCATATTTACCTCCCAAGCTTATTTGTTTACACTTGTAAGTAAACTTGATAAAAAAGCCACCTGCTGCTCTTACTGTTCAAAGTACGGACAAGAATTCATAGGCATTAAAGTGCATTTAATGTAACTTGAGAGAGAAGCCACATGTTGCTGTAGACTACAGGACATGGAAAGTGACAGAGCTATTCACAGCCTTTCCTCCACCCCTACCCCTAGGAACGTTGATCTTAACATTCTTAAAATAGTGTCACAGAAGCCACACATGGTGGCATATGACTGTAGCTCCAGCTTTTGACAGAAGGAATGAGGCAGGAGGATTCCTATGAACTCAGGAAGGAATGATACAGGAGGATTCCTATGAGTTCAGGAAGGAATGAGGCAGGAGGATTCCTATGAGTTCAAGAAGGAATGATGGAGGAGGGTTCCTACCAGTTCCAGGCCAGCCAGGACTATGTAATTAGACCATGATGCAACTTTACTCTTCATCAAAAACCAAACCATCCAAACTAGCAAAATAAGCACACTCCAACAAAACCCCTGGAGGAAAGGGTCCTGAGATATAAGATGAAGGAGTGTAAAAACATTGCCCATGTGCACTGCTGTCTCTTCTTCTAACAAAGGAAAAGGAAATAGAAAGGCTAAAAACAAAACAAAGCAAAGCTGGCACTACTCATCAGTGAGCTGGCCAAGAAATGCCCCGATAGTTTGCAGACACAAAAGCAAATCCATTAAAGGGACAGAGTGCTCCTGAGAGCGGCTCTCTACACAGGGTCTTCACAGATGGTCTGGAATTCCTGCTGAGAACAGTGCACATACGATATAATGCAGGAAAAGAACAAGGAGGCCCGCCCTGTCCCAGACCCCACATTAGTCACCGATTTGCCTGTTAGCACTGCTGAAGTGGCAGCTTTCTTGCTTTAATTTTAAGTAAGAATGATAACTACTATTTGACCAGGGACAGCCAAGAAGCTGTACAGATGAGAGTGAGTTGGTCAGGACTGTGTCTACCCGTGTTGAGGATTCGAAGGATGGTGACCTTGGTGATTTCTCTTGGTGTATGCCCTTTGGGGCTGGTGTACATCTTCAGAGCTTTCTGTATTTTTACTTCTAATTTTTCTAAAGAACATGAGATGAAGCTGGAGATACAATTCAGTGGTTAAAAGCACTAGCTGCTTTTGCAGAGAACATGGATTTGGTTCTCAGCACCCACATGTTTGCTCACTACCATCACTCTCCAGTATCCCGAAGGTCTCTTCTGACCTCTGGTGGCCGCCGGTATGAACACAGTGCACAGACATCCATGCAGGCAATACTATCCTGCTCATTAACATGAACATATAAAGAACTCAAATAACCCAAATCTAAAATTCTTATACTGTTATCCTATATTTACATTTTTTTTTAAAAAAAAAGACTTGAAGATAATACTAATCTTTTTCTAAGTCACATGTTCTAGCCAAGCGCACTTTGGGATCGGAGTCGAGGGCTCCCTGACTCTGTAGCTTGGGATGTTTTCAAAGGAAGAGTGGTTCCATCAAAAAGGCAGATTATTGGATGAAATGGACAATTTTCTTGACAGATACCAGGTTCCAAAGTTAAATCAAGATCAGATCAACGA
>NW_022196903.1:131381375-131383464 GCF_008632895.1 Mastomys coucha | reverse complement strand
AAAAAAAAAAAAAAAAAAAGGCAGGTTATGTCTATTGAGAAGGAAACTTCCAAAGACCAGATTGCCTTAATTGGCATCATTACCCATTGTGGAGACAGCTATGAACGTAGGGACACTGGGACTGTCGTGGCTGAAGCTGGTGACACTGCAGTTGTAGGCGGTGGCTGGGAGGAGGCTGGAGATGGTCACCACGTGGGAGGAGACAGCTACTGGTTCCTGGAGATGGAGAAGATAAAACACAATTCACATCATGCTCTTGTTTGTGACAATATTCTCCATGTTAAGGAGGTTATGTGCAGAATAAAAACATAATTAAAAGATGGAAAAGGTTAGTGGTGAAAAATCTTTCCCCCTTCCTCTATTCCCTTCCATGTCACTCTGTTCCATGGAAGCCGCCATCATTACTGGGTGTTTTTCTCCTTGTACCTATTTGATGGGGGCATAAATATGATGCCATGGTTGACATCACAGCTGACAGTCATGAATGATGATGCAGTTTGCACACCACTCTGCTTATTTGTACTTGAATCCTCTGTATCTTTTGTCAACCTTACTATAAGTTTATCCTTTTTTAAACAAAAAATTTAAAACTACATGTATGAATGTTTGTCTGTCTGTCTGTATGGGTACCACATGCATTCAGTGACTGAGGAGACTGGAAGAGGGTACGATGTCCCCTGGAACTGGAGTGGCTGACAGTTGTCAAGACCCATGTGGGTTCTGGGAAACCAACATCAGTTCTCTACAAGCACAGCAGGCATCGCCAACCCCACAGCCATCCATCTTTCCAGCTCCCACTTTACCCTTCTGAAGGAGGGCACACAAGTCTATTAAAAGTTCACAGTTTATCTTACCAGCCTCCTACTGATGCAGATTTAAGTGGTCTGCCGATTTCTTTGTATGCTGCTGTGACCCATGCTAAGCATCATTGTGCAAACATAGAAATCCTTGTGCATGTACAGTCACTAAGTGTATTTATGCACGTGTGGTGGCTATTAGGATCACCAGCGTGGCAGGATCTGGAATCATCTATGAGATGGGGAGTTGTTTAGATTAGGTTAGCCTCTGAGCATGCCTGTGAGGGAGTACTGTGATTAGGTTATTGACGTCAGAAGACCCATCCCAAAGGAGGTTCTCTGAGCTTGGGTCCTGGATGGCATAAACAGGAGGAAGCTATCTGAACAACAGCATCATAATTCTCTGCTTCTGGATTGTTGACACAATGTGAGTGGCTTCCTCCAACTCCTCTGCCAGGACCCACATGGGGAACCACACGAAGGACTGTACACTGAAACTATGAGCTGGGAGAGATTCCTCCTGAAAGCTGCTTTTGTTGGGGTATTTTGTCCCAGCAACAAGAAAAACTAAAACATTCTGTATGGGCACATAGCTACAGACAGACAGACTGACAGACAACACACACACATACACACACTGTATGTGAAGGTATATAATCCAGGCAGACAGACAGACAGACCAACAGACAGACCAACAGACAGACACACACACACACATACACACACACACAGTATGTGAAGGTATATGTATTCATACATTCCTAGCAGTTGAATTACTCAGTCACCAAGTATGCCTTTTTAATACTGAAAACTATTGAAAAATTGATCCTGCACAGGCCAGCTTAGCTGCTCACCTCTGCTGTGTGATAATGACTGTGTTCTGCTTTCTTTCTGACGTGGCATACTTGTCTGTAGGCTTTTCCAATGAAAACTGTGTCTAGCAGTTGAAAACTGTGTCTAGCAGTTTTATTTTGCATTTCTTATCATGAGGGAGGTTATAAATTTTCCATATGTTGAAGGATCTTTTGTTCTTGTATTCCTATGTGTTTGTGTAGGGGTGTTAGTCTTCATCTTCATTACTTGAAGTGGTTCTTTATATGTTAAGAACCCTACCTATTTGTCTGCATTCTTTATTTTTATCACATTCACCCAAAGCATGGTGGTAGTAGGTACTCAGAAGCAAAATTATCTCATGTTTAAGAAGAGTAAATTGATAATTTGGTGGCCCTATGGTCAGACACACTCTCTCTCTCTCTCTCTCTCTCTCTCTCTCTCTCTCTCTCTCTCTCTCT
>NW_022196903.1:131380613-131381350 GCF_008632895.1 Mastomys coucha | reverse complement strand
CTCTCTCTCTCTCTCTCTCTCTCACACACACACACACACACACACACACACACACACACACACACTGCACACTATAATCAATGAATCACCATGCTACTCTTTTTCAAAAGAAGATCGTGAAGCACTGCAGCCTAACCAGATGGCAGTCAACAGCACTGACTGCTGTCCCACCATCACCTAGGCCAGAAAAGAATCACAGCAGGCAAAGAAAGCCTTTTGCTAACAGCACTGAATTGCAGCAGGTAGCTGACTAACCATTGTGTCTCTAATGGAAGACATCACTATAGTTACAGAGGAGAAAATCCATTCCTGGCAGAACAGTTATTTTCCAAAAAGGTTCTTAGAACAGAGACAGGACTGAGCTAGTCAGCACAGATCAAAAGAGAGAAATTCGTAGATGAGACTATCAAAGGGGCAGAGGAATCAAAGCCGATTAGCTCAGCAATCAGTCTGAAAGGAGCTGTCCTCCCTCCCAGCACCCCTCTCCCTTCTCAGGCACAAGGCCTTCATTTATTGAAAGCATCAATTATTTATGCTGGAAGAATTACTCTACCCCCTGCAGTGTATGAACTCTCACCAATCTGCCCTTTTCCCTTCCTCCTCTGGCTTTATAGCACTCTCTCTGTCTCTGTCTCTGTCTCTGTCTCTGTCTCTGTCTCTCTCTCCTCCTTTCTTTCCCTCCTTCCTTCCCTCCCTTCTTCTCCTCTATCTCTCTCCCTCTGTCCCTCCCTCATTCC
>NW_022196903.1:131345020-131380600 GCF_008632895.1 Mastomys coucha | reverse complement strand
CTCTCTCTCTCTCTCTCTCTCTCTCTCTCTCTCTCTCTCTCTCTCTCTCTCTCTCTCTCTCCTTAGCTTCCCCCCAGGGCTGAATATCTACCCTTGCCCTCCATCATGATCTGGGGAACAATAAAGTACCTTATCATTTCTGCTGTTTATGACCCCAAAGCTTTAGCAGTAACAATTTCTGGGATTTTTGTCTTTTAAATTATTTCCACAGTATATACATTCCCACTCTTTGCTGGAGAACATATATTTTACGTATTTCTACATTGGCATAATTATTTGTAATGTCTTTTAAAGTTTAAAATAGTTTGAGTAAAAACTTGATAACCAGTTCTTAACCGTTAAAATAGACATTAGGTGATAAGGTCCCCATGGCTGTGTCTCACAGCTACTGCTAGTATCTATCTCTGCCCCGCGCCCCCAAGCCCCAAGCAGACACTTCTCACACCTTGTAGTTCCATGAAACAGAAGTTTTTCCGTACTCCATTAGCCTTAATCAAAAGTAATTCAGAAAGATAATTGAAGTCATCAGTACCTGGAGTTTGCCATCTTGGCCAGAGCCGAGCTGCTGACAGAGGACTTCGAAGAAATCAGCTACGCCCTCCTCAACCCACAGCAGGGTCACTGACGTCTGTGTTTTGTTCACTGCAAAGAGTGATTTCGGAGGGGCTGGTTCTGAGGGAAGAGCAAATTATTAAAAACCACACAAACACACGCACATACTTGTGCATACACACACACAACACACACACACACACACACACACACACACATACACACATACACCATGCACACACTCTTTTGGTAGTAACAGGGCAGATGTCCGGAGAACTCACAGGCAGGTAGATAAGAGCCTGTGTTTTATACTGCTTTTGAATATGCCCATCCACAAAGCCTGCCGTCTACATCCAAGGGCAGAATGTTTTGTGTCCTTCCCCACTTGTATTTTCTACTTCTCCTTTTGGACACTTCTGTTTTCTGCTTCAGCTTTATAACCAGAAACTATTAATAGTTTCTGTGTCATCCGTCCTGGAGTTAGCGTTGTCCTGACAACACATAATTTTTGAGTGAAGCACAGAATTAGAAGAAAAAGAAAAAGAAGAAGAGGAAGAGGAGGAGGAGGGATGAGGAGGAAAGAAAGAAGAAGAAAGAAGAAAAGAAAAATGGGAAAGGGTCTCTTTTTCCTTAAGATGATGAAGATGGGCTCTAACATCAACCTGTCTTTTTTTATGGTCCTCTTATGTCAGAATTTTGAATTCTTGAAACTTTAGTGAAAATTAAGAGAGATCAAATGAAACAGATAATATGATTTTTTTAAAATGTTTTTATTTTTATTTTATTTTATTTTTGGAAAAGGGTGGTGGCGGGGAACCAGGTGCTTAATAGCGTGTTAGAAATAAAAGTTTTATCATAGACCCTTTATCTTGGTCAATAAGTTAATCCATTAGTCGGGCCCGCACCACGCTATCTGGACCATTTTCTATTCGCTTCCCGTAACTGAGTCACCAGCAGCTTAGTTGGCTTGGTCCTCTGTCCTGGTAAGGTTTTTACAATCCTATCTCTCATTTCAGAATGTCTTCTCCTCTCCTCATGCCTCTGTGTTGTGGATGCTGTGTGCTGGGCTCTTTGTGGTGGATGCTGTGATCTTTCTTTCTAGATCATCCAGGATGGAAACTGCTGAGCTAGCGCTCCTGGTCTGATGCTGGGTCGTGTTATCTGCTGGCAGATCCACCTGACCTGTGCTGCCTGGACATACTGCATCTTCCCTGTCACATGCCCCTGTTACTTGTATAGCTTTATGCTTCCTGCCCCACTCTCTTGAACCTCGAGTCCTGTATCTTCACAGTGCTTGAACATCCTGTGAAAAAACATTGACCCCTTTCCAGTCATGTCTGGTCAGTGTGAACTTCCTTCTTAGAATATCCTACTTATGTCCTGGTAAGGAAACCAATACTTTAAAGTAAGAATCCTTGCAGGTGGCCTGAACTTGGGTGCCAGCAGAAGGAGTTAATTCCCATGAGGAAGTGACAAGTTTAGGTGAGAGAGTTAAAGGGGAGACAAGATGAGTCAGCTTTAGACAGGGAAAATCCCGGCACATGCCAGCATCGCCTTTTCCCTGGCAAGCTACACCTACTCCTCCAGGCAGGGCTCTGTCTCACTTCTGAAGAAAAGAGACCGACAAAACCTCAAGTGTCGGAAGTCACTGGCTCCACTCACATCTCTCACTGCTGACCACACTGTGAGCCAGATCTAAGGCCTGTGTGGATGGTCAGCTCAAAATCGCATCTTTGAGTGCGAGTGTGCATGGTGGGGACAGTACTGCATACCGTTTGGCTCTGCCTTTTCTCTTCTAAGAATACATACTCCAAGGTCACACACATCTGTGTGCAGTTGTGATCCTAGCACTTGTGACACAGAAGCAGAAAACTCCAGTTCAAGAGCAACCTTAGTTACACAGTGAGTTTGAGGTTAGTCTGGGTTATATGAGAATGTGTCTTAAAAACCAACCTAACAACAACAACAACAACAACAACAAAACAGACAAAAAGGAGTTAAATTTGATAAAGTGCTTGCCACTCAAACATGAGGATCTGAGTTCAGATCTCCCCAGCACCTGTATACAAATTTAGGCAAGATGGACTGTGATTCCACCATTGAGGAGACACATACAGGCAGATCTCTACAGATCTCTGGAATCAGCAAGCTCTTGGCTGAGTGAGATTTCTTGTCTCAAAAAGGAAGGTAGAGAATGATTGGGAAAGACATCTGAAGTTGACCCCTAACATCTATACACACCCCTACACACTCATACACATGTGTATGTGCATCCATATGAGCATGCACATAACACAACACTACACATAGAACCCTATGAAGAATACATGCAGAATGTGGGCAGGATAGAAGGCAGCAAAGCTAACTCGCATTTAATTTATATGGATCATGGGAGGATCAGACTATTGCCTCTCTGTGGAGTGGAAATGACCTCTGAAGTCAGAGCAGGCTCCTAACCTTCTGTGCTTCACCAGAAAACCCCTTCTTTCTCTTGAAGGTCACAAAGGGAACAGCCAAGTGTAATACTTAGTCTTGGAACAGAACCTAACATCTTTATTGTTCCAAATTCATCTTTTTCTGCTAATCTATTTTCTTTCTTTCTTTCCTTGGGGGCCAGAGGGAATAAGAGAGAGGCTATTTCATCTTACAAATCACTAATGTGCCTAGACTGCCCTTAGACTCATGGCAATCCTCCTGCTTCAGCCTGTCAAATGTTGGGATTGAAGACATGAGACAGTATGTCCCATTTACTGTATATTTTGATGTCACTCACTGATGAAACCGGCCATTGAATGGTATTTATGACTTCCTATTATATCCAAAAACACTCCCCACTGACTCTGTTTTATTCTTTTAAACTTGATTAGTTTTATACATGTGACATTGGTAGTAATACTGTAAAAATCATCTCTATGTCTGATGTAGAAAAACCCTATTTTCAATCTTTAGCCTCAGTGTGAGGAATTTCTAGAATTTTCTTAATGTGTAAAAATGCAAGTTGAGAGCCATTTCCATGTATATTGTAATACTGTTTTTACAGCAGAACAAAGCATTTTCATATAAATTATTTTCAGCTTTGCCAACAAAGAATCTCCTAAATGAAGTGGAAATTTAAGGCTTCTTTGGAAAGTTGGTTGGATGGGGCAAGCACGTGAAAGAACGTTTTAGCTGAAGTGGTCACAAGTGAAAGACCGAGGCAGATTTGTGAAGGAACTTTTAGCTGAAGCAGATACCGATGAAAGGATGTTCTTCTAAAGAAAGCATGTGAAAGGACATGTGATGAAGGATTCTTTGCTAACAACACATATGTATTGGTCCACCTTACATTGTGTAGTTGAGTTGCATTTGCTGGGACTCCATAGAGAAAAATGTGCCATGCCTGTTAGCATCAGGGCATCCAAAGCCTGTGGCATCGCATGGGTGGGTCTCACAGACCTGTTGCCAAGGCAACAGCTGCCATATTCCCAGAATTCACTGAGCTCACCTCCCACCTTTACCTGTGGCCCCTACGTCAGAACCCATATATATATGGGGAACATTCTTCCATCTTTCTCTCTCTCTCTCCTCCTCCTCTCTTTCCACGCTACTGCCCCCTTTCTCCCTCTCAATTAAACCTCTTATATGTGGAACTGTTCAGGCCTAGAGTGTGGTATGTTCTGACGCGACCTGCTGTTCTAACACATCAATGCCCACTCGCCTACTCCAGTTACATCTGCAATATTAGGAGTAAAAGCCTGATCACAGACAAGAGGCATTATAACTTCAAAGGGAGTTTGTGCCTCCTGGGTATTCAGTCAGTTGTGGCATCCCCTAACTCAGAGGTAGCCCAGATATGTCCTTGCAAACTCGCATGCTAGGTACCCACCAAGATATGATTTATTAATAGCTAGACAAAATTCGACATTGCTCGCTGACCTTTACCAATGTTCCAACATCTTAGCCAAACTCTGGCTTGGCATTTCTTAAAGAATGTTACCCATCCAGACTAATTGCCTTCGGCATTGTGGGTAGGGCATTGAAGCTTACTGAATGGGAGACTTATCCCAGGGCAAGGTCAAGTAGAATCCTCATTCTCAGTCATGTACTGCAGCTGAACCACTCCTAGGAATTAGCAAGAAAGAGACTCGGCTCTACTAGCCCAGAAGATTAGTATAGTGGGTGTTTTACTAAGGATGGGCGAGACCTTGAGGCGAGTGTGTGTGTGAAAGAGTATGCATCAGTCAACATTCGAGATTTAAGACTGGAGATTCTAGATTCGAGATTCGAGCCTCTACTCTCCTGGCTGGCACACCCGCAGCCCCCTGGACTCCATCCGGGCCCATGCGGCCCGAGCATGCTCAGAGCCCGGGGGTGCTGCACCAGTCCAGAGGAGATGACTGCTTTAGACCCAGTGTGTTTCAGGTGGCCTCAGATGTACCTCAACTGCCGAGCTGCTAGATTTCTCATTTCTCTTTTGCAATGACTGTAAAAGTCTGATGCCATTTTTGGCATGTATTGTAGAAATACATTCATATACTGCACTTCCATATGTCATCTCTGCCATCATTTCTTCAACTACACCTTGTCGACCTGACTAGGACCCCGTTTCTCCTGCGGGTTGAAGGAGGCCCAGATTGGCCGGTCTGCGGCAAAAACGCACCAAGAAACTTCTGGTGCTGTGCTGCAGTTTCTTGCTACTTCCTCAGACTTGGACCGATTGGTGGAGTGATATCAACTGAGACAGACACATGTGCTGAGGCAAGACCCATGGAGGACACATGATGTGTGGAGAATATAAATAGGACTCTACAGACAGTGATAGAGGCTGAGCTAAGCTTGCTTATAAAGCTAAATGTACAATGCTAGTGGGTCTTCACTGATCTTCCCTTCTCTGAGACAGGCACAGTCCAGAAATTCTGGTGTTTCTCCTGGTCCCTCCTGCTGGCTCAAGCCAAGGCTGAGGACTAGTTGTCTCTGCTAGGTAGTGCTGTTGCTAACCCCACTCTACTGAAATGAACTTCTGGTGTATCCATATAATGTTTTCAAGTGGATGAAGCTGTCACTGCTAACCATGAACTGAACTGCCCATTTCCAGACGACATAGACCGGAGTTGTTCCAATGAACCTTTCTAAACAGGTCCACTTCACCCTTATCCTTTCTTTCCCACTACCTCTGGTGGGTGGTGGGATAAAAAGGAGGCTAGAGCATTTAAGAACCATCATTAAAAAAAAAAGCCTTGAAAAAATTAAAGTTACACTCATACAAGCAGTGGAGGCCTCAAGTAGAAGCAGCATGATGCTCACACTGACGGAAGCAAACTCTGCAGGAGACGGGGGACAGCTGATATAAGAGGGAAAAAATTATTCAGGCTGAGTTGTGATAAGTGTGTCAGGATAACTGTGCCATAATAAGTGTGTCAGGACCAGTGTGTCAGGGCAAGTGTGTCAGGACCAGTGTATCAGGATAAGTGTGCCATAATAAGTGTGTCAGGGCAAGTGTGTTAGGACCAGTGTGCCAGGATACGTGTGCCATAATAAGTGTGTCAGGACCAGTGTGTCAGGGCAAGTGTGTCAGGACCAGTGTGCCAGGATAAGTGTGCCATAATAAGTGTGTCAGGACCAGTGTGTCAGGGCAAGTGTGCAATAATAAGTGTGTCAGGATCAGTGGTGTGTCAGAACCAGTGTGCCATTATAAATGGACCATAATGTTTGGAAGAGAAAAGTTTAACATCAGGAATCTGTCAGATTTGGGTTTATTTTAGACTTTATCTCATTGACCTAGCAAGACTCTTTTTCTGAATTTAACTGGGAATTTGAATATTTCAAAAAGAATACTGAAGAATATAGAAAGCAAACATTTAGCATCAGAAAGTATTAAATCGTAAATTAGAGGTTGGAAACCTCTAGGTTGAGAGCACTAGTTGCTCTTCCGAGGATGCGGGTTCAATTCCAGCTCCCTCATGGAGGCTCACAGCTGCCTGCAACTTCAGTATCAAAGGATCTGACACTTTTGTTCTCGGCAGGCACCAGGCAGGCACATGGGGCAGACATGCATGCAGGCAAAACACTGATTAAAAAAAAAAACCCTTATTTACAATGTGGGTGGGGTGGGGTGGGGTGGGGAGAATATTCATTAAATTCCTAACATACCAAATATGTTTAAAAATTTCCTGTCCAAGGACAAACTATGTCTTTCAGAATTTTTCACTCACATCAAAGTTTTCATGACTGAGACTAAGATTGTCAAGCTGATGTCCTAAGATCTAGTTTCCAAAAAGGGAAGAGAAAGCCGCAGAGCGGTGTGCATGGTTCCTCCCATGTCTGCCATAGATTCCTTAAATCAGTAAAACGTGAGAAGCAGGCACATAGAAGGTACAGGCCACTGATAGAAAAACAGGAAAACCCCAAATTCACTGGTAAGAGTAGGTTCACAGTGAAATTCAGGATGCTCTAAGGATGTGTTAGTGGTGTGTAAATCACGTGTCTTTCATATGAAGATTTAAAGTTAAAACAGGCTGGAATATAGTTAGGCTGGTTAAGTCCTTGCCTAACATGCTTGGGACACTAGATTTGATCCTTTGCACAACATACATTTGGGGTATCACTCCTACAACCCACTGCTTGAGATATGTAGCAGACAGTCTCAGTTCAAGGGGAGTCACGGCTACATAGTGACTTCAAGACCAGTGAAGGCTGCACAGGTTTCTGTCTCAAGGCAAAACTATCAGAAAGTAAGACACATTAAGGTAAGGATAAATATAATAATTTAGGGAGAGATTTGAACTATAAAAATGATATAAATTGTCATCACAATCCACAGTGAGAGGGGAGTAGGGTAAACTCGTGTATGTACATATAAACATATATATTTATTTTATTGTATTATGTTGGTAATGGTATTGAGGATTGAAGTTGGGACTTTGTGTATGTTAAGCAAGGGCCTACATCCCAGGCCTGCCTATGTATGTATGTATGTATGCATGTATGTATACATATGTAAATGGTAAAAAAAATCATAAAACTAATATGTGCACACAATGTCTCAGGTAGTCAAAGCAATGTTGATAAAAAAGTAAAGAAGTCAGAAGCATTGTGCTCTTTGATTTCAAAATATACTATAAAGCCATGGTAGCCAAAGCAACAGAGTAATACTGTATATAGCACAGTAGAACTGTCAATATGACAGCCAATGGATCCAAACAGAGTAATGGTACAGCTGTCAATATGACAGCCAATGGATCCAAACAGAGTAATGGTACAGCTGTCAATATGACAGCCAATGGATCCAGAGTAATGGTAGAACTGCCAATATAACAGCCAATGGATCCAAACAGAGTAATGGTAGAACTGCCAATATGACAGCCAATGGATCCAAACAGAGTAATGGTAGAACTGCCAATATGACAGCCAGTGGATCCAAATAGAGTAATGGTAGAACTGCCAATATGACAGCCAATGGATCCAAACTGAGAGCCCAGAAAGTAAAGCCAACATTTATAACCAGCTGACTCTTGACAGATGCAGCTCTTTTCTTTTTTAGACTGGGAAGAGGAGCAGAGATCCACTTTTGTCAAGGAATTTGGGCTTGAGTTACTTTCTTCACCTTTCTCATGAAAGTCTTGGTAGTGATGAGGATTTGATCCTTTGCACCACATACATTTGGGGATTTATTCCTGCAGTCTCCCTACTTGAGATGTGTAGGAGACATGATCAGCTTGAGGACAGTCTTGGCTGTGCAGTGAACACTCTGTTTGTCTTGAGGAGTCTCTTTCATTATTGAACTAATTAAATGTATAGCTTAAAAGAAGAAGAAGAAGAAGAAGAAGAAGAAGAAGAAGAAGAAGAAGAAGAAGAAGAAGAAGAAGAAGAAGAAGAAGAAGAAGAAGAAGATGAAGAAGAAGAAGAAGAAGGTACGGGCCTCTGTCTCCAGCTCCAGGCTCAGTGTGGGTGAGGGGAATCATGTGTCTGGGCTCCAGCTAGCTCACAGGGGAACCACACATTGCTAAGTGTCAATTCTTCAGAGAGTCAAGCTAGGAATGTTTCTTCTTTGCCATATGTGGCCTTGGTAAAGCAGAACTTCACAAGGGTGGTTTACAGGGTGGGGTTGGGTTTTTCCTTCCTTCACTGGTTGCTCCATGCCACCCTCTCTTTCTGGAATCTTCTCTCTGTTCAGTCTCTAGGTTCTGGGATGCGGGCCACACCCAAGGCTTCTCACTTCAATCTCTAATTGGTACTTGGTGCCCTAATTCAGACATCCCAGACCAGAAGTTCTTCGTGATCTCTGGATCACAGATTTGATCATCTCTTCTCTGGACATTGGCACTTTTGTTTTCTATAGTTTTCAAATCATTGTTTTTAAGTTAGAAGAACAGTGGGCCCTTAACACCCCTCCCCATTAACCCCTCACAGATCTGGCTTGTCTCTGTCTCCATGAGTTACACAACCACAAAACAGTTACTCAAGAGCCAAGCTGAGGAGTTATTCTTAATTTTTCTTTCTTTCACTTCCTACATTTATCCAAAATGAAAGTTCTGGAGCCTCAATCTCTGAAATACCTCCCAAATCCTGTCCAAATCTCTCCATCTCCATTACAGCCACCTCCCCTAGAATCACCTTTACTTCTCATCAGATCTGACTAAACCACATCCGATCTGACTAAAGAGGGCTTCTCCCTCTTCAGATAACTAACCTTTCAAAGGAAATCCTCTGCTTTCATTGTTGGCCCAACTATGCTTTCTTTTACATTCTGACATTTGTATGTGTGCATGTATGTGTATGTGTGTTCATGTGTATGCATGTGTGTTTATGTGTGTATGTGTATGTATATGTGTGTGTTTGTTGTACATGTATGTATGTGTATGTATGTGCATGTATACATGTGCATGCATGTGTATGTGCATGAATACATGTGTGTCCATGTGTATGCATGTGTGTATATGTATGTATGCGCATGTATGTGTGTGTTTGTTGTACATGTGTGTATGTGTGTGTGTATGTATTAGTGTGTATGCATTCATGTGTGTATGTGTGTATACTGTGTGCACTTGTGTGGTGGTCAAGTTTTTGTAATTGGTTCTTTCTTTTTATCATGTGTGTCCCAAGGCTGTAACTCAGTTCATCATGCTGCCAGCAAGCACTGAACCATCTGGTTGGCTCCCTCACAGCATTCTAATATGACACCAGAATAAACTCATCATGAGTAGAAATTGCACATGCTTTTCTATTTCATAATATTAAACAGTTTTCAAGGAATTAGGTAAATTAATTTTTTAGAGGTTGTCATAAAGAATGATTTTTGCATGTAATTAAGGTACAACATTAAAATTATCTAACACTATTTCTGCTTATAACACTGGTGTCTCAGTAAGAATTTAGCTTTTGCCACTGAGCTAAGAATCTGAGGATATTAGCCCAGAAGCTCAGAATACCCAAGACACAATCCACAAACCACAAGAAACTCAAGAAGGATGAGCAAAGTGTGGATACTTCAATTCTTCTTAAAAGGGGGAACAAAATATCCATGGAAGGTGTTGCAGAGACAAAGTGTGGAGCAGAGACTGAAGGAAAGGCCATCCAAAGATTGCCTCACCTGGGGATCCTTCCCATATACAATCACCAAACTCAGACACTATCGTGGATGCCAGCAAGTACTGGCTGACAGAGCCTCCTGAGAGGCTCTGACAGTGCCTGACAAATACAGAACTGGAGGCTCACAGTCACCCATTGGACTGAGCACAGAGTCCCCAAAGGAGGAACTAAAGAAAGGACCCAAGGAGCTAAAGGGTTTGCAGCCCCATAGGAGGAACAACAATATGAACTAACTAGTACCCCCAGAGCTCCCAGGGACTAAAACTACAACCAAAGAGTAAATATGGTGGGACTCATGGTTCCATGCATAAAGCAGAAGATGGCCTAGTCTGTCATCAATGGGAGGTGAGGGCCTTGGTCCTGTGAAGGCTCTATGCTCCAGTGTAGGGGAATGCCAGGGCCAGGAAGCGGGAGAGGGTAGGTTGGTGAGCAGAGGGTCGGGGGTGGGAGGAGGGAATAGGGGATTTTTTGGAGGGGAAACCAGGAAAGGGTATATCATTTGACATGAAAATAAAGAAAATAGCTAATGAACAAAAAGAATCTGAGGCCATCTTCAGACGCCGTAGATGCAGAGAAAAGCGTGTCCTGGATTAAGTGAAGAAAATATGGTGTTCTACTGTTGGGATCCTCTTTGCTTAAAGAATAGTTTCCGCATTTCTTCATTTGTCAGAGGAGGGATGGGGAAATTATGATTCGACAGCTTGCATGTGGAGGTCAGAGGACAATTCCCAGGAGTCAGTTCTCTCCTTCCATGATGTGGGTCCCAGGGATCAAATTCTTTGTCAGGCTGGCAGTGAGCACTTGTCTGCAGAGCCATCTCTCCAGTCCATTGTTTCCAATTTCCTAAGCATTTCTCAAAATACCCTGCTGAGAGCAATGTGACTGCAGAGAGCTTCTAGAGATGTGCCTGTGTGTGCTCACAGCTACAGATGTGCACACAGCTACAGGTACGAGCCCAAGGAATAACCGACGGTTTGAAACTCCCTTGGACATGGTCAAGAGCCTGTGAGGAGTTAGCATGAGTCTGAAGAGTGTCAATGGCTTTGGAAACACAAATGCTGACATCTCTGCTACGAGCCTTGGTACTGATGAGATGTGTCCAGATTCTGTTTCATTTAGTTTGTAACAGGCTGGATTAAGAACCTTGTCTTCAGCATGCATTGCTTATGAGTGGCTACACTTACACCAATGATATCCTAGAAACCAACTACAGAGCTCTGCCAACTCATCTTCTGTCGCCTATAGTCAATGTTAGAGTGCCCTTTCCCAGACTCCCTTTAGGTATCAAAAATGAAGTGTGCCCTTAACACATGGTAGACTTTTCCATGAGTAAGCACTGCAATTGCATATACCTTCTGGGCATAGTATTAGACAAACTGTAAAGTGTATTCGGTAAGGAGTGATCAAGGCAGACAACGTCATTATTTCTTTGTATTTAGAGCCTCAGGACTCCTTTCCTCCAACTCATAATCGAATACAATAGGTTACTTCCTGGACCTATAGCTACCTTCCTGTGCTGTCTCCCTTGCTCTGTGACATCTGCCATAGTTAAGGTAATTGTCCTTTGTGTCTCACTAAACACAAGCACTTCTAGGTTGCTATCACTCACTCTAACTACAGTTTAAGGCCATCCACTATCTATGCTCACTTAGTTATGTTAAATTAATTAATCTTCACATTTATTCCTTTCCTTTTAAAGAAAAGATTTATTTTCTTTTATTTGTGTGTGTACGTGACAGAGAGTGTGTGTTTGTGGAGGTGTGTGTGCAGGTGTCCACAGTGGCCAGAGAGATGACAGGTCCCTTGGAGCTGGAGTCATGGGTGTCTGTGTGCTGCCTGGTGTGCTGTACTGAGGTTTAAAACCCTCTGAAAGCGCCGTAAGCACTCCTTCCTACCAAGCTGTTTCTCCAGACCCGCTTTCCTACTACTGATCTTTTCTTTCCTTTTTTTTTTAAATCCAAACTTAGTCATTTTGCTATGCATAGTCATCAATGCCATCGGAGGAAACAGCTGTGTCTGAATCCACCTGCAGGGAATTTATATTATTATGTAAGGAATTGGGGGGGGGTAGTCTGTCTTTTCCTGTTATAAATTATATTCCTCTTATGTCGAGGAATTCTGAAATGGTCCCAACTTCAATAAAGTCAAGGTATATTATTCAACCTAAGTTTAAGGAATAATATTTGTATGAAAGAGAATGCTGTCAGAGTAGGTGAAGACACCAAACTAGCTATTCAGCAAGGTCTTCCATATCTAAAGTTCATTGGTTCCTTCAATGCAGCTGAGAAGGCAAAGGCCCATGTCACAGCCTGGTTTACTCACACTCCATTCATACAAACGAAAACTCATAGCAGAGTGCTTGTACTCTTTCTCTAGTGTGTCTACTTTGTACTCCTCAGGGAGAATTCCTTGTTCTTGATTTGGATCCACGGAGCTGAGGAGCCCCTGCTAAATAAGGCGTGCAAATCCTCCTTCCCCAACACAACACCTTCAGCCCTCGCCGGTGCACTCTCCTTACCTAGCTTGACAAGGCGGAGCATGGAGGTGTTACTCCCTCTCTCAGTGCAGGCTGTGACAGACAGATTGTAGATATCTCCTGGAGGCAGGCTAAGGATGGCCGTCATGACGTTGCGCGTCACCTGCAAGACCATCAAGATGTGTGATTTAAGGTGGAATGTATGAGCCAGCACCTCACCCTATACAGCAAGTACACAGATATGAACTCCAGGCTCTATCGGACAGTGGGAAGGAACCTCATGCGTTGACACTGCAATCTACAGTTGACTATTACGTTACTTCTGTACTGGATTGTTTGAATGCAAGCTCTCTGAAAGTGCACAATATATATCAGCTTGAACAATTTTCCAGTGTGTTGGTCCTTACTCTGGTGTTATCACACATATTCACAACAGCTTCTGGAAAAGACATTTTTGTGGCTCTGATGAAAACGTAGACATATTTGTACACACACAGTTGTTTACACGAAGACTCTATTTCCTGTCTCCTATATAGCTAGAGAGGATTATGTGATCCAGTTCTGACCGATAGGTTTGTTCCCATCCCACAAGTGCTAGGTCTCCAGTGATGGTGTTTGTCTCTTCCTTCAGGCTAGTGTGTCCTCAATAGGTTTGAAGCCTAAATGAATATGTCACATAGAGGTGAATGGGGGCAGCAGCGCAGGAGACCAGAATGACTCTCAGCCTCTCTTTTATTCAATCCACTTTCTTTTTATTTGTTTTGGCTTCAGTAGTTTAATCATGGTCAAAAAGCTTAATAAAGCAGAGAGAAGATGCCAATATCCCAAATGCATTCAGATATCTGGGCAATGTGGATCACTGTGAAAATATTGACATGGATAAGTGGTAGCTTGTTTGACACGCTCAGTATCTTGAAGAAAAAGCTCACATGTACCCTCGGATGGTCTTGAACTCACTATGTATTGAAGGTGACCTTAAATTCCCTTAATGCCTGCCCCCACCTTTCCAGTACTACTAGACTCAGCTCTCAAATTACAACTTTTAAATACAGGTGAAATCAAGACCCGCAGTGATTTCAGCTCCTGTCAAAGATTTGAAAAGGTAAGCTTAAGTTGTAAGCATTGTCAACAGTTCCTGCCTCCAACTGCTAGGACTCAAAGAAACGCACACTCTTTTTAATTTTCTTCCTCCCTTCTGCAGCGACCATCCAGTGCAGCATTCTAGAATGGGACAGGTCAGTGGTGGCATCCCCGTATGTCCAACTGATGTACAGCAGGCTGTTGAAGTACTCCACAGACGTGATTTCTGGAGCGATGGGGGCTGTGAGGAAAGAGGTACAGCTTAGGATAAAGGCTCGTGGCTGAAGTCCTTTCCAGCCAAGAGGGAGACCCTCAGTGAAGCTGACTTGTAAAATTAAAAATTCAACTTCAAGCCAGGCAGTGATGGCACATGCTCTTAATCCCAGCACTCAGGGGGCAAAGTGGATCTCTGCAAGTTCAAGACCACCCTGGTCTAACAGAGCAAGTTCCAGGACAGCCAGTGCTACACAGTGAGACCCTCTCTTGAAAGAACAAAACAGAAAAGGAAAGAAAAATTCAACTTCGTACCACATGACAATATCTCAGAAGCAAAAATGGAAGTCAGTAGTACAGGCTGGGCACTTGCTCTACGGCACCATCTTACGAACAGCTGGACCCATTCCCTCCTGAGAATATCAGGACCTCCTGTATAAGCTGCTGTTTCAAGGTGCCTAAAATGTTTGATTGTTCAGGCATATTGGGAACATCACTCAGTGATAAAAGACATTGGTATTTATCCCAACAATATTGAGAAGTCTGATGCCCTGTAATATTAAATTCCTCACTGTGGCACATGAAAGGGACTTAGGAGACCAGAGAACTGTGAGGGAGATGAGGAGAAGGAAGAGAAAGTAAAGCACTGGGAGTGACAACGCATAGTTCTGACAGAGCACAGTGAGGTCACCGATAGACTCCAGCTACACGCTCTGCAGAAAGGGGTCCCGAGGAAATGCTGCTGACGTAAGCGGTGAGAACGAGGAGATTTAAAGTCAGGCCCGAGGCTTAAGCCTAGCACTGAGGCCATTTCTTTATTCCACATTCTAACACTTTAAAATTAAATTTTAATTTGATTTAAAATTTAATAGTTTGCTGAGGAGGAAATGTTGTATAAACTTCTTATCAAATCAGCTCTGAGGGTGTTTGTGAAATTATTTTTTAAAGTGTTCCAAAACTCCAAAGATCTTAAAGGACAGATAAACAATTAAATTCAAATTGCATGTGCAAAGTGTCTAGGAAGCAAACATTTTACCCCAGGCATGGCAGAAGTTCAACCAAAATCTTTGAAGTAGAATTTCTAGAAATTATAAGAATCATTCCCTGTAATAGGACATTAATAGGTAACAAGGATTCTTAGTAGACTGTGATTTCAAGACCTACTATCCCTTAAAGGACTTATAGCATGTGTAAGGTGTAATAGCTGCACAGCATCTATATAGAGCACATGTTTACATGCACGTGTAATGTGTAACAGCTGCACGGTATCTCTATGGAGCACATGTTTACATGCACGTGTAATGTGTAACAGCTGCACGGTATCTCTATGGAGCACATGTTTACATGCATGTGTATTGTGTAACAGCGGCACAGCATCTATAATGGAGTATCTACATGTTTACATGCATGTTTCCTGTGAAGTGTGAGCAGCCTCTTCCCTTGTGTCTAACAACACAGTCCCTAAATATCAGCAATGTCCTCCCCATTGGGTCCTGAATGTCCATTCAAAGGCTGTGGAGGTGATGGAAACCTAAGGAGTGGAGCCCAGTGAGAGAAAGTAGGTGACCGGGGATTCGACCTGGGAGCATATACTTTGTGCCTGGTGTCTTCCTCTTGCTCTGACCACTTTACTTTCCAGTGCCAGGAGCTGAGTGGCTCGGCTGCTTCAGAAGCTTAAGCCACGGTGTTCTGCCTCATTATATACTAAAACCTCAGAAAGCATGAGTTCACAAGAAACCGTTCCTCATTATAAGCTGGTTGTCTCAGGATATTCTGTCACAGTAATGTAAGACAAAAATGTCCATATCATATTCCATAATGATCTAACTCAGAGAAATACCTATGACTTTTGATAGCCTCTTAATATATTCTAGTATTCCTCATCACAGATAGATACATCACTTTGTTTAGAGGAGTTTTTCCTTATATTTTAATTTGGGTGAGGGTAAGAAATGCTCTTAAAGTACGAGTCAAGAAGTTTATCTGGCCCTCTTCGCAAGGCCGAGCCTTCAGACTTGGCATTAGCTGCTTTAAAATCTCACCTATTGCCAAACGCCACAAGATGTCACTAGCTGTTTATTAATCGTTATTTGGTATGCTAAAATAATTACTATGAATTTGGCTTTCAGACAAGTTGCCTAACCCTGGTAGTGGATTGAAGTCTGAAGAAGTCAGCGTTAATTCTTCTGGTGAGGGAAGTAGTGAAAACTGAACCACTGAACTGAGAGCCTCCTGCAAGCTAGCAAGGGCTCCAACCCTGATCTACACACCAGTTACCTCCTGCCCTGCTTATTTTGAGACAGCATCTCCTTACATTGCCCAGGCTGGACTTGAACTTGTCACCTTCCCATCTCATGCTCACAGTGGCTGGGATTACTGGCCTGCACGTTTCCAGCCAGTTTACTAGTCTCCTTTTACACCATGTGATTTGACAATTCAGGTTAAACTGTAAAACACAGAGGAGAACCTCACTTTTAAAACATAAGATTCTCGTCGGAAATGACAAAAGAGAAAGAACTAAAGGGCTAGGATTTCAGCCAGTTTAATATATAAATATGCACATATATGCATATTTGTGTATACATGCATTTGTATGCATACTTTATTTTTTGTAGACCTGTGGTGTTGTGTGTGTGGGGAGAGCGGGGATGGATTTGATGTCGGTGTGCTTGCTCATGCATATGTATGCAGAGTCCAGAGGTAAAAAGGGACATCTGCTCTATTGCTCTCCATGTCTGCCTGTCTGCCTGCCTGCCTGCCTGTCTGTCTATCCACCTATCCATCATTATCTATCACTATCTATCTATCCATCAACCATATCTATCTATCTATCTATCTATCTATCTATCTATCTATCTATCACTATTTATCTATCATCTACCTATCATTTATCTATCATCATCTACCTATCTGTCTATGTCATCTATCTACCTATCCATTTATCTATTTATCATCTATCTATCTATCTACCTATCTATCATCTATCTATCTATCTACCTATCTATCATCTATCTATCTATCTATCTATCTACCTATCTATCATCTATCTATCTATCTATCTATCTATCTATCTATCTACTTATCTATCATCTATCTATCTATCTAAGATAACATCCTTTCTGAGCTTGGAATTCTCCCTTTCAGGCTAGTGAGCCCTGAGATCTACCAGGCCTCTCACTGCTGGAATTACAGACACAAGTGACCATATCAAGCTCTCACTTGGGTCCTAGAGAAGGCAGATCCATGCCTGTGCTCAGCTAACACTTCACCCACTGAGCTGCCTCCTCACCCCTGTAAAATTCTTAACGATTTATGTGACATAGTTTAATTCTTACACTGTGCAATTACTAGACCCATGTTTTAGATGTGAGATTTGAAAAAAGATGATGTAAAGCTCTAGACTGCTAATGCCAGCGTGACTAAGCTGTTCATCAAGAAAAATACAACACTCTCAAAGATCCCTTCATTGGAGATAATAAAGTAGTCACTAAGTAGAGAGATCATTTAGAGACACAGATTATTTATCTGGACTTGCTATATCTTATCTAAACTGTTGTAAATTTTGCTCCACTCCAGGCAAATTCATTTTATTTTAAAGATTTTGTTTTTATTTTTAGTTATGCGTATGTGAGAGTACATGGGAAGACTGGTTGTAAACTGGAGTGCAGTACCCAATGAAGCCAGAAGATGGCGTCAGATCTCTTGGTGCTGTAGTCATAGATGGTTAGGAGCCACCTGACGTGGATAATGGGACCTAAACCCAGGTACCCAGCGAGAGCAACAGGACTTCCTGAGTGCTGAGCCATCTTTGCAGTCCTTGTGATCATTTTAAAAGGCACAACGCTGCAGACAGAACCCCGGCTCTTGGTACTTCTCTGTTGCGGCTGCCCAAGACTGCGAAGGCCTTAACCTAATTCGTGAACGTTTGCTGTACAATCCAGTTGGCAGGGTCTCAGAGAATTCTGCAGCCGAGAAAAGGAGGTTCAAAATCATTGAGATGGCCTATTCAAGCGTCTGCAACCAGAAATGAGCAGAGCCAGTTCAGAGGCCAAGTCTTATGAAAGGGAGGGAAGGGCACCCATTCTCTGGAAGCAAATCTCCGTGGAGCTACTGTGAAAGGATTAGAGCTATAGTGAAATTTAATTATAATGAAACAGGTGCTTAGTGGTGCAGTGTGACTGGTACCGTCTCCTCTTTGGGGATTTTCTCATTGCCCATTCTAACATGACTACTGACGTCTGGAACAGAGAGTATGCTGGACCCTGGAGACTAAAGGAAGTGGAAGTGCACACTTAGTCATCTTCACTGTTTTCCCAATACAGCTCTCCATCCAAAGAAAGTTCGTGAACAGCGTTGGTCCAAACAACAAGGGCTATTGCTTCTTTTATTAAAACTGATTTTGTTTTTAGATAATGCACATGTATGTATCTGTGTGAGGTTATACGCATGTGAGTGCAGGTGCTCATGGAGGTCAGAAGAGGGATCCAATCCCTGGAGCTGGAGTTCCGTAGGAACTGCAGGAAACTGAACTCAGCTCCTCTGGACGAGCTGCAAGTGCTCTTAGCCACTGGGCCTCCTCCCCAGCCCTGAGGTCAGTGCCTCATTGAATGAATTACTCATTCTTATTGTTTTCTCCAATCATTGTCCATGGAACTACACAATTTAAGGCTTTTGGGGAAACTAAGACTGACTTAATTTAAGCACCTAAACTTGGTGCCCTGTAATTTGCTAAGTGGCTCGTTCAGTAGAGAAGTCATCGTTGCTTGTCACAATGGAATAAGCATTCCACATCATTCTCTTTTGTGCCTTACACAGATCTGAGGCTTGGGAAACTTAACTTGCTCAAACTCACAGTGACCGGAGGCAGAGCCCCTCTGGTGTGAACCCTTCCTCAAAGGCCCTCAGTGGACTCTAGTACCAACAGCCGGTGAGTGCAGAAATGGAGGAATTAATGAGGGAATGAAACTCTCTCAGAGATCCAATGGCCTGATACGTACCGTCAGTCAAGCGTGCAAGGGAAGCTGGCAGCCGTGTTTGCTGCTTCCAGCTCTGCTCTGATCGATGCTGGCTGGAGAGCACATGTCAAGGGCAGTGACTCCAAATGAACAAACGTGGAGGGGAGGGCAGGAACTGTGGATTCTCAAGTCACACTCTCATTTCTAGTGCTTGTCAATTAAATCCGAGACACCAGCATCAAGGGTGTATCTTCCGTGGCAAGGCAGACGAGTGACCGGCACTCTCTGCAATGTGACCCTCTGGCGAGTGCTCAAGATGGAGCGTGGGACCTTTTTTCCTCCAGTACTCACCTGTTATGAAGCTGATGGTGGAACTGTCACAGCAGCTCAATTCTGGCTCCCCCCACGTCACCATGGTTACGCGGAAGTTGTAGTACCACGCTGGCAATAGGTTTGCTATTCTCTAAATAAGGATGGAGGGAAATCGGGAGACAAAGACCAAGAGGAAAACAGTATTTATGAAGTTGATTTACTTTCCTTGGGTCATGATAAACATTAATACGTTTTGTTTTCTTTTTCTACGTCTTCAGAATTATTTTTGAGGTGAAATGAACCATACATGAAATGAGATATGTAATTTAAAAAATAAAATCGATTGAAAGATAGAGTAAATAGGGGTATTGCTTCGCCATTTCCAAAGATATAATGTATAATGAGCTAACACTTATTCATAAGTATTTGCACATATTTATTCCCCTGCCTCTAGGAGAAGGGAGGGTGTTCTTCGGGGATGATGCTGAGCAGAAGTCTTACTGGGTGGCCATGTCTGTCATCTGTCTGGAGAGCAATTGTGTGCTTCAGGAGTCATGCATAGGTTGCCTACACTTTGCAAAATGAAATCGAGTCTCAGAAACAGCAACTATTACATAGGCTTTGAAAGCTGTTCCCAAAGGGTGAGCAGTGCAAGTATTTGTTGATTTGTATAGGCCAAGCAGAGTGATGGCTAGAGTCAGCCACTGTCAGTCAAGTGTAGAAGACCAGAGTGAAATCTCTTGTGATGAGAAGGTAAGTCTGCTCTGATTGGAGGAAACTCAATATGAGAAAAATACCATTTGGGGTGAAAGTTAGTTTCACAACTAACTTCAACTCTCTCTCCAAAGACAAAGACAGAATCTAAACCTAAAAGAAATATAAAGTCATGGACCAGCAACCAAACAAGAAGCAAGCGTGGCCTGGGGTGCCTCGAACCCCAGCACTGTTAAAACAGAATCAGGCAGCCCCAAAGTTCACAGTCATCCTTGGCTAAGTGAGAAAGGCTCTCTCAAAACCAAACAATACATCAACCCCCCCACCCCCGCCCACAAGTCCGTGAAAATAGCTATCTGCCTATGCGGACCAAATAGCTGTCTTCCAATATGGCCTGGTGCACAATGACTCTCTGTAGCATAGCTGTGACACAGGCATGACCGTTCACACGAGAGTGTACCAGCTGGCTAAGGGAGGATTACCACGGATGCCGTTAAGGAGACGCTCGCCGCTATCTCGTAGTAGGTCGTCCACTCTGAGGTCATGGTGGTGGGGTTGAAGTAAAACATTTCAACCACGTATTTCCTGAAGACCCCCAGGTAGGGGCGGGTCCAGCTCAGCACTACTGCCGTGGGGCCCAAGGGGTAGAGCATTAGGTCCTTTATCCCAGTGGGAACTGAAAGAGGGCAGGGCAGAGGGTGAAGAGAGAAAACGGGAAGGGGCATTAGTGTCTGCACAGTGGCTTCAGCAGGGACAGTCATGGCTGGCATCCTCTTAACTTCGTCACAAAACACTAAAGTAAATAGATATTACTTCTGACTTTCTCCTTTATGTAGTAAATAGTAAACGGAAGGATATCTTCCAAATATTGAGTGCTGCTCATTTGAGGTAGTCATCCTCACATCTAGCAGGTACTAGCATCCATTTATTCAATTCAATGAACAATGGATGGAGACTTGTCCTCAATTTTGCATTGTATCTGTACTGAACAGGGATAGCCTCCTAAACAATATAGTCATCTCTGTGTTATTTTTGTACTGTATTGGATATTATAAAAGATTATCCAGCAATATGGCTAAGGTGTATGAGAAGGTATCCATAGGTTAAATGCATACACGGCATCATTCTATATTAAGTAACAAGAATATCCATGGCTTTTGGTTTCTTCTCTGTGTGTGGGAAGGCATTCCCTGGAAGTTGTATCCCATGCATATTGAAAAACTTATAATCTGATATAGGGATATTGAGCACAGCCTCATGATTCTTCCATTTATGATGAATTCAGATTTAAGGCTGCACCCTTCCAACCAGTAGTCTGATAACAATAGGTCTATTATTATTATTATTATTATTATTATTATTATTATTATTATTATTATTATTTATTGTGGCTAACAACTTACCAATGGCAAATGTCACAGGATCAGAAGGTGGCCCAATCAATGGGCCTTTTCTTAGGTACATCACAACCTGGTACTGGGCACCAGGAACCAGGTTCTCAATTACAGGTTTGCTTGAGTTCACCTGAAAGCAAACACCCAATAAGATTTATGTAGAGTGAGGCTTTCAGAGCGAGACGCAGATGCTGAAGCAAGTTGGTAGGATGTAGTGTTGACTTTGAAGTCCGACATCTTTTACTCATACTGAGGAGGGTTGGGTTTCAAAATTAGGATGACTTATAGTTTATGTGAATTCAGAAGGAGATCCAGGACATTGAAATTCCATGACTGGATTTAATATGCCCCATGGGCTGCCCCCAATGAATCACTGTTGAGTGTAACCACATACGCCAGAGCACCTTCCTCCTGGAACCATAATCAAATCAGGGATATCATGCGGGTAGCCTGATGTCCTAAGTTGTGGTGTCAGCTGATGACAAGCAAAGATCAGTGCAGAACTGTCTTTAGCCTCTCGTCACTTAGAAGAATACAATATCTAATTATAGAGATGGAAATGACCTCAGAGATTATTCATTCAGATCTCTGATTTAATAGATGAAGAAGCAAAGCCAGAGAATGGTCAAGGTCAGATGCTCACATTTATGGTTGGGAGGAGAAGCCGAGCGCTGTGACCTCTCAGCTGCACTCAGGGCAAGTCAAGGTACAGCTGAAACACTTTGCCAAGTCTATTGTAACCTTATAAAACGATGTTACGGAGATGGCTTCTCAGCTCTCAGTTTTTATTGGTCATGTGACCAGAGTGGTACAGAGAGAAAGAGTAGGGACATGTGTACGAACAAAGCGGATGTATGAAACATCAACGTCTGCATCTGTGGGATTGATGCTTCAGTCCAAGGTTAAGAAGTGAGTTGGTTACTGTGAATTGTGTATGCAGTATTCGTGTGCATACATTTGTATGAAGTAGATGTGTACACCTGTGCACCCATGTTTGCATTTGTAGAGGCCAGAGGTCATTATCAAGTATCGTCCTCTGTCCCTGTGCACATGGCTTTTTGAGTCAAAGTCTCTCACAGATCCTGGTACTTCCTGTGGCCCTACACCATTTGGCCAGTCTCCCCCTCTCAGAGCTGGGATTACAGGTGTGTGCGCCCCTGTCTGGCTAGTCATGTGATGGTGAGGCTCTGCCCCACGTGAGTCCTTACATTGGTGTTAAGTACTTTATCCACCCTCTGATTTATCTATCCAGCCCCAGCTTTGATGTTAGTGCTTCTAATATTTAAGATAGTCTCATCATATTTGAAATAAAACCCCAACTCTGCTAAATATAAACACAAGGCTTTGTTTATACTTCATTTAACACTGTTACCTTCATGTCTACATTATATTAATGTAGGTAATAGTGCATCTTAGGGGTTCGAGATGCTGAGACCTGAGTGTAAGGTACATCAACTCTTAAGATCAATTGTTTTGGCCTCTGGGGTATATAAAATACAAAACTTCTACAGGAATGAACAAAATAAATGGATAACAATTTTATTGGCAGTTTATGGTGTGCTTTTAAAAGTCTCATTAAAATTATACAGATAAACAGTGCTGGTGACGTGAATTTCAATGAATTTCAGTGAATCTCAATGTGAATTTCAGAAGCTGGCTATGTGTATTAGACAGGTCAGGATTCGAGTAGAGCGCAGCCTTCTCTCTCCCCTGACTGCTGAGGCACAAGAGAGATGATTACGTGGAAGAGTTAATCAGTACTCTCCCCTTCTTTGCCAGTTTACACCCTTTACCATAACATCTTACCCACATTTAGACTACCAAGGTTACTCAACAAAACCATCATCTAGAGATACAGGCTATGAACAAGAATATATTCTAGGCATGGAGGCACACTGCAGAATCCTAATACTTTGGGAGGTAGAGGCAAGGAAGTTTAGGAGTTCAAGGACAGCTGGACTATAGAGTAAGTTAGAGACCAGCATGGGCTAGGTAAAACTGTGGTCTTAGAAAGTAAAATAAAAATAAAACTAAGGAGAGACAGTGCATGCTGTGCATGACAGAACAATACTGTTTTATTAAGAATATATTCTATGTAACAAAACTAATTGTTCATCAACAGAAAAGAAACAGACCAAACTTTTCTGTTCTCTTCCCCACAGCCTCTTAGTCTCTGCAGGCATTCTTCCTGACTGCCCTCTAACAGATGGATAAATAGGTGCTGTTGAACCACACATGTGGGGTGTGTTAGCATCACTGCTAGAGAATTTTATTCTTGCCGTGACAGGGCACTTTAGACATTCTGACACACTTGTAAATACTCACCTGCTCTCTAATCCTTCATATTGCTATTTAGACCAACACAAGACACAAATCATGTAGGCTGTTTCAGGGTGGTGTCGCCTACGCCCTTTTAGTTTAATAACCTTTTAGGTAACAATTATTGCTAACTGTTCAGTCAACACCTAGATTTCTAGCCACTTAAGTATGTGGCAGTCATTAATCTAGGGAAATGATGTCTTTTAAACAAGGTAGAGACATGTGAAAAAAATCATACTGCTTCATAAAAAATACAGAGGCATGTAATGTTAAATGTCATTTGTAATTTCAAGCTACCTGTCTTTGTGAAAAACAATTAGAAACATCAATCCCTAAATATTTGTTAAGGTGTCAACCTATATTGTAGAGTCCTAATACTTTGGTATGTAAAGGCAGGAAAGTTTAGAAATTCAAAGCCAGCCTGAACTATATAGTAAGTTTAATATAGAATTAAACACTTTAATTTTGCTGTGCCATTGCTTCCAATTTTTTTCTAATCACTAGCCAACCAACTGATTACTATCAAATTGATGAATGTAATAAAAATTAATATATTCATAAATATGATATGATGTATGATATAATCAATATAATAAAATGTTAACCAATCTTTCCACTTAACTTATATCCATCCTATAGCTCTCTCTTCCACTGCTGGCTTACTTCAATCCCAGGGACTCCACTAAATTCAATATGACTCCCAGAAGGCACTGGGTCTGCCTGTCCCTACTGAGCTAAAGACACAGGAAGAAAACCACTAAGGAGAACTGCTGGAAGAAACAGAGCCAGTCTGCTGTTAGGTGATGGGTTGCATGAAAGGAGCACAAAGGTGTCGAGGTGGCCTCACATCCACCCCTGTGATGCTTTCTTCCTTAGCTTCCTGATGTACATTCACTCCAGACACCAGGGCTTCCCTATTCAGGACCCAGACAGCCACTGGGTCACTCCCCCTTGAACCAAAAGATATACAGCTAAACCTAGATGACCACAAAAGTTGTCCCTTCTTTTCCTCTTTTTAAAAATCCTTCAGACACCGTGTCAGTCCTATGTGCCCTCTTTGTAATCCTGTGAGATAGGATTGATTTCCCCCAACATCACAGATGAAGACATCAAGAACACATGAGGGGTTTGGATAGATTGTTCAACAGTTAAAGCTAGACCTTTCTCTCTCTCTCTCTCTCTCTCTCTCTCTCTCTCTCTCTCTCTCTCTCTCTCTCTCTCAGAGGACCTTGATTCAATTCCCAGCACCCAGAAGACAGCTTACAACTATCAGTAACTCTAGCCCCAGGGGATCTGATGACTTCTGACCTCTGTAGAAACCAGGCATGCATGTCATGCACAGAAAACACAGTCACACATGCAGGCAAAGCACCCATACGCATATAATTAAAAAGAGGGAGAGGGAGAAAGGCGGGGAGAGAAGGAGAGAGAGACAGAGAGGCAGAGACAGAGACGGAGAGAGTCAGAACTGATAACTGTGAAGATAAAGTCTGAAGCCTACTTTTGTATGATGCTGTAGTCTGTGTTCCAGACTATCATCAGACTGGCTGTCTCTCCTCCCACTGCACCCCACGAGACAGCACAGACTATCTACAGAACCACCAGCAGCTCTGAAGACAAGTCACCCAGGAGGGCCCACTTTGACGCCAGCCAGTTGGGTGGCTCCTGGTCCCTTACATATCCTGCCTCTTAGCCCCACCATTTCCTCCTTCATACAGTAGAAAGGCTGATGTGTCCATCTGTGTTTCTTTTATTATTACGCACTCCTGCAAGCGGTCAAACAGTATTCATGGACTAAGGCCCACGCCATAGAAGAATGAACACACACGCACACTTCATGTGGTGCTCATTCCAACTCTGACAACAAACCTCTCTGAAAGACTGAACTTGGCTATCTCGTGTGCTAAGGTTTGTGAGAAAATGCTCGGGGCACATTTATTTTGGGTAGTTAACACGATTTCTTATAGAACACAGATGGAGCAGTAATTTCATGTTCAACATCTTCATGAAGGGATAGCTGCAGAATGGTCCTGAAGAGGATTCATCTCCATGCAAACTCATTATGAAGAATATGTACTTATGATCAGGACCAATTTAAACCCTTGCTATTAAGAAAGAAGACTGGGCTCTATGCTTGAAATGAAGACTCAGGTCTGATTTGTTCCATCTCCAGCGCTGTTACATAGGAACCGCTTTACATTCAGAATCACACAGGTATCAGTGGAGCTGATGGGCCCAGTAGAGACTTTAGCACGGTATCTTAGAGGCTATCAAGGAGACACAAGAAGCACAGAACTTGTGTGACTGTAACATGTTACCTGACTGTAACGATTAGCTACAGCATCAGCATCCCTAATCCAAAAATGCAAGACCCGAAATCTGAAACATTTGAGCAACACTATACCACCGACATAGTGATTTTGACATCTAAATGTTTATGCCATGAACAAACACTAAAATATTACTTAAAACTGCCTTTAGATTATGTGTGTGGGATACTATGAAACACACATGAATGTTTTGTTTATACTGTGGTTGAAGCCCTACATAGCTCATTATGTATCCACAAATATTTCAACCCTCCCACCACAGCTCCATGTCTGAAGTCCTTCTGAGACCAAGAATTTTGGATAGGTGATTTTTTATCCCGCGTTTGACTTGGAGCCATGTTTATTTTAGAGCTAGCGGTGAATGTTCTGTGTCTAGCTTTTACATGTTTGTACAGCAAGTGCTTTACCAACTGAGCCATTTATTCTACTTCTCCTGAGACTAAAACACAAAAAAGTATTCATTCATGCCTGTGCACATGACAGCCAGAAGAGGTCGTGTGATCGCTCAGAGTGACAGTTATCAGTATTTTCTGGATGTCAGGCTTCTTATGTGGATACTAGGGTCTGAACTCTGGCCTTCATGATTGTACAGGCAGCGCTCCTAACTGCCGAGCCATCTCTCCGCCTTCTTGAGGCATTTTGAATTTAGTTTTCCCATCTGAAAATTATGGGTAAGTGCATGTGCTCTGTGTGTGTGTGTGTGCACGTGCACGCCAGTGCATGGATGGTGTCGGGCTATGGATGCTGGAGATATAAACCTGTGACAACCCTCAGAAAGTCCTGTGACGACTGAAAGGACACCTGGAATGCTGACGTGCTTCGGGTACTCCTTTAAACATCAGCCTCTCGCCCATCCATAATCCTTAAGGGTTTAATGTTGCATTTCGAGAGAATGTGTGAGAATCCCGTTAGAGAGCCCTTCTCTGATCATTTATAATTTATAGTAGCTATAAGAAACTTTGGTTTTGGGCTCCCAGGCAAAAGATACATAATCTTCTACATTCGAATGGACAAGAAGGAAATGTACCTTGGACAGCTGAGTTCCAGTTCACTGTCTGCGAGGGAAATACGGTTCCCACCAGTTTAAACTCAGTTATGTTGGGTATCGCCAGGGAAAGAAACTAATGAACTGAATAAGGAGCTGTGATTGCTAGTTAATCTGTTTAGCATATTTACTCTTTAATTTGATTGAGTCAAGGGGTAGATTCTGCCTCTAGGAAAGACTTATCTCAGTGTTTTAAAGCATTTAGTTCTCCAAAGCGCACGACTCCGGAATCAATCTTAGCAATTTAAAATTTCTCACTCCTTGAATTTGCCACACACACACACACACACACACACACACACACACACACACACACACATACACACGCATGCACGTGCACACACCCTTACCTCTAGGGAAGAAAAGTAAAGCTAGAGTTCACGGGCACAGAACAGGGCTCCAGCACTGATTGGGCTATAGGTGTCCATGCCTAACCAATCACAGGACCACTAATTTGCATATTCTCGCCTTGCTCCACTCCTCCTTGTGGTTGTCTAGTCCCATTTATCCTTCAAAACTTTTTAGTTGAGATTGATGAGGAGAAAATTGTTATCGTTCATATATATTTTTGTTTTAAAACTTGTTTTATCGAGTCCACATTGTTTCTAAAGTTAAAGTGGAAAAAAGTGCAACAGACACCAAACCTCTCTGAAAGACTGAACTTGGCTATCTCGTCTCTAGGGAAGCGTTTCTTGGACAGGTATTGGTACTCCTTCCTCACAGTCTGTCCTAGGATAAGATCAGATCCCTCTTCTGGGAACTCCGAAGCATCAGTCGCTGACTTGGGCTTCTGAAATATGGTGCAGTTGTCCTACACGCATTTTTTTTTTTTTTTTGGTCAGTCTCACTAGATAACAGCCCTGCTCTGCAAGATCAAGAAGCCTCACATTGACCGAGGGCTCCAACATCTCTCTAAGCTTTTGACACACAGCAGTAGGCAACTTCTCTTGGGTAAGTAAGAAGCAGAAGCATGGGAACTGGGAACGTGACCTCTAACAAAGAGAAAGAGAAATGAAACTGACCAGCCATGCCCACTCATTTCCTGTTCCCTGGGGTGGCTCTTGTGAATGCCACTCCCGAGTGCCCTAGGAGAACTCAGTGTGCCGTCTTTCTCTTTCCCATTGCCACAGATTGAGTTTCAAGTGGCCTTCAGGGACTTGAGGTGTTGTCCTAGGGGTTCTTACCTGTGTACAATACTGCTTCTCCAGCCGCTGACTCTCCTTCTGTTTCTGGCAGGTCAAGGACACCACAGACACAATGGTGCTGTTGTAGTTCTCCTGGGAAGATGTCCATGACATCAAGGCCGTGGTTGAGCTTAGGACATGGACACTCACATGCTGCGGCTTCTCCGTCAGTTCTTCAATCCACTCACCTGTGGGGCCTGGGCATTGCAAATCACAATCAAAAGGAGGTTATATACTGAGCTAGTTAAGATAGAAGATGCCAGATGTAATTGGTGTTATGGTGTGTGTGTGTGTGTGTGTATGTGTGTCCTTACAAAGAGACTCAACGGAAGACTGGCTTGCTCTGTCTACCTCTGCCAACTGTGGCTCACAACTCTCCGACTTCTCTTCTGGCCCAAGCAATAGTAGTGTCAGCAACAGCACTAATAAAAACAAGCTCAATTTCAGTTGCCAGGTACATTGGAGAATATTCCAGTGAAATCTTCATCAAACAGAGTATGTGACGCTATGGCATTTCATCAGTGTTTATAATTCCTTCACTGGGAGAGGATCTATCTAGAAATAATTGCTTTGAGATTCAATCAGTCCTTACCATAATCTTACGGAAACAAATTAAATTTTGCCACAGCAGAGGCTGAAGGACAGGCTAGGGCTGTGTTAACCAAAGGGCAGCAGGCTGGCCTTCAAGAAGATGCCTAAGTTCTGGGTGACGTGTGTAGCATGCGGGGGGCGGGGGGTTGTATTATGAAGTTCTCTGTGGAAGCACACATTCAGACCCTTCCAGATGGCCCTGGGATGTTCTCCCTCATATCAACAATAGAACTCTCCTTCTCCTCTACCTTACCTAGGAGTAATGATGTCTGCCTCCTCTCTCTCTCTCTCTCTCTCTCTCTCTCTCTCTCTCTCTCTCTCTCTCTCTCTCTCCTTCCCTCCCCCTCTCTCTCCCTTCCTCCCTCCCCCCTCTCTCGCTCTCTCTCTCTTTAAGTTTGACTCCACTAAAGGGGATGGACATAGACTCGATGTAAATGGTTGTGAGTGAAACGATGCTGTAAATGTCTGTGATATGAATACATATACAGATACTGTGATATGGAGACAGGCATGCCCCTTACAATCAGCCTCTATCTCAAGTAATTACATACTTTAGTCTGCTAACTCTTATCACAAGATTATGAGAAAAGTACTGGTCTTAGATCTCAAGTTTAAATTAAGAAATTCAGGCAGGTAGGATGAGGAAATTTATGATTTACAAATGTGAAGTCTGGTTTTTAAAAACCTATGCTTCGGGAGCTCAGAAGTTGGAGTTGATCGAAACATTTTATACACGGGCCTGAAATTCTCACACAATGCATTTTAAAATGCCATGATCTTAACCATGTATATGGCTCCCTGGATGGAACACTGTGTACCCTTGTAAAGTGTTGGCTTGAAATTTGGCCTGAGGTTCTTGTTTTCTGATATCAGTGTTGCAGCTTCCTGCAAGTGATTGGTTCTGAAGTTCTACTCTGTGTGTGTGTGTGTGGTGTGTGTGTATGTGTGTGTGTGTGTGTGTGTGTGTGTGTGTGTGTGTGTATGGACCATGTGGAACATTAGAAGCAAAAAGAGCCTTGTTGGGCTAGGGGTGTAATTTGGTGGTTTGAATGTTTGTCTAGAATGTACAAAGCCCTGAATTTGATTCCTAGCATCCCATAACGTGTGGTAGTGGTGGTGGTGCACATCTGTAATCCCAGCACTTGGAAGGTGAAGATAAGACAGTCAGAAATTCAAGAGCTTCTTCAGCTGCATAGAGGATTTAAGGTTAGCCTGAGTTAGCTACATGAGACCCTGGCTCAAAACTAAATGCATGCATAGATTAAAAAAAAACACAAACACACAAAGTAAGAGATTTAATGCCTTAACTTAATAAGGAGATTAAAGCCCAGAGACTTAGATGCCCCTCCCAATGTCATGGATTCAGTGAGTATTTGGATCTGGCAGCACAGCTGACTAACACGTGAGTGCCATGAATACAGCCTCATCAGACAACCTTAAATTCAAGTCTTGATCTTAACGCATGTGAGAGTAACAGATTCACTTCCTATAACTCAGAGCTTTTCATGGAAGAAAAATGTGTTGCAGAATATTTGATCACAGTGTGAGCCCAGAGATTGTGCTATTTATTGAAAAAAAAAAACTGTTTCTAGTTGTGGTGTGGCTCAGCCCTTAGCACACACCTTTAATCCCCAACAATGAAAATAAAGTTAGTTGGTAGAAGGAAGTCATGTTTGAAAGTTTTGTCTAATTGAGTGGCAGACAAAGTGATAAACTAGAGAAAGATTTGGCAGGATAGGATATGCCCAACTCTCACAAGAAGAGAGAGGAAAGCGAAGCTACTGAGGGGCAGTGCAGCAAGTAAAAGAGGAAAGAGGCAGTTTTACAGGGAGAGTTTTTAAATGGAGACAGGTTGCAGGGTGTGTGTGTGTGTGTGTGTGTGTGTGAGAGAGAGAGAGAGAGAGAGAGAGAGACAGAGACAGAGAGACAGAGAGACAGAGAGACAGGAAGAAAGAGAAAGAGCTAGACACAGGCAAAGACAGAAGGAGCTAGAGAGTGAGGAGTCAGAAGATTACAACACATAGCCAAGGTTAGTTTGAGGCCAAGCAGAGCAATTCGGTCAGAGGCAGAGAGAAGCCAGATTGCATCAGTCAGCCTGGAGAGGAACAGCTGAGTTGAACCAGCTAGCAAGAGCTCAGAAAGGACTGGGGGTGGGGGTGGGGGCAGTGTAAACTTACTTAGCAGCAAGTCTCAGAGGCTGAAAACATTCTAGGCCTAGATAAGATTGTACAGAAGCTAGAAGCTTCCAGAACTAGGCCTAGGTTAGCAGATGGAGGCAGTAAGCTTCAAAGACAACAATTAGAACAGGAAAATAAAAGTTATTTTTACAAAAAGTATACATTATGTGGGCATATTTTTAGTGCATTTAAGCTGCTAAGTGAACTGACCTCCTGTCTCTGCCAACCTACTTTTTGAGGGTTATTTGAAGTAAGGTAGTATTTGGCCCTTAGAAAGGAGGATACATATTATACAGATTATTGTTTTTGGACAAGTATCTTTAATCTATGTTTTCAGACTTTTCTTTTTGTTAATCTAAAGGTACACTTAACATCCATAAACTAAGTAACCAATTTTTAACCTTGGACTGCCAATAATCATAGCCTATCTAAAGAGGAAGTGGACACACATCATCTATGCAGCTCTGAAAACCAAACTTTCATTGTACTGTTAAAGCTCACAGAGTAGCTAGAAGCCTCCCCAAACCTCAGTTTTTGGGAACTAGAGGACACTCTACCTTCTCGTGGTGACTGCCTGGACACCCTGAAGGCTTGAGTCGCCTTGAAATCTTTGAGCTCTCCACAAGTTCAATACTCTAATAAGATTTTCCCCACATAATCCCATAATGCTGAATTTTATTACAGCCTCAAACAAAAATCATATTTCCCAAGCTGTGTGTGCATGTCCTTGGAGACATGGTTATGGCTGGTGTGGAAGGTCAGTTTAATAAACATTCAATTATCACAACAGTCAGAAAAAAAAAATCCACTGGTTAACTTTCACAGCAGATTTTCTACCGTTAAACATATAAGTATCTTCTCCTCGCATAATGGCCTCTCCTGACCTTGAGGAATCCCCAGGATCCCTAGGGCTGCTGAATAATTGACAGCCAAGCCTCATTAAGCTCACAGTTTCCTGTTGGAGCTCCCCAAGTGCAGGATCAACCTCACCAGTTTCTCTGCTCTAGCCCCCAGTAAGTGTATCCTCACTCCTTGGCTACTTACTGATGTAGAAGCTGAGCGATTTTGCTGACTGGCTTTTCCGAGTCTCACAGGCTCCCGAGGAACTAAAGGTTGTCACTGAGAGTTTGTATTTCCCAGGCTCCTTCAGTTCTGCAACAAATTCATGGGCTTCTTCATCCACTGTCAAATAGTCAGTAATGTTCTCTGGATCAAATGCAAAAGGCAAAAAATTAAAATGGGAACATACTTGGATTGACACCAGGGAGGGCTCAAGGAAGGCAAAGTGATTAGGTTTGTAACATTTGTATCTATTATTGTCCTTCTTTCTTATATTCCAAGCTCAACCATAACCTTATACAACCATAACCTTACACAAGGCCCTATAAACTAGAGAATGCAACTCAAATTCAAATTATACTTATAAAATTAAAGTATCAGACCTAAAATATAGTGTTCAAATCCATCACATGGAGGCCTGATACACTGCCCACATCCACCTAACTGCATCATGTACACACGAGAAATGGACTTCTAGGTGACGGCACTATCCACTGCCCTCCCTGGAATAGGAGAAATATCTAAATGCCTCACAAATTCCTTGTAGCATTAAATTACTATTTTTTTAATATTGGCTTCCTTCTAGTCTATAAGGTGCCTCGGTTTTATTTTTCTTTGTCTATTTGCTCTAGCATCATTAAAGGTGATATTTATTCTGTATCTGTCTCCTGATGCATAGTATTTCATTTAACACTGTTATTACTTGACTTCAAAGGAGCACGGTATATTCAGAAAAATGCAGGATTTAATTGAACTTTCTTGAAAATAGGCAGTAAAAAAGTGTTCTGAGTTACAAGATACTCTGTTCCAGAGAAGAACTGAGGAACAGGAAAAGATTAAAGGAGCTGCTAAAATGATCAATAAAACAAAACAAGACAAAACAAAACCTACCGCTCAGTCAAATGATGACTTTTGACTTAAATACCTTAAAGGACAATTTCAATTTTATGCAATTTTTGAGTGCTGCTCATTGCTATTATCTAAAGTAGAGAATAAAGAGATATTTTGTCTCATTTGTTTCACTAAATAGAAGTTAACTATCTTCCACAGTAAACCGGCATGATTCTAATTGCACACCATGAAACGAAGGCTGCCCTTCTAATTCCAAGCTTGATGACTTGACAACCTTTGTCATTCTAATACTAGACTGGAAAATAGAAATAGAAATAGAAATAGTACTTGTCAAGTTCTGGCAAACAAGAAACAACAAGAAAAGTCTGGTGATCAACAATGGAGCTGTGCTATGACTGTGTTTTTACAAATGTATGGGCTATAATAAATAAATATAATGTAATATAATGTAATATATAATAACAGAGAGCTTGGAAGGCATATTGGCAATCACCTCCACTCTCAGCACTTGAAGGTAAAGGTATAAAGGTCAGAAGTTCAGGGTCATCCTCAGGTACATGTCAAATCTGAGAGTAGCCTAGGCTACATCAGACCCTGTCTCAAAAACAGCACACGCACACACACACACACAACACACACACAACACACACACACACAACACACACACGCACACACAACACACGCACACACAACACACACACACACAACACACACACACGTGCACACACACGCACACACACACAACACACACACACACACAACACACACACACATACACAACACACACACACACACACGCACACACACACACACACAAATATACTCTCATATATATATGTATATGTATATGCATACACACAAACATATAATTTTAACTTATAGATAAGTGAATCAAAACATAGTGTATTGGCTGTAGTGCAGACATTGTCCTCTGCATACTTTCCACTTACTATCAACTTCTCAGGGTAAATCTGATCATCAGATCCAAAGACTGCATCCCATCGAGCTGGCTAAAGAATACGAACATCTAGAAGACGGAGTCACTTTGTAGAAAGACTCTCGTCGAATGCCCCTTGACTTACAGCGTTCCTTAAGGGTGTTCTGTAATATGTCTTGATGGCTCTACTTTTTAGTTTAAAGTATTTCTAAATATAAGGCCCCTTTTAGAGGCCTGAGGTATTCGAAATGCTGGCTAGAGAAATGTGTAAAACTTGCAATGGCTGCAACTTACAAATCACCCAAATTTGAAGATTCTGATCTAATCTATGTATTTTGGCTTTCTGTTCTCAGGCTACAATTAAAGTCTCTCTTTGACTGTGTCTGTCAACCTTCCTCCCTAAGGTCAGGTCCTACCCCCCCACATACACACACTCCTCGTACTCCCCAGTTCCATTTTACACCTCCCAACTCCCAAGCCTCACCTTCTCTCTCAATGAGAATGTTGAAGCCATCGAAGGCTGTAGGCGGTTTTGGTGGTAACCAGCTGAGAATCATCTGCACAGGGAAGGCAGAGAAAGGGTCAGCTGTGGGCTTCTCTGTCCCGCTGAGTGTGGCCTCAGTGTCATAGTCCACTGTCAGCACACTGACAAAGCCCTCCTCGTTTTCAGAGGCAGTGGATGCACTGTCCCACCAGTTGGGCTGAGATGTGCTTTCGTAGTCAGTGCCATTCGGGTCAGGCCAACCGGAAGACACATTGCTTGGGGGAGTCTCTGGAATGTCTTTGGGGAAATGGAAGTGTTTGTCACTTCCTATTGAATCTTGAGGTTTGATGAATGAATCCTCGGGGAAGCTCCCACTTGGCTCCTCCCAGTTGTTCTTGTTCAAGTTGACGAAGCGAACAGAGATGTTTCGAGGAGGGTATGGTGCTGTGGAAGAGAGAGATTTCATTTCCCGGTAACTTTTAACTCTGAACTGAATATTTACTCGTGAGTCCAATACACAGTTATCAAGTACGTCTTAGTTTTACTTCTTATATACAGGAAAATATTTAAATTAAAAACTTTAGTTTATTGCGCGTGTGTACCCACGTGCCTTGGCATGCTACATCTGAAGATAACTTGAAACAGTTGGATCTGACCTTCCACCATGTGAGTCCTGGAGATTGAACTCAGGTGGCTGGGCTTGTTGGTAAATACCTCTGCCACCAGGCAGCCATAGAGAAAGTATTATGGAGAACGATTTTTAAGTCAACCATATCTAAGCTTCTAACATTTTGTATAGGATACATATATTTACATCTATCTCTTAGCTTCTCACCAGTCACATTTCAAGGGTAGTTACTTGTTATACTACATGTGTTGATGTGGTAATTTAATTTCTTCTCAAGTACAGTGATGCAAACATCCCTGGGATTACCACAATCCTACTTTAAGAAAATATGTGTCTCTGTCCCTGGGTAGCTTAAAAATCAGTTTTTAAAAAAGTTTGTTTGTAGCTATCAGAATACACACTCTATATGATAAAGCTGTACCAGCAGGCTAACTACCAGGTGGCTCTTACAGAGGCAGACTTCAATGGTGGAAGTATGAATTCATTTCCCATCTCTGAAATGAGCCGTATGAGTACACGGGAACTATGGATTATAGACGTGTGTTTTCTCTGGAGCTAGCAAGTCATGAAGTTAGCCTGTACGTCATCTACCTATAACAGCTCCTCAAAGACCCTTCTCCATGACCTTTGAGGAAAAAAAAATTGACCTGGCCTGCAGGTCCAGTAATTTGGGGGAACGAGGAGGGTCACAACCTGTGAATAAAGAATGGG
>NW_022196903.1:131338636-131344774 GCF_008632895.1 Mastomys coucha | reverse complement strand
CAGGCAGGATGTTAATCTCAGGGTTCACATCCTTGTGATTGTCAGGCAGGATGTTAATCTCCGGGTTCCCAATTAGCTGGGGCAGGATGTTTATCTCAGGACTCTCATGGTTCCCAACATCAAATCATCTCTGCCTCCTTTGTGCCATTAAATATCATCACGGTTGTCATGTGACATGGATCTCATTCTGCCTTCTGTGTACTTTTTGTGTAAGATGACACCATTTCTGAGGACAGATTACCTGTATCATTGGTCTTTACTTTCTCATCTTAGAGTTAGGATGACATTTAGGTTGGAAAGAGTAGTCATCAACATGACTACGAACAGAATACGAATAGTGCACAAAGAATAGTCAGTGTCGACGTAAGGCGAATTAATCGTTTAGTGCTGAAATTAAATGGGAATTCTGACACAGAATTCCAGACAGAAAGGGTCTCGGGGTGGTCTGAGCTCTGTTCTGACTCATCCCCATACTCATGAGAAGGGACTCTGCAGCATCATCGAACACATTAGGCACACTCAGCGCTGTCTAAGCGATGGATATTGGTAGTGGATATTCTATGCATTCATTCCTCTAGCCATGAGTCAATACCATAAGAATATTTCTGTGTTTACTTTTAAGTGTCTTGAGAATTTCTGCAGTGTATTTTGATCATCTCAATCCCAGACCCCTTCTCTCCAACTCTTCCAAGCTCCAGAGTCGCTTTTCATATTACTAATGCCAATAGAATTAGTAGTGACAGTTTCATACATGCCTGACTCCTAGTGTTTTCTTTCAGTAGTCGATTATGTGTACTAGGATGTCTGCTGTCTGCCTTTCTTCTACATGGACACTGGTCAACTTATAGAATAAACAATATCTGCCGGATCCAGCCGAGTTGATTACAACTCTTAAGACTATCATCCACATTTTCATTCAAAAATATAAGAACTAAGCACACATTTATTTATTTTAGATTTTTCTTCTTGCATATTTTGCTTTAGGTATCTATAATGTGGGTATAAATTTTGTTATAAAAATAAATTCTTCCTTAGCTATGTGGCCAAATGTTTCTTAGAACTATTAAGAAAAAAATGTCTTAGAAGCATTACAAATGAATATAGAACAACATAATTAATATATTATATATAATTTACATATAAATAAAAATATGCACAGCAATACAATTCAGTTATCTTCTTATGAAGTTTGATTCTTCTGAAGACTCACCTGTCCTGTGTTGTTTGGGTTCATGGCTCACACCACTGTACTCCACAAGGGTACTTTTATTAAACGTTGCCTCCGATACCAGCTGGAAAGTGATGTTACTGTAACATATTCCTGGTAGCCAGTGATTAAACACCGTTTTCCCCTTAAAGAAATCTGTGAAGGAAAAGATCAGTTACATTAAAATTAGGAGCTCCTTAATGTCACATACTTGGAGAAAGCCCCAGTTAAGTTTAAATATCCATAGAATAACGTTTCCTTTAATGTCTGGCATACTCAACAGAAGAGAAGGCTAGAGAGAAAATTGGAACCTGTGCCCTTAATCCTGAAAAGTCCTTTCTCCTGTCAGCATTCCTAACAATTAAAATTAATTAAAATTAAGATGAATGTCTACCTTACGCATGTTCTGTCTGTGCAGGAGTTACGGAGATTAGGCGTATTTAGCTCTTTATTAAGAGAAAAACTGAAATCTTTTAACCCCTTTATGACAAAAATATCCAGCAATTTTACAAGAAATGTTTTTTCTCTTGTAGAAAGTGTAAAATGTCCATTGGTTTATGTAGTGCGTGGTCACTTAGGAACCCAAAATGCCACCACCCTTAGTTTTTTAGAATAATCTTGGACCCTCTGTCAGGGAAATGGTGTGAAAGTCATCCACTTGCTAGGGAAGCTTGGGGCGTTCGTGCTGGAAAATGTCGTGAATGAGGTTGTTGCTAAATTGTCTTAGCTTCATTTCTAGAAGCAGACATACTGTCTTTGGCAAGAATAACTTATACTTCAAACCAATTTGAGAGTTTCTCGTATTGTACGGATGGCTTGCAATTCTCAACTAATGAGCAGGATGTTCTATGACTCCTCATAAGAAGATTTCCTTGAATCAATAACTTTTACTTAATGGCTCATTTGTAGGTAAAGTATTGGATTCCACAGTTAATTCTTGCTTAGAGTAAGCAAGAAGTTCATCCAGAAAAAAAGTCTTAAAAAAAAAAAAGCCATGATTTTCTCCAACCTCCTTGTGTTTCTTACCTTTGTACAGCATTGTCCTGAAGTCCCTCCCTTCCCAGTAGCTAATGTTCACTCTGCTGAACACGTTGTACTTTTCAGGATAATGGATTTCAAATAAGACTCCTGTCTCAGGAGAAGGTTTATAGTCATAGATAGACACACTGGTTACAGGCAAGGGTTCTATCAAGGAAAGAGAGGTGGCAGAGAGAGGGGGAGCCATCATTAATCCATGAACATGGCACTGATAAAATCTTACCCCACATTTATAGTTATGTTTTAAATTCTGTGAACAATGAGCTTCCTGGGATTCATCCAGGAAGAGTTCGTCTTACCTTTGGCAGTGATTAACAGAGCATATTTGAGATGACATTGTCTGCATTCTGCTTTTCTTATTTATTTATTTGTTTGTTTATTTATTCATTTATTTATTTAGTTTGGTTTCTTTTTGAGACAGGGTTTCTCTGTGTAGCCCTGGCTGTCCTGGAACTCACTCTGTAGACCAGGCTGGCCTCAAATAGCTCTCGTCTCATCTTTCCGTTCCTCACTTCCAACAGCTTTGGACATTAGAGAACACAAGTATTAGTGTTTCAGTTTAATAGGTGAACATAATGCAGACCTGGAGTTGAAACTGCTTGTCGTATGCAGTTTAAATAGGTTTGTGGTGGCGTCTGTCTGTATCAGCCGATTCTTCCTTTCCCGCTTCCTTGTGCCAACAAAGTTAGGTTATCAGTAACAGACAGGTAACAATGTACTTGGCTGTAGGCAATGGTAAGTAGTTATGAGATCATTTGTTTCTTTTTGTGACTTTTGAAGTTTGTTGGTTGTGGGAAAGGGTACCAACCACTCAGCGTCAGGCATGTAAGCATTTAGATCGTGCTCGCCAAGACCTCTTTCTGCAGAAGCTTAAGAGTAGTCTTCATTTGCTTGGTGTTAATTTATCGCAAAGCATTCGAAATACACATTTTTTAAAAACTCATGCTCTTTTATATGTCCTAAAAACATTATTCTTGTGTAGCTATACAGTTTCCCCACACTTCCAAAAGAGATATATTTTATTTGAATAATTTTATAAAAAGTATTATAAGGGCTGGAGAGATGGCTCAAAGGTTAAGAGTGCATACTGGTCTTTCAGTGGACTGGAGTTTGATGCCCAGAATGGCTCGTAATCTGTAATCACACACACACACACACATACAACACACACACACACATACACACACAACACACACACATACACAGACAAACACAAACACACACACTCATAAACAAACATACAGACAGACTCACACAGAGTCAGATTCACATGCATACAGAGAAAGAGAAAGAGGGATAAGCAAACATAGAAACAAACTCACACAGATACACACAGACACACAAGCACACAGACACAAACACATATGCGCAAGCCGGAGGAAGATTTGTAAGGAAGAAATGTTCACAGCAGAAGAGGGAGTGAAGGACAAGCGGGGGATGGGGAAAAGGTAAAACTCATATACATGCTTAAAAATGTCAACAAATCAAAACAAAAATACTGAAAATAAAAAGAAAAGGGGAAACAATTAGAGCCGAAGCAGAAAGCACCCAGCAGCTACACTGTGTGAAGTCCAGCATGGCGGGAGTCCAGATTCTAGCCATCACTAGGGTTCCCACTACTCCCCGAAACGGGAGATTGGACAACCCATCACTCTTTGCTGCCCCAAGGTGGGAGGTCCACACACCAAAGCCGCTGTCAAACTTTTAAACTCAAGAACACAAAAGTATTATTTATTTATTTATTTATTTATTTATTTATTTATTTATTCTTGTTTGTTTATGCTTCCTCCTCCTCCTCCTTCTCCTCCCCCTCCTCTTTCTCTTCTTCCTCCTCCTCCTCCTCCTCTTCTACTGTTTGGCCATTTAAACGTTAAAGCAAACGTGTTCTAAAGCCCTGTTTACATGTGTGTGTCAGATACATTCCTCCAAACTTCATGACACATGATTGACCTAAGCTATAAACTCTCATCCCTATGGCTAGGTGTAGTCTATGTAAGAATTATTGAAAGAACCCAAGTGCCCAGTCTAAAAATATTTCACTACCTGTCTGGCCACTATCCTTACTTCTTTTAGTGTTGGAAATTATGTCATGTGGCATACACTGAATCAAAATGTGCCACCCATGTTTCAGGGATGACCAAGTAAGCACCCAATAATTCAATCCTCTTTTCCTTGCCCATTCTTCTACTGACACCTTCTGGTTCTAAGGTGTCAGGCTGGACTAAACAGAGTGGGACTGCTAGACAAGGCCAGCCTCTTAACACCCTTCTCCACCAATTACTTCCTTATTCTTGGAAACTTTTATTTTTCCAGAGTAGTAAGGCAGATCGATCCAGGTATGGGTCATATACCTGTGATCTCAGGAGTTGATATGTGGAGGCAGGAGGAAAGGAATTTAAGGTCTTCATCTTCAGCTACATATCAAGTTGGAGGTCAGCCTCGACTACATGGGTTCTTGGTCAAAAAAAAAAAACAAAAAAAACAAAAAAAAAATTCTAAAATGTAGTTGAATCTTCCTCACACATTTAACAAACCCGGGACCATCCTTCCTCTGCTGGGACCAGAGATAAAATATGACTTTAAATTTGGTGTCTTCCTTTTTCGTTGTTTTGAAATTCTTCTCCATTTCCATGGTCTATATTGTTTAATGTTTACTATCAATTATTTACTATATCAATAACTTTATATTGTAATATCATTCTATGGCTTGGTTTTATCATTTAATATTATTTTGAGGTTTGACAGCTTGATGCAAGTACTCTTTAGAAACATTTATAAACGTCATCTGTTTATAACTTTACAGCTTATACAGTTTATTCTTTTAGTAGAGGGCCTGTTTTCAGTTCCTATAAATATAGTTTCAATAACCATAGGGGCCCTGCTCCTTTATCTAGATGGGGGATGGACATATCTTCACCTGTATGAGATGTCGCCAAAGAGTTTCTAACTGGATTTTGCTGGTGTACAGGTAGGTGCACGTACGGGGCCTGCATAGGTTCAAGCCAGACAGGATCCTGGCCCTGAGAGAGGGAAGTGGACAAAGTTCCACCCACCCCTAACAAGAGGCTATGTGCAAGTGACACCTGCTGACAAAGGGAGACCTGTTTTCTCCAAGGAAGTGTAGCTATGCATGCCGACCATATCAGGGCAGGCCCCATACAGAGAAATAATGGGTCAGCACAGAACAGACCCCATACACAGAAATAATGGGCCAACACAGAACAGACTCCGTGGCTTTGCTTATTTCATTTGTTTTGGTATTTTGTATCTTATTGTTTATTTTGTTTTTTGGTTTTTTTTTTTTTTTGGAAAGAGAGAGAAAAAAGCATAAAGATGGGTGGGTTGGGGATGGAAAAGATCTGGGGGAAGTTAGGGAAACATGATCACAACATATGATATGAAAAATAATTTAAATAAAAACATTAGCAAATAAAATTTTAATTTAACTTAAGTAATTATGTTTTTATTTCAAAAGATTTCAGTTCCATTGAATCTGTTCTACATACTTTATGCTGCTTTTTCTTTAATGGTTATTGGAAAATGGGTATCATTCTGATCTTTATGTCTGTTAACATCACATATATACTGTAAAGTTCTGCTGATTTGATAATTAAAATAGAATCTGACCTATTGTGTGATGTCTGTCATTGCAAGCGTAGGTTTCTTTGTGTGATTTGAAACAAGGGTTCTAGCTTTCTCCTCCTCCTTCTCCTCTTCCCCCTCCTCCTCGTCCTCCTTCTCCTTCTTCTCCTCCTCCTCCTTCCCCTCTTCCTCCTCCCCCTCCTCCTCCTCTCCCTCCTCCTCCTCTTCCTTCTCCTCCTCCTTCTTCTCCTTCTCCTTCTTCTCCTTCTCCTCCCCCTCCTCCTCCTCCCCTCCTTCTCTTCCTCTTCCTC
>NW_022196903.1:131325663-131338469 GCF_008632895.1 Mastomys coucha | reverse complement strand
TTCTTCTTCTTCTTCTTCTTCTTCTTCTTCTTCTTCTTCTTCTTCTTCTTCTTCTTCTTGCCTCTGATACAGCTCAGTCATTTCCCCTCTCAAATACCATGGCTGTCAGTCATTCTGGGATCCTTCATGTTGTGGATGCTACCATGCTTGTCATAGGCTTTTACCAAATCCAGTGGTAAGGTGTGGTCTTTGCCCTGAGATTGGCTATGTGGTCTGGGGTGGAGCATTTTGATCCTCTTGTTAACTGGACCCCCAACTCAGACCTATCTCTCCTATGCCCAGAGCACAGGGGTTCAGTTCTTCAAGGCCCCCTCCTCACTCCACCTGAGTTTCAGCTTCTGGTGTGACTCAGAGACAAGTGTGCTCTCGAACTTTCTTGTGTCTCTTGCTTTCTTTTGATTTTATAAGTAGAGCACAATGTAGACTCTGCTGTCCTCCTTTGACCAGCAATCCCACTATTAATCTGCCTTTGTTATGCTTTACATAAAAAATTAAAATATGACACATAATAAAGTATTGTTTCTTTCTAGTGAAATGTTTGACATAATCTTACATTGCATTTCAATTTAGGATATTTTGTGTTCCTTAGTTGTCTTTAACTAGGAAGGAAACTGGTGTGTGGAGGTGAACTGGAGGAATTTGAAATTTCCTTTCCTACAGACAGCACCAGAACACTCACGTGAGGAGGGCTTCTCGGCAGGCCACATGCTCACAGCTGTTATAATTCTCCGTGAGAAAGTCACAGGCCCAGTGTGTACTCTCTGCAACAACACCCCCTGCCCAGGGTCAACCAGAGCCATTACTGTGGTCACCTGATGGAAATTTGAAAGCTCTGAGTGTGATTATCAGAGCGAGGACATGAACAAAGAGGACAGAGGCTAGGCAGCCTGCGCTGGGTAGTAACACTACAGACACGTCTGCCTAAGATGCCCTGGCTTTGCCTAACTGAAATCTAAAAAAGCAACTGCATCAGGCAAGGATCCGGCCCTCAGTGGACACTTGTATAAGCATCCATCCCAGGGCAGGTCCCTTGAGGAAGGATCTGCATCAGGCAAGGATCTGACCCTCAGTGGACACATGTATAAGCACCCATCCCAGGGCAGGTCCCTTGAGGAAGAAAGGAGACGTGAGTATCCTCTCCTTCCTAGTGGCAGAAATGGGGGAAAGGTCAGATCCTGAATCCCAAGTTCAAGCCACTACTTCGTGTTCAGAAGATGCTTAGAGACCTGACCTGTGTGCATCTAAATAGAAGCTAGAGGTATGTTGGCCACAGTCACCCAGGGAACAGGAGGGGCGGCAACCGTCATGGCCACTGCCTTAGTTCATGCCCAGTTCTTTTTCCTTAGAATGTTTTAACAGCTTTCTGAGTTACTCCTCCCCTCTCTTATTAGCTTTGTTTGTGTTTCATTTCAACCTACTTAAGTCCTGATGCTACTCGATCGTCTCGCGTTAGTTAACATCTCTGTCACAAACCAGCCACCACTAACTCAATGCCATTTCCCTACCTAATCCATTTCAAGTTGCCTTTGTTCCCCCAAGCAATTTCCCATCTAATATCTTTGATAATCCTTTTATTTGTTGGTCATATGCTATGTCCTACATACTCTGTTGATTTTGTATTATTAGTCAGTGTGAGAGACACATAGTTTTATATATTGTAAAATGTCTCCATTATTTTTTAACAATAGTAGGCACTATTATGATATACATTAACAGCAGGGCAGGTTAGTCTGGCCAGTCACAGCTTACTAAACTCAGTCTGAACTGTGAGTTGTTTTTGTATGTTTTAGGAGGTAATAGTGAGATTATATTTTTTAATGGGTTGATGAGAATCAGAGAAATAGTAACTCTTGACATATGAAAGTTATTTGAAGTTCAAATTTCGATATCTATAAGGCAGTCTGAGAGCAAGAGCCTGCTAGTTTGTGATCATGTTACTTGTGGCAACAGCGAAGTTAAGTCACTACAGTCCCGAGCCCGTGGCCTGTGGCGTTTCATGTGTTCTCCAGAGCAGTATGGAAAAGTGGTTGCTAGCTCCCAGAATGGATGGCAGATCTGAGCACTGAGGGGAAGAGAGACGTCACACCTGCTCAAGGCTATGCAGGTGACATCCAGATGTCTTTGACAGTGTGCTCAGGCTTTGAACCATGGCTCTGTATCACTGCTTGGTAACTTGTCCTTTGTCTAAGCAGGAGTCAGCATCCGTCAGCCCCGGGCTCTGTTACAAGAGACTTCCCTAGCCAAATCACCTCGTGTCACCTCATTGATCTGTCTTCATTCTAGATCACATAAAGTCTCAGTTCACTTTCTGGGCACTTAAAATCTTTCACTGTGTTTCTGGCCACCTATTTGGAGTCCTTTGGATCACTGTGTCAGCAAGTGCTGCTTCACCAGTCTGGCCACTCCCGGTTAAAGGTATCTTTATGTATCATTATTTTTCTGGTACCTTGTTCATGACAGAGAATATGTCTAATAAATAGGAGCAAATAAATCAAATATCTATATTCATAATAGAAATAGATGGCTAATATACCCATGGGCTGTTTCCATGTGTCTTCTGCAAATTTGACAGCCACCACGTCTAGGTCTTGCCTGACACAGGAACCAACTGCACAGATCTAACATTACTCAGATCCTAAGCAGCTATGCCAGGTTTTATGGCTTTGCTTTTCTTTCTGCGAAAGCTGCTTTTTCCTCCTGAAATGCTCGCATTATATGGAAGCATCTTTGTCAATTAAATATTACCCAGGCGTCAGAGCCCAGGGTCACGGGCTGCTTTGGAACTGGCCGTGTGAGTCTGCTGTGCTCACCTTACTCTGTGCTTTTTTTCCCCCAACTTTCTCTGAGAGCACAAGACTCAAAACTGTATCAAAAAAATCAGAGCTCTGCCCCGGGCCTCCCGCTTTGTCACGGCTTATTTCATGGGGCCAGGCTCCAGCCCGTGGCTGACACTTGCGACAAAAGTCCTTTTTACCCTCAAGAGCAGTGTGTCAGTCCCGCAAACAAGTACAGGAAATGCTCTAGAAAGTTAAAACTTTCAAACAGGAAGATGGTGGGGTGTGGAGCAGGAGCTCATTAAAATGGAGGGTTGGGAGCTCAGATGTAGCCCTAGTCGCCAGGGTATTAAACCCCCTCTTTCGTAATATATACCCAGACACCTCCTGATGCTGCTCCAAGGCTAATGCCAAAACATCCTCAGCTTTACAGAGATTCTCACACTCCCACCTTATCATCTCTTCTGGAATCCGAGATAGTGCACTTTGGACTTTAAAATGGGACACAGCACTGTGGGAGAGAGGGTTTCGTCGTTGCTTGGTGCCTAGAATCCATATTAAAAGCCTGGAGTGGGGCTGACTTGGTGACCCAGGGGGTAAAGGCCCTTGCTGACAAGCCTGAAGAATTGATTTAATCCCTGTAACTCACATAAAGGAGAAAGGAGAAAATATATCCCTGCAAGTTGTCCTCTGACCTCCAAATGTGCATCTTCATATGTGCACGTGCATACATACATACATACAGACAGACACAGAGAGAGACAGAGAGAACAGAGAGACAGAGACAGAGAGACAGAGAGACAGACACAGAGAGAGAGAGAGACAGAGAGACAGAGAGACAGAGACAGAGAGAGACAGAGAGACAGAGACAGTAAATGAATGTGAAAATAAAAAACAAAGTCCACACTTGCAATCCCAATGATACTGAGATAGAGAAGGTTGATCCCCGGAGTTTACTCTCTAACCTGTCTAGCTCCAAGCTAGACAACAAGCTAGACAACAAGCTCCAAGCCAACAAGAGACCATGTCCCAAAATTAGGATGAATATTGTTCCTGAGAACAACTAAGATAGGTCTCTAGTCTTCACATCTATGCATCTACATAACTATGTATGATGGCTCGGTGTACCTCCTTCTGTGCCTCATTTGTGTGTCTAATTTCCTTCCTCTCTGCTTCTTCTTTTGTCTTTCTTATGAGGCAGGATCTCACGAAGCCCAGGTGAGCCTTGAATTTGATACATAGTAGAGAATAATGCTGAAATCCTTGCCCTCCTGCCTCCCAAAGCTGGGATGCTGGGATTACAGATGTGACTGACCACAGAGGCCTTCAGATTTCTTTAATAACTGTCAGCTAAAGAGCTATAACTTCCAACATTACTTTTTGGGACTGGTTCCATTCTTGCTACTAATGGTTTAGACAGAACAGGGTCTCGCATCTCTCCATCCTCTTTTGCATCATGCTTTAGTCCCTGCCCTCCCAACTTCCTCCTGCTCTTGCTCAGCGACTTTGAGCTAAGTTCTATGGAACAACTACTAAATCCCTGGCCAGGTGTTTATGAACTGGTGAGGCCGTTTAAAGCGGAGTTGACTTTGAAGAGCTGTAGTCATGCACCTACAGCTACCACCTGCGGCTCAGTCCACGTTCACCTTTTTTTTTGTTTCTGGAATATGAGACAGGCTTTTATAAGGCGAGATTTCCCTTTAATTAAATTAATTTCCCACTCTCTCCTTTAGCTCCATTAGCTTTGCAGTTCTTGGGTCTGTGCCATTGTTAATTTTCAGAATTTAATAATGACCCTGGGATTCTGCCAATGAGACTTTAATTAATTTTTGACAGTTGAGTTAAAATACTGCTTCTCGGTTGGTCCATCCTTCTGATCCTTTTCTTTTTTCCTAACAGAAACTGACACATTGTCCTTTTCCCTAATCATGTCCACAGTGGTCACACATAACTGGCAGCTTTACGATGGCAGCCACTGAACAGCTCACACTGAAGAACATGAACAAGAGGAACTTGGATGAAGGATTCAGTTGTTCTGATGACAAACTGCTGTCTTACGGAGATCACTCTTCCTTATATGGGAGAACGTGTTATCTTACAATGTGATGTTAAAGTCAGAGATCATGGTAAAAATCACCTGCAGTTAAGACCATTGCTGAAGCCTTCGCAATAGCAGCACCAACTCTCTATTTCCTTTTACCTTTCTGTCCTCTCTCTCTCTCTCTCTCTCTCTCTCTCTCTCTCTCTCTCTCTCTCTCCCTCTCCCTGTCCCTCTCCCTCTCCCTCTCCCTCTCCCTTTCCCTCTCTTTCTCCTTCCCCACTTCCCCTCCCTCTCCCTCTCCCCGTGTGTGTGTATGTGTGTGTGTGTGTGTGTGCCAGCACCAGCTAAGAATGTACAATTAAAGTCAAGTGCGCTTACTATGAATACAAACTCACTGTCTCAAGGACCAGTTACTCCACCTGGGAATATAAGTTCCGGAACAAAACACCACATCCAGGATCATGCATTTAAATTTTGTTGGAGAAGTGCACATGGTCCAGTCATTAACATGAAATTATCATTCAGTCTGAAGATATGTCAATGAATTATACTTTTTTGGCTTAAAACAGATTTTTTAAAAAGGTAATAGTGAATACTGAATATCATCAAACGGGTAAAAAGCTGTTTTCTTAATATAATGGTGAATGTACAGCTATGTCATTAGACACCAAACCAAGCGTGCTGCCTCTCTGGTAGACTGTGCCTCAGCTAGAGCCCTGTGAGGACACACTCAGGGAAGGAGCACAGAGAATGACATCACAAGACACTTACTTGTCAACACGGTGATGGATCTGGATGGCTTGGTGACCACATTCCCGTTGACTACCACCAGAGTGATTATGTAGTAGAGACCATGATATGTGGCCTTAAAGACCACAGGAGGAGGCAATGTGCTGTTGAATTCCTCAAATTCAAAGAAATAGTTTTTGGATTCACCAGCTACCCTCACAACATACACAGATGTTGGGCTGACTATATCAGAAGCCTCTAAAGACACAATGATGTTGTTGTCTTCTTGAACAGTCACGTGGAACGTCATAACAATCTGGGAAAAAGACAAGAGATAGAGTCAGGTGATGGGCAATAAGATTATGGCAAGATAAGTTTTCTAAAACTAACACTCGTAGCGAACATGGTTGCCTATGGTAGTGATGAGTATTTTAGTCACACACCAAAAGTCAGTTTACCCATCTCATGAAAAAGGATCTCAGAGCTTTACAATAACTGTTTGATATTCCATTGAAAAAATCTGTCTCCAGGTTGTGGCGTATTTAATGTGAAAAGCACACAATACGCATCAAATGGATGAACAGATGACAAATGAAGTCACTGTCAAAGCTAATTTCCAGAGAAGCCGCGTGTTCTGGTAAGTGGGAGAAGTGTTTGAGCCAACACAATTCTAGAGGAAGTTATTTCAAGGGAATTATTTCCTTTCATTTGCTCACCTGTCAGTTCTGAAAGTGGGGAAGCTGTCAGGACAGAATCCTGTGATGATTCTCTTCATTACAGATTAGCCAGCTCTTCAGAAGAGAAGCCATGGTAAGATGAAGAACTGACCATACTGAAGTGCCATGGGGGTTTAAAGTCCTTCCTTCAAATATTCAGGTAAGTTTAGGGGCTAGGGATATAGCTCAGTTGGTAGACTACTTAGCTTGTATGCATGAAACTAGATTCAGTCCCAAGTAGCACACACACACACACACACACACACACACACACACACACACACGCATGCACACACACACATACACACATTACTAGACAAAGAAATGTCTCAGGAGACACAGCCCAGTAGAAGAACATTTGCTGCTCTAATTGTGAGAACTGCAATTCTGTTCCCAGCACCCACAACTGCCTGTAACTGCAGTTCCATGAGATCTGAGGTCCTATTATGGCCTCTTGGGGCACCCATACACAGCTGCACAACCATGTGCATGCACGCGCACGCACAAACACACACACACACACACAAATAAAAGAAGGCCTTTAAAAGATATATAAACTATATTTGAGAATCATTTGTGTAGTTGTCCTAAATGTCTATTTTTGATTCTATGCAGATTCCGAGGGCAGAAACAACGCATTTCTGGTTGCAACCCAGACTCATGTGCTTCCTGGAACCTATTGCTTTGATTCTTCACACACGTGGCGAGCTGCGTGTTATCTCACTATCATGAGCCTTGGACTTCTCTTCTGTAGCAGGTGTACAGAACTACTCCAAGGAGTTAGTCACCTGCTCAGTGTAGGTGCCATGGTCAGCACTACACAGAACATCTACAAATGACATCTGTCACTGCATGCCAGATGTTTGTCGTGAGAGAAATGTGGTTACTTTCAATCTGCTTGTACTTGAGAATCAGAAAGGTTAGAGTCTTTTCCTGAGGTCGTAAGTTCAAAACACAAACTCCCTTTTTGTACAGCATACCTGGGATTGTCTCCTTTAGTTGTTTGTAGACACCGCGTTTGTCAGACAGTATGTCGAAGTCTTGTTGATTGCCTGAACCACATGTGGACATCTCACAAACCTAATCTGTTTGTTAATTCTTGTATGTTATGTGTCTTCAGCAATTAAATTAAACATGGAGTATACTCAAAGTACTAAAAGAGAGTATAGAATCCTACAAATGTATCAGTGCTTTTATGTTCTTCTATACTAATTTTTTTATTGGGCATTAGTACTTATACATGATATCTGGCATTAGAAGGTTTTAAATTCTGTCTTCTCATTAAGTAGGCCAGTATTTTGGTCCATGGTATTTTTGTCATACTGGTTGTTATGTGATGTACATCATCTCAGGCCTGGAGCTGTAATTTACTTATAGATGTATTTACAGCTCCAGGATCAGAGCCTGGTAGGTGCTGGGTACGTCCTGATGTGTGTGGTCATGTTTGTAATAGAAGATAGTTCCTGTGCATGAATTCTACTCTGGTTATCCATATTATCCTTCACCCTCAGATATGGGACAGGAAACTCTTGCTTTGTGTGTGCCTAGTCTCTCTGCACACACAGGACATTGAGTCTCTTGCCTGATGGATCCTTGGTCCACAAGTGTTGGGTGGTGATGGAAATGCTCGTCTGAAGGACGGGACTGTGCACAGCTGACTTAACACCATTGGCAGGAGGCTAGCACAGAAGCACTCGACCTCTCTGCCTCCTTAGTCTACTTTCTGATCCTAAACGCTGCTGTCCCTAACCAGGCAGCTGTGCAAGCAGCTGCATTTGATGACTAAGCTCAGCCTGCCTTTTCCCTGCTGGGAAGAAGAACCTGCGATGTCCCTTAGTGGCCTGAAGCAGCAGGAAGGGATGCCTGGGACAGGGAAGGCTCAGCTATGAGACAAAACAAATCGCAAACAAAATGAAATAATAATAATGATAATAATAATAAGGATCCAGACACAGAGGGGACCCTGAACGAGATGGCAGTTGAGGATTTCCATGGGAGTTCATGAAATGCCCAGTGAATCAGACACTGTGGTTATGGATGAATCTTCAAGACAACTGATGTTTGATGAGAAAAACATTTTAATTTTAACTTACTGAAAAGTTTGACAAAATATGCTATCTTTTTCATAATAGTTTTTAAGTGTCTACTTTGGCATCTCAGAATTTTTGTATCTTGGTGACCTAAAATAATGTCTTACTAGTAAACATTATTTTCCATAAAATATATATATGTATATACATATACATGGATTATAGTAGGTATTAGCTCAACAGCTCAGTTTCATTTGGGGAAAATAAGAATAAATTTATTATTATAGTATTGTTATTATTATTTATTATTATTATTATTAATCTCTTTCATGCAAATAGCAATTTTTTTAGCACATAAGTCCTGTTAACCAAACTGTAGACAAACCAAAAACTTAATATTTAATAACATTCAAATCTGGCTTTTGTGTCTCACTGATTATAGGAGTTGGTTCACTAACTCAGAAAACATTAAGTTTACAAGCATCAAAGTCATTAAGAAGTTTTTGCACCATGTCTTAGCCAGCCAGGAACTAGGGTGGCTGCAGTGATACGGAGGGGGAGCGAGGGGTGTGCTCTATGTTTGAGTGGATGTCTAATGTGGCACAATGCTTCACAGACAACAGACTCTTCCAGAAAAGGGAGTATTTTCCAAACGCCAACGGCCGCTTTGGCGATGATCGTGTCAGCTATGAGCATAAGTCCTGGCCCACGTACTCCCAGGTTGCCAAAAATAAGCCAGAGCGTCTAATCAGATTCATGTTGCTGAGACTAATAAGGACAGGCACTGGGCCAAGTGAGAACTAGGCTCTGAGCCCAGGAGGAACCTTGTCGCGGCTGCTGCCTTCGTCCCAGTCCTTTCGCGCAGCTTCTCTGTCTATGTTCAGGAAAAGGGGCTGACTGCGTACTCCAGGCATGAACTCTCTGTTAAGAGCAAGAAGGGGTAGAAACTATTCCTAATCTATGTGTGTGACTGCAAAAATATTTTTAAGAAAGTTTTTGTGTGTGTGTGGAGTAGGATGCCCCCAGTATTGCTTAACTCAGCAGTGAGGTTTCACCCCAATGTCCTTTACATGACACGTGTTAAAAGGTTTTTTTTTTTAATTGTTTGCCACTCTCATACATTTATATAGTGACTTTTAGTAGTTCTCAGCCCCAGGCCTCCCCCCTAGTACCTTCTTCTCTCCCGCACGCTCCTCAGTGACCTTCCCGTCTACTTGTATGACTTGGCTTTGTGTGGAGCCGCTGAGGTTAAGAAAAACAGAGGCAGAAGGCCATTTACTGGAGCAAGGAGAACTTGCCAGGAATTTCACTACTGAGGAAAAGGGATGCCCCTCCCTCAATAACTGTTCATTGTCAGAGGCCCTCTCAAGAGGAGAGACGTCATTGGATGAAATGAGACAACCAAGTCTAGACTCATATCTTGTCCCGCCTCTTGGGCTGTATGGTTCATGCACTAAAAGGTCTGCTCCCGGGGCAGCAGCTGGGGCCTGAGGTTTGGCTGCAGCTAGAAATGGGAATGCAGGAGCCTGTAACTGGTCCAGAACTAATCCTGAAAGGGAAGAACTACCAGAGATAGGGTAGAATACCTTACTAAAAGACCATGGGGTGCAGGATGAGAAATCAGATCGGCCAGAAACCAGTTACAACAGGCCCTGGAAAGTAGTCTACTGTCCCAAATAAAGGGCTCAATGAGAAAATGCATCCAAAGTTACTTACAAAATATAAGAGTGGATCCATGGTTATTATGATTGCCCTCCATGTCGTGTCAAATCTCGGCCTATCTTCCCACAGCACTCTTTTGTTTGCTGTTCATTTTGAAAACGCTAGGTTGAGTTCTCTCCTTAGAAGTGCTATATCTCCACAATATCAGGAGATACTCACTACACCGTTCTGTATAATATGTTGTCACTTCATTCCTACCTGCATAGAGACTTGATAAGAAAATATCATTTGTATTTCTTACTATGCACAGTGAATAATGTGATTTAGTTGTCATTCATTCTGTGTTGTGCTTGGATGCTGTAGGACTGTCCACACACACACACACACACACACACACACACACACACACACACACGAGATAGATAGATAGATAGATAGAGAGAGAGAGAGAGAATCCATGAATTATAAGACTTCCTTATTTTAGACATCACAAAAATGAAGTTCAAGCCATCCACTGAACTGAGTACAGGGTCCACAAATGAAGGAGTTAGAGAAAGGACCAAAGGAGCTGAAGGGTTTGCAGCCCCTTAGGACAAACAACAATATGGACTAACTAGTACCCTCAGAGCTCCCAGGGACTCAACTACCAACCAAGGAGTACACATGGTGGGACTGATTGCTCTGGCAGCATGTGTATAGTAGAGGATGGCAAAGTCCGTCATCAATGGGAAGAGAGGCCCTTGGACCTGTGAAGGTTCTGTGCCCCAGTGTAGGGGAATGCCAGGGCCAATAAGTGGGAGAGGGTGGAGTGGCAGGCATGGGGAGGAGGGAGGCAACAGGGTTTTGTTCTTATTGTTTTTTGGGTATTTTTGTTTTTGTTTTTGTTTTTGTTTTTGGAGAGGAAACTGGGAAGGGAGAAATCATATGACATGTAAATAGAGAAAATATCTAATAAAAAAAAAGAAAGAAAATGAAGTTCAGAGATCATTAGAAATCCCTGAATATTCATAGGTAATAGATTGCAGAGCAGGAATATAAACACAGACTCCCTGACTCCCAGCCTTGTGCTATGGATGTAAACCAGTTATTTTAGTTCAATGTATTAACTGGAGATAATAATCCTTGTGTCTGATAACTGCTTTAAAAAGTAGAAGAAAAATCATATGTAAAAATGCTCCTCACACAAGCTTGTCAAGTGGTTCTTATTATGCTGCCTTTGTCCTCAGGCTGTAAGGACCCAAAGAAAGAATGGATTCCCAAATGCTACCTTCCAAAGCCGTGCCGAGTGCTAGGGAACCCCCTCCGCTCAGACCATGATTGATTCCTCTAGATTATGCTTGATAGATGATTGGAAAGTGTGATATGAAAAAAAAAAAAGAAAGAACTTTGAAGATTAACGGAGTTGAATTCAAATCTGCTTCATAGCTTTGTTCTCATTTTAATTCTTCCCAGGTGTTTCCAACCTTGAGATGGCTGTGATTAATTCAGCTCAACATATTTGTAGATGACAATGTCGTATTAAAATGTCAAAGGTCAGGCATCCTCTTGGCCTTTACTGTCTCAGGTAAGAGTCAGAGATGCTAGACTCTTAAAGTGAGTATTTGTGTGGCTGTGGCTGTGTGTGTGTGTGTGTGTGTGTGTGTGTGTGTGTGTGTGCCACAGCATTTGAGTGGAGGTAACAAGAGGACTTGCAAAAGTGAGTCTCTCTTTCCACCTGTGGGTCAGAGGGATTGAGCTCAGGTCCTCAGGCTTGGTGGCAGGTACATTTACTTTGATGCTGCTAATACATTTCTGACCTATTTCCTGTTTTTCTTTAGACTGTGTACATTTTAGAAGCTGCACCATTTTTATAGGATGTGAATACTAAGGCTAACATATGAACCAGTAATTCTAACTACCAGTCCCTTTTCCCACTCATCGGTGCTATGCTTCTGTGACATGAAAAAAAGTCATTTCTTTTGCTCTTAGCATGGTGACAGCCTGAGCTCACCTGTTTGAGTGAGGTAACCATGGAAACTGTGTTAATACTAACAGCGCTGAGAAATTTGGAAACCTGGAAACTGTGCTTAGCTGATGACTGACTGGGGGGAGGAGGTGGATTTTCAGCCCAGATGGGAGCATAAAATCCATTTGCTCTTAGCAGGCCATGGGTAAATTCTAGGCCTGTGACTTTTCTTCTAGCTCATTGTGCTGTGAGAAGTGAATGATGCTGATAGGCTAATTTTGCCTTTTCTGGGTGAAGTTTGGAAATGACTTCCTCTTGTGAAAATGCTTGGGGGATGCTGATGTTTCAGGCACTAGAAGATAACGTGAAAGATGGTAGTCCAGAGCGCTTATGTCAGAGTGCCCTAGTTTAGTTAATTTCCCTACAGCCATGATGTATCTTTCCAATGATATTATCAGTTAAATAAATTCTAGAGAGATGGTAGTCTGCTGCCCAAGACCACAGCATGCTTGCTTAGGTGAGACCCTTGGACATTTTGTGGATCTGTCCTTTAATGTCTTTCTTTTAAGTTGCTTAGATCTGCAACAGTGTGTGAGACCTTTACGGAACACGGTCTCATCTGTCCATCAACACTAGGACTCTTTAAAATATTCCCAGGATTCAGAGGTGGGGGATGTGAAGTTAAGAGAAAACGGAGAGCAATACGTCAAAGTCTTTTCTCGATGTTTACTTTCAGATAGTAATGGACTTCTGCTGCAAAGAGAAGCTTCATTGATGTTGATGGGAGCCACACTTATCCGTGGGTCTAAGGATCAGCATTTAAAATTCAGTTAGGAAACACGCTGGTTTGGTAAAGTAGTCATAGGAGGTTAGTATCTAAGATTCCTGACCTAACTGGCCATGGGTAGG
>NW_022196903.1:131305663-131323163 GCF_008632895.1 Mastomys coucha | reverse complement strand
TCTCTCTCTGTCTCTCTTTGTCTCTCTCTGTCTCTTTCTCTCTCTCTTCCTCTCTCTCTCTCTCTTCCTCATACTCCTTCTCTCCAAGGTAGGGTTTCACTGTATATCACTGACTGTCCTGGAACTTTCTTTGTAGACCAAGCATGCCTTGAACTCACAGTGATCCACCTGCCACTGCCTCCTGAGTGCTGGGATTAAAGGCATGCACCATCAGGCCCAGCACTCCTCTCTTCTTTAAAATGCTGAATTGGTGGCTGGGGAGACAGCCCAGCTGTTAAGAAATTACACCTGCTCTTGCAAAGGCATTTGCTTCCCAGTACCCACATCAAGCCACTCTCTGTGAGAGCTGGAAGCACCTTCAGCTCTCACAGATCCGAGGCCTTCCTCTGGCCTCCGACAGCACCTGCATTTATGTGCATGTACCACTCCCCTCAAACACCCCGCCACGCAAAGAAATATAATCTAAAAAGAAAGTAAGTAATAAACAAAAGACTGTTTACCAGTTATGAAGAATAACATGTAAAATAACAGTCTCTTGGTAAGACGGTATATTTAAAAAACAACAGGACTATGCAGGAAAATAACAGCATTTTAATTGAGATGCCATTTGCTCTCTAGAACACAGGGAAATGAACTAGACTTCAGACTTCCTTGTTGGAAGGCAAGGTCGGGGCTTCTTTTCACAATGACTCAAGCCATGGTTTGAATGGAATCTGTTCTGAAATTCCACTGGTCAACACTGGGGCAGCTTGGGGCATGGCTTCAGACGCTTAGGGAGAGAGAGGTCTTAGGTTTTCCTCGTAGGTGTAGGCACTGGCTCTTCTGTGACTTTGAAGAGCACCTTGCTGGAGGGTAGCGGTTCTCAACCTTCCTAATGCTGTGCCCTTCTATCACGATTCCTCAAGTTGTGGTGACCACCAACCATAAAATCATCTTCGTTGCTACTTTCATAGACTGTAATTCTTCTACTCTTGTGAATTGTAATGTAAATATCTGATACACAGGAGATCTGATATGTGACCCCTAAGATAGTGTAGTTTTACCACCAATGGGGCCATGATCTTCAGGCTGAGAACTGCGGCTCTGGAGTGAGGCTGCCCCCTACCCCTCTCTCTCATACCTGTCATCCCCTTTGGCTTTTTAAAACTCAATATTATAAAACAGCATGAGACTCTTACTAGATGCTTCCATCTGAACGTGGAACCGCAGTCCTTTCCTTTGTAAGTGAACCAGCCTCAGATGTCTTTGTTATGGTAATAGAAAGATAGATGGAGACAACTGTAGTGGCGTGGCATGAAGGTTGGAAACTGTGGCATAGCTGGGTCGGTGCTAAGTGTCCAGCCAATCACAGCTCTGGCTGTGAAAGCCAGACGAAAAAGAAAACCGCAGGAGAAGGAAAGACTTGCACTTCTTCCCAAGTACTTCACTGGGCTAGCTGTTTTAGGCTGTCCCTCAGAGCCCTTCACCCTTTGCTACCCTAGTGTCTCTACCACAACTGCTCCATCACAGCTTTAAAGAACTCAGCCAACAGCCAAAACTCAGCATCCTCTTCCTGCCTCAAGCGGTCTCTGTTTCTGCAATCCGACTTAGGTGTCCCTTCAGGGTAAAGTTTCCCTTCCCTCTTGGTGGCTGTTTCACACCACTTCTCTATTGAAAACAAGCAACCTCTATGTTTATATTGGGAATTAGTCTATTTTTGTAATCTTGCAATCTGTATCAAGACCTCTTGGGACAGATCCCTCTAGATGCCGCACTTTCTAACTCTGGTAACAGATTGATTGTTCTTACTCAAGAAGCACAATTCATTCTCCATGTCTCTTCTCCTTTACCCCTGGATCTTTTCACCTTCAAATGCATATTTAAAGCATCTCAAAGCGATCTATAAAGAGGAAACATGCTTAGGTTCTCCGTAGGAGGGAGAGAAAAACTAGGGCATTTTTTCTCTTGGATCTTTATTTCACAGAGACAACTTTAGGCACCAGTGCGTGAGTTGGGTGCTCAGTTCTCACTCCTGCTATTTAGGTTCAGAAGAAGATGGAAACAACAATATGATATTTATGTTTTGTAAATGAAGCTCAAAAATACCCTTGTCTTTGAGAACAGCTGTAGAAAGACAGTCCGCAGCCTACTGTGCTCAGTGAAAGGCTCCATTCTTCAGAAAATTGCACATGTACATAAAGGAGCCTCTCACACTGGCTGTTGGGACATGTCATGACATTACGTGACACATTGAACTTGTTAGCTGCCGTTTCACTGTTAAATATTTTCCTGCTTTCATTATTATATCTTTTAAAAAGTATAAAAAAATATGAATTTTGCATTATCCCAAAAATACTTTTTGAAAGCAGTTAATTATTTTAATAAGTAATACTTAACTAGTATTTAATAAGTAATTATTTAATATTAAGTGGTTAGTAATTTTCAAAAGTAGTTAATTAACTATTAGATAATATTAGTGAATTTCATGGCTGTGGTGAACTAACGTGTGGGATTATTCAGAAATGTCCCAGCCTCTTTCACAAATATCTTCGTTTATATAGACAGTTGCTCTTGGTGTCTGGACACAAGTACGAGGCCAGCGTACAACCATCTATAGTGTTTAGGGTAAGACATTTCCATTTATGGTGTTTTATTCTTTCGTAATAGAATCACAGCATGCGCACTTTTCACAGACAGCTGAGGACAAGTCAGGATTCGAAACCAATGCCAATGCACTGGAACTTCTGAGACATGCTTTTTCTATCTCAGACACTGAACATTAGCTTGAAACATCAATGTTGAATTTTCTTTTCTTAAGCACCAGCTCTCTATTTCATCTTTCTATGTCTCCCATTTCCTCTCTTTAGGCCTTTTCTCCTGTCAGTTCTGTGCCTGTTTAGTTCTCTAAATTTCCTGGTAGATTTTTAGTTTCATAGGTATAAAAACCATCTCATTATCTAACACGTTGCTTTACTCTTTGGACTTTAATAAATGTTTGCAAAGTAAATCTATCTAGGTATATCCACTGAACCCTTACCTACAGATCCTTACTGCGACTACAGCTTATCCTCGTGTCTCAGAGTTCTGATTAGTATATCTTTATTTTGCTAAGCTGAAGCCCTGATCATTAGAGATAGAGGTGGAAAAAAAAATACTGGCCCAAATAAGACAATAAAATGGAAGTGAATGGAGGGAGAGGAGGAAAATAAAGTACAAAGGGTAGGTGGGACATGAAAGAAAAGCTTCCAAATTAAGAATAAGGGTAGATGATCCATGAGAACTGAACACTGATATCTCGTGCCTGCATCACTATTTTTGCATTAACTGATTACTTAATCTCTCTCCCTCACCATTGGGCAGATACAACTCAAGCTGAGCAGTGGGTGCACCTCACTTGTCTCCATTCTGGCTGTCGATTCTCCCCCTCTTCTCCATACCTAAGGCTACAATTTGTTTCTGATTTTCAGAGAATTACACGTTCTTAGCAACACACAGATTAAGTCATTAATAAATCATCTGTTGCTATGGAAACTATGAGACATGTAATCATCCACCTGCCATGAAATGGCCATCCATGTTCACTTGACTAGGCTTGTGTATGGGGAGTCAGGTGTTGGATGGGAGTACTGCCTTCATTTAGTAAGTTTGCCGAGTTATGAATTAATAAAGCTGAGCACCGAGTCATTTTTAAGCTTTGAGGGATACATATCAGATATCTTTTTAGACACTAGCTGTCAGAGTCTGTTTTCTTTGGTCATTTCCTCTAAGATTTTTCTGTTAGCTTAAGCTTTTAGGAAGCAAATCATAAACTATTGGCTCACCTAATTTACTAATATTTTATAATAACATAATATATTTTTCAAACCTGGTTGTACATAATTTGTGATAGGTAATAGGAATAATTACATGTACTTAGTGCTTAGCATGGCGATTCTTTTGTTTGGAATCTGAAATACCGTTTACATGATGCATTAGTTTAGTTGATTAATGGGTCTTGGGTGCAATCCATTTAGCACTCAATGTGTGGGAGATTTTTACTTATCAGGTAATTATTGTTTAAGCCCAAACTGACTCCTGCAATGAAAATGAGAAATGAATAATACTAGTTAGCATATGTTAAGGACATATTATATCCCTATTATTATTATTATTATTATTATTATTATTATATCAATGACTAGGAAGCAATTCAAATACAAATTCAAGCAGTAATTTTACATTCTTTCTTCATGCTCAGTACAAGAGTATATTTGTGAGACCAAAACAAAATGTTGCCACTCAGAAATTAACTCTAAAGAAAGAGTAACTGTCATGGTCAGCAAGCGTTAGAAGGACAAAGTGCTGTGGTAGAACAGACGCTTTCCTGGGGAACGTGAGCTGGAGAGTTGGGATGGGTCAACCAGGTCGTGAGTGTGGTGCTGGGTATTCCAGGGTCTCCTGGGGTCAGAATGAATACACCAACCGTCGTGGAGGAAGGTCATGCTTAGATGTCAGGGAGGTCCGCCGTGGGTGTTAATGCTCTGTACACGAGAAGACACGAGCAGCCTTCCAAGAGAACAGGCCTGAGTGGGAGTGGACGGAGGTAAGTAGGTAGGATCCTGAAGTTATTGAGCCAAGGAAGCATGAGGCCCAGGACAAGGACTGTTGTTATTAAAGGGGAAGCACCAGAGGAAGATAGAGTCAGATACGGTCTTCTTGAATTCAAGCCAATGAAATTTATATTACAATGTTTTGAGCTCTTTAACTTGTCATAGCCGTTTACTTTTTCTTCCTGTCTCGAGAGACAAAGTTTTCTCAGGCAGGCTTTCTGCTTGTTCTCCAGAGACACTGAGGAAATCGGATGGTTGGGTCAATGGTGGGGATTAAGGCTATTTTTGAAAACAGGTGATGATTTTTGAAGAGGTGATGAAAAACCACCTTCAGCATTTGTCAATTTTAGACAATGAAGAAATAAAAAGTACGACACTGGGCATTTTATCACTGTATTTGGTCATAAATGTAGTTGAAATCATATTATCCGAGAAAAAGGTGTATACAAATCATTAAATAGGACTTTGGTAACTTAAAAGTCACATGAGCTTAGAAAGGAGTCTGAGATTCTAAAGCTCTGGAAAGCCCCTGAGGGTGACAGTACTACTGGGCCAAAAACATCATTTTCAAAGTTCATTTTCCAAGTTTTAAATTTCTATGTTGTAGGCATAAATCCTATGGATCCAGGTAATTCACGTATTTTGGCTTACTTTTATCTTTTTTTTTTTTTTGAACACTCTTGTCCCATCCAATGTGACAAGACCCAGAGTCATCTAGACTAAAGCCAGATTAAGCAAGGCTTGCCAGTAGTGAAAAGGTATTCTCACTGAGAAAAGAGGTGACTGAGTAGACCAGGTTCTTTGCAGATGATCCAGTGTGAAATCTTAGCTAGTCATGTTTTTTGACTACATATATGGAACACATATGTAAGGCTGAGAAGTTTGAATAGAACGGCACAAGCACTAGTCACCTGCAAATCTCTGTTATCTCAGAAACTGACACGGTGGGGAAGCAGGTCCTCGGCTTGAGACATCTGGAATCATGTCCTGTCACTAGCTTCCAAAACTGTATTAACCTTTGACTGACCCACGCCTTGTTTTCTATTCACTTTTTCATGTCAAACGCGTGTTTAAAACCATTAACAATAGGCACATGTATAATGTGTTCAGAAATCCTATGTTCCAGGGAAGGTGGTGAATAATTAGAAGACTTCATGTAAGCAGACTGGCAGGTCTTTTTCCTTTCAAAGTTACAAAAATTCAACCAACTTCCTTTTTTTAGTGATTTGAAACTGGCTGAGAAGTTCCTTAATCCAGGTAAATAAAAAAAAATCCATACCCACACAAAAACTTGAGATGTTCTTGAACCCAGACCCCACCATTCCATGTTCTTGGGAAGGAACAACCAAATGCTACCCTGAAAAGACTAAAGCATACATTCAAAATTCTGTTTTTTCTTGTGGCATTAGCCTGGACAGGAATGTTCAAAATAAAGGTTCAAGATCAGAAGAGACCCTGGTACAATAGAAGACTGTGAATTACCTGACAGAGAATTCAAACTAACTTTTGAAAATAAAAATCCATGTTCAACAAGGTCGAAAGAAAAAAAATATGTGAAAGAAGTGAGAAACTCAAATCAGACAAAAAACAAAAAAAAAAACTAAATTGTCCAGGAAATCAGATCAGACAAGACTTACATAAGAACAAATAATTCAACTGAAAGTCACTGGAGGTGTCCAAAGGCATTTTAGGCTAATTGGAAGTAAGATTTGCAAATCCAAGCCAAGCATTGGAAGAAGCAAACAGAAAAAATGATGGGAAAGTGGCAGAAGCCAGGTGCTTCTAAGATGCAGTCAGGCTGGCCGACCAGTGAACACTCTACAGTCAGAAGGAAGTTAAGAGGAGCAGAAAGCTTGAAACAATGGTTGAACATGACCTATATCTGGAGGCAGGCATCCAGGAAGCCTCAAAGCTCTAAATAAGATTAACTTAAAGAACTCTGAGGAGCATCACAACCAAACTGTCAATCCAGACAAAATTTCATAGCAGCAAAGAAGATATGAGCATATCTAATCGTTTTGTCAGGGGACCGCTAGACCATTCTAGACGATGTTTTGCAGCCAGGACAAATCAGGATGCCATAGCACAGCATGGCAATGCAAAGCCTGCCAATCGAATGTGCTACATGTCACCATACTGAATGTACTGTATGTCACCATATCGAAGGTACTATATGTCACTATACTGAACATACTGTATGTCACCATACTGAATGTACTGTATGTCACCATATCAAAGGTACTGTATGTCACTATATTGAACGTATTGTATGTCACCATACTGAACGTACTGTATGTCACTATATCGAACATACTGCATGTCACCATATCAAATGTACTGCATGTCATCGTATCAAAGGTATTACATGTCACCATACTGAATGTACTGCATGTCACCATATTGTTGAGGTTTCATAGGTGACACTTCCCTGTTATTCCTAGGGGACACACTCTCACAGCAGATCTCCTGCTCCTCTGAAAACTCTTACAATCTTTCCACTACCTGAGATGTTCCCTGATCCTTCCATGCAGGTTTTATGTCATAGAAGTATCAACAATATGACTGTTTAACAAGCCCTGAACACTGATATATACATATGATATATACATATAAGCTACATATGCATATATATAACCATTACACTTAAAAAGAAGGAAGCCATGAATTCAAGAGAGATCAAGGAGAGACATGGTATTAGAAGGAGGAAAGGGGAGTGGGGATTATATAATTACATACATACATACATATGTACATATGTACATACATACATATATAGACACTATAGTTGACAATATTGGCCTTCAAAACTGACGGTAAGCAGACTTTCATGGACAAACAGAAGACAAAGGAATTCATCACCTTATGGGTCTGCCTTGTGAGCTCACATAACTAAAGGACCTGAGGTACAAACCTTGCCGGGAAATGTAGCCACGCAGAGTGTTATACAGGATACACTAACACTCTAATGCTAGGGAATAAATCACTTTTTGGTCCAACATAAAAGACAAAGAGCATGAAAAGCTATTATAACTATAAAATACAACAATGGCTACACAATCTAAAATGTAAACTGTATAATCGGTAACAAATCAGGGTGGATGGAAGCAAAAGAGGATCTGCTGAGGCCCATGCTGCCAAGAACTCACTATGTAGCCCAGGATGACCTGCCCCTTGTCTCAGCCCCCAGAGGTTTGAGATTACTGCTCCGAGCCACCAACTTTAATATGTGAATAAACATTTACTTTAAGTACACCTGGTCTAAATGCTGTATGGAGAAAAAGAATAATTGAGCCAGGTGTGGCAGTGCACACCTGCCCTTCATATACTTGGGAGGTGGGGCAGGAGGACGAAGAGTTCAAGCTCACGTTGCAGGATAAAGGAAGAATTTTCTTCTTTAAGGCTGAACTATATCCCTCTTCCACTCTCTGTAACTTACAACTTAGACATTTATTCATCAACAAACATCCTGGTCACTCCATGCCATGGCTGTTGTAAGTATCGTTGAGACTGAATGGGAGTTCAGATATCACCCTGAATCACCATTTTCATTTTCTCTGGGTATAAATTCAGAAGAGAGTGTTCTAAATCTCACATTGCCTCTAGTGTTACTCTCTTGAGTCAACTCGATCCTGTCCTCCAAGTCTCTATTCATTTACATTCTTCCCCTAAAGGTGGACATAGGTTCTACTTTTCCCAGACCTTTCAACATGTATTTAATGACTACCTACCATGTGCACCCCTGTTATAAGGTATTTTATAAGTACCTACTACATGCACACTTTTTATAAGGTGGTCTACACAGTTTTCTACTCCTCCCACCCTTCCCTCCTAATCACTTCCCTTTGCCAACCAGAGAAGATGTGCTGGAGAAGGCAAAATTGAGCTGCTAGGTGCATTTGAATGAGATTTCATAAGACTTAGTAATGTGAAATTTTACTGTAAAACATAGACCGTAATTGGATCTGTTGGAATAGCTCCCTGGCAGAGTACTTGCCTATGTGAGAGCCTGAATTTGATCATCAGTACCACAAAAAATAAACTTATTAAAATTAGAAAATAGGCTGCAATTAACTTGCATTGGAGTCTGCTAAACAATGAATGTGCATATGTGTATAATATTTGATGTCACAGTGTTTGTGGTGTGTTTGTCTGTGTCTGTGTCTGTGTGTGTAGACCAGAGGTTGAAGTTGGATGCCTTCCCAGTCATTCCACGTTATTTTTAAAATTGTTATTATGACATTTGTAACTATGGGTGTATGCATATGTACACATGAGAAAGAGCGCCAGGGTTGTGGGCAGGAGAGGATGTGGGGTCTTCTTGATATGGAGTTACAGGTCATTGTGCTCTGCTCCATGTGGGTTCTGGGACCCAAACTCAGGTCCTCTTAGCCTCTAAGCCGCCATTCCAGCACCCCACCTCAACTTCTAAGACAAGATTGCTGGCTAAACTTGGGGTTTACCAGGTTGCTAGATCAGATGGCCAGTGGTCTGCAAGGGACCCTCATGTCTCTCTTCCTCTAACGCTGGCCACACACACAGAGGCTGATGCACTTTCTTTTGTGGATACTGGAGTCTGATCTCAGATTCTCATACTTGCATGACTGTCTACTGACTGAACCACCTCCCAGACCACACTTTAATATTTTAGAAGCTAAACAAAGCAAACAGCATGTGTTTCTAAGCAGTTTTTTTTTTAAATCATAACATAGCTGCCAACTTGTTCCTCTGTTGTCATAGTCACATCAAGTAAAAACAATTTGAAAAACGTGAAAACTGAAATCACCATGTCTCCGTGACAAGGGGCAATTTTCACGTATGTCTGACAGGCGGCTTGATTAGAAATGTATTTCAAATCAAAATACACATTTTCCTGTAAGACAGACCTGAAATCCATGGTTATTCTCAGAAAGGATAATCTTTTTGCATTGAACCTGATGTAAGATTTGGAACCTTTCATTCAATGGAGAATAATAAATGAACCAGCAATTCTACAAACCTATGGTTGTCCCTCAGATGTGAGGTTCTGTCTGTGAAGGATTCTCAGGATTATTAATTGACAGGAAGGTTCAGCTCACTGTGGGTGGCACTGTGGCTGGAGGGGAGGGTTCCTAGGCTGTGTAAGAGAGTAGGAGGCACACTGAAAGCATGTACACGGTATGATGCCTTCCTTTCTCCACGCTCTTGATGTGGCAGGTCTGGCTGCTTGGCTTCCTACTACGACTCCCCAGAAGTGTTAGGCTGTAGCCTAGAATTGTAAACTGAAATACACCTTCTTCCCTTAAACCACTTTTGGTCAGAGTAATTCATCACAGTGCAGAAATGAAAATAAAACAGAAGCAGAGATCCAGGATGTATGTGGAAGTCCCCCTGGATGCCTCCCTCAGACTCGCACAGGAAATCTTAAATTGTCTTTAAGTTCAGTCATTCTGCAGACATGGAAGGTGCCTTCTCCTTCCCAGTCTGAGTTTCTGTCAGTGGGGTTCGGGGGGGCGTGGGGGGTGCGGGGAGCAGGAGGGAAAGGAAGTCTCACTTTGACTCCCTGAGATCAGCAAAGGGTTAAACTCTTCCTTGTAGTGAGCAGCAGTGAAGCTCAAAGCAGCAGAGCCCTGATGAGCTGGTGCCTCCCACATTTTGTCTTTTTATTCTCTGCACATGGGCTGGAATTGAGCAACAAAAACCTCCTAGATTTACTCAAGTGCAATGTGGGAGCGGTCTCCTATGACATCTGTACTTCCGTGCCTTTCTCTCTTGAAACTCATCCACAAAGACAAAATCAAGGCCTTTGGTCTGTTTCTTGGTTTTCACTTGTCATAACAGGTATGCGCTGAAGACTGGCGACCAACCCACAGGCTGATGCTCTAACTGGATTCCTGTTCTATCAGGGCAGCCTGAGGCTGAAGATGGATGACTCACAAAGCTGTCAGGAGGCATCCACAGTATAAAATACAAAAGGAGCCACAGCAAGGTGGGTGAACTGGCAGTGTACCAGCAGGCAGGACAGAGCGGTCAGATGACGTGTGGTAATTATCCCAAGCATGAGTAACACGGGGGTCTGGTGGGTGCCACTTGCTTGTTTATTTTTCCACTTGTGGGTGACATCCCGGTAACTCCAAGCTGAGAAGAGTGTGCGTGGTCCTCACATACCGGCTGTGCACACTGGGAATGATCTCGGTGCCTATCAGTGTATGGTTTGATGCTTTCCTCTCATGACCTGAGTTAATCAGGAAGAACCAGAATGACTCTCCTGTTACTGCCTCTGACAGAGGACATGCTGCCCTGTTTACATTGTGAGGACCCCTCTGTCCCCCGTCAGGACAAAGAATGGCAAGATGGTAGGAAGACAACAGAAGATTGTGTGAGTCATCTTGTGGTTCTGCTTCTTCTGATCACTCTCCATTCTCTGACTATGAGACTGGCTGCAGAGATGTCAGGACATTGGTAGAGTTTAACCCTCAAGGAATATCTGACATACAGAAGTGCTGATTGTACAAGCATGAGGAGCTAAGCTCCAATCTCCAACACTTGCCCAGAAACAGCAGCGCACAAATGTAGTAGAGATGGGGGGACCCCAGAGGTTTCCTGGACAGAGTCTAGTCTAGCTAAATGTGGGATAACAAGTTTCAGTGAATGACCCTGCCTCAAAAACTAAGGTAGAGAATGACAGAGAAAAACAAAGAGGCTGGCCTCTGGGCTCCACGAGTGTGTGAATCCACACATGTGTGCACATGTACCACACACATACACACACCATAATATAGACAAAACACAAACTCCAACAATTGAAGAAAAGATTTAGGATTGTTGATGTTGTTTCACACTGACGCACTCTTCTTTTGGGCTTTTCTAACTTGGCCAATGCCTTCTAAATAAGGCATTAGAATGAGACGTTAGGACACTCGGTGAGTCACTGCTTATAAAACCCATATATTGAGGTTCTTCTTAGCATGCTACAAATCACACCTTACAATACATTTCAGGGCGGCTTTCCTTCCAGTCAGGCATAAGTTCATCTCATTTGGATTTGGCTAACATGTCCCTTTCGAACTGGTTCTGGTCTCCTGTTCTGATATGTGCCTGCGTCGTTCTGCACACGTGCCTGAGGCCTGGCTTACAGAAAGCACGGCTTATTTCTAGGTGGTAACTTACAATGCGAACAGAGGCAGAAATCGGTAGAAACAAGCTTATGCCAGTTTTCACTGGTTAATTTGGGTGGTATGTTATTTTTTCTAGCCAGCAATAACAAAATCCAATGTGATTAGCCACGGCGAGCACTCACTGACCTTTACTGCAAATGTGGGTCACAGATGGGGCCTAGGAGTTAATCTCAATACTAGGTTAGTCCTTGTGAGTTTGATCGTATTCAAACAAAACAATTTAAAAGCCAAACACATTGAACATAACCAAGTAGTTTTGCTTCTTCAGCTCTCTTAAAGTAATGTTTCCTGGTGAGTACACTGTTCTAGGGTCTAAGTCCATCAACTTCACCTTTAATCATTATCAAAACATGTGTGGATTCACTGAGACATGCTGGGTTGGAACTCTAACTTATTGAATAAATACCAATTAAAATGTTAGTCTATGTCATAGCCCCATAATCTAATAAGGAGAACACATAATCACTGTACAAAATTAGGATACAGAAATTATGATGGAAACATAGGAGAAGTCTCATAACCCCATTAGCCGGGGGTGACCACATACTACTATTATTTAATAAAAATGTGATCCTGTTGTTTAGTAATCTTTCTCAATTAGTGTGGGGAGGAAACCTACCAATGAATATTCTCTGCTTGTGTTTACTTTACACAATTGTGTGGTACTGTGCTGTGGGGGAACTTGAGGTTTAGTTACAGCGGCTGTACTGAGGTGAAGGGCCCTGATGTTTGTGGTTAGCACCCCTTATTGGTTCACTTTGTGCTGTGAGAAGTGAATACCACAGACTAGATAAATTATAGATGATATACATTCACTTTTCTCATGGTCCCGGGGCTGGGGTGCCCACAGTTGAGCAGGTATATCAGCAAGTGTCTTCTTGCTCCATTATAACATGATAAAAGATCGAGAACATATCACAAAGCCCACGTGAGAGTAGGTCTAGATTCACCCTATTCCCAAGACAGCTAGTCTAGCCCTGTGTAAACCATTCATCCACTCCTAAAGACCAAGGCCGTGTGATATAATCATCTTAATACAGTGGCAATGGAGTGGAATGTCAATGTGAATTTGGAGGGAGCCTTTACATCGATGCCGGAGGGGTAATGCCTGTGTGAAAACTCTTTATTGACCTTCATCTGCCAAAACTCATTCCACATATTGTAACAAAAGGCTGAAGAATGATTGCCGTATAATGAGAATTTTACTCGTTACGGCTAAGGAGGCTGAAAGTCTAAGGCTGAGGTCTGGCACAGTAGGCCTTGCGACCTTTGTCAGAGCAGGTGTGGTTATCCTCTGGAGACTGTCGGTCAGATTCGCCCTGTTGACATTTGCTCATAGACGGAGGGGTGTGGAGGGCCTCTAAACCATCGCCCAAGAGTCTTGCCACCCCATCCTGCATCCCTTCCCAGTGGTAATGAACTATCCACCAGATGCACGTGGTCTCAGGAGTGCTGGGGTACAGGCACAGCAGAAGGGTAACTGAGATGGGCCACTTGCAGCTTTTAAAGGAAGTTTTCATCCATGCTGGGAGGGACTCCTTGGTGATGTAGCTGCTTTGGGAGTCATCCATGCTTCTGTAAGGAACTCTAATGAACCCACTGGTTCACCAAACAGGCTGTGATTTCATACTCCTTCGCTCCATTGAGGACCTGTCTATGGAGAATAGACATTTGCCCCCATGTCTACTCAGGAAAAGTTAGTGAAACACATCAGGTTCAAGGTAGGGTGAGGTTACTTCCTGGTTCCGGATGCTCCTCCTGCTCTCCTGTGCTCCCAGAGGAGGGAGGGAGGGGAAGTGTCTCACCTAGAAAGCCCGAGTCTACGACTGGGGAGAGGACTCGGTGGGTAAGGCGATTGCCGCACAAACGTGAGGACCTGAGTTTGGACCTCCAGCACATACATACAAACCAGTTATAGTAGAGTGCCTGTGTCCCGGCATGAGAGGAGGAAGGGCATGGAACAGGGGAATCTCAAGTGCTCTTGGGCTGCACCATCTATCTGAAATGGTAAGTTCCAGGCCCAGTCAGAGAGATTATCTCAAAAAATAAGTTGGAGAGTGACTGAAGAAGATATCTGACTTTGATCTCTGGTGTCCACATGAGTTAGTGAAGACACATACATGTGCACACCACATACCTCACATATACACACACACACACACACACACACTCTGGATCTCTCACACACACATACACATGCACACATGCATGTGCACAGCACATGCACACACATACTGGATCTTTCTTACACATACATACATGCTCGAATGGGCACACACACACACACACACACACACACACACACACACACAGAGGTGAACACCATCTGTGAGGAACCATGTTTTCTACCCAGTCCCCTCTTAAAAGTCCCACTTTCAACACTGTAGTACTGGGCATTAGGATTCAACACAGGAATATACAGGGGACACAGTGTCCATGGCTTCCTAAGTCGCAAGAGAGTCAGAGGTTAATATTTTGTGACAGATTTTTCAGAATAAGTTGCATCTGCTTTCATGTGATAAAAATTAGTTTAGGCCTTGTGGGGTTTTTATTTTTGACATAGTCTCTCCATGTAGCCCCGGGTGGTTTCAGATTCTGTACCTTAGTGTTTTAAATGATCAGTAAAGAGCACCCACCACCATGCCCCCTGAGGCTTTTATTTTGTGGGTCTGCCTTAATTTAACTTTACACTAATTTATTTTTGATGAGAGAATTGGTTCACAAAGGATGCACAGATAGGGGTGGGGCTTGGTAAATTTCCAGATGTGGCTCAAAAATCCCAGCCAATGTGGTTTGTGTTTATAGATTCCTGGTCCAGATGGCACAGCCTGAGCCAACAGCTGGGAGGTCTAATGTTTTTAAGGACACAGCAGCTAAAAGCCGGAGCTCCACAGGCAAGGGTTTGGAGAAGCACATAATCTGCTATCAGTGGTCCTGAGCTGTCTTTGTCACTGGAGTGCAACTGTTTGTTTTGTTTTGTTTTTTTCCTCACCTTTGAACACCCTTTAAATCAATCTCAGAAATTCTGAGCCCAGAAAGAGGAAAAAGAGTAATGACGTATAAGTGGGATCAATTAGAGAACAGAGGAAAATTGTATACAAATGTCCTCATACGGAGAGACGGGGGAGAAGAGAGAGGGGCTGCTAATTTGTTTCCTAAGCAACTACAGACAACATTGCTGCAAATGCCAAAAGAACAGGTTCGCATCCACTGCCGTGCGTGAAGCACCCGTGTTGACATTAATAAATACGATCTTTTTGAAAGGTTGGCAAAACGTGAACCGTGCAGATTTCGTGAGTGATGTGTCACGTCAGCCCAACTACACAAACGCTTTACCGTGCTGCTCTGCCTTGCTTTTTAAAACAGAAGAAAACCGAGTTTAAACTCTCCTCCCAACAGTCATATCATGGCCCTTTTATGAGATAAACATTTTTCCTTTGACAGTTTCACAAGGACACATTCTGATGGCAGTCAGCTCCACCCTCTGTGGTCTGCCTTCCTCCCCGTCAGCCCTCATTCCCTTGGCTAAATTCAGGTTCTTTGTCTCTCACTAAGTTCAGTTAGAGCTGTCTAGAGTGACCAAGGGTTTCGAACTCTCGACGGGAGCCTGGTGGGCTTAGTAGTGGGCTCACAGGTGAAAAAATTACTCCCCCGTCCACCAGGAACCATCTGAAGCTAATAGTTTACCAGGAAAGCATATGTTGCCGCGAACCCACCCCCCCGCCCCCACTCATCCAAAACCAGTCGTTAACATGCCAGGTCTCGTGCTGACCCGGTGCATCCATGTCGACCATGGTTATTCCATACCCAGGAGGTGGTAGTTTGTAACCCTTCTCCCCGTCTTCTGTCTCTTACATTCTCTCTGGCCTCTCTTCTACAACGTTCTTTGAGCCTTAGAGCGGGCGGTGTAAATGTCCCGTTTAGAGTTGAGCACTCAGACGTTACTTCTTCTCTGCTCCTAGAGCATCCACGAGTCTGCATCGAAAGCTTTTCTACTAGAAAAAGGTGCTGCTTTGACTAAGACTGAGAGGAAACCCTTGCCTATGAGAACCTAGAGGCAGTTTGGTGCTAGGACAACTTAATCACACTGTAAGATTCCACCAGATCTTATGTACGATCTCCCCAAAGAATTGTTGATGTTTGTTTGTTTGTGTATTTGTTTTTGAGAAAAGGTTTTACTTGGTTTTGAACTCAGAGAGATTCTCCTGCCTCTGCCTCCTGATTGTGGGGGATTCAAGGCATTTATCACCACCCCTGCCACTGGACATAGGCTTTTGGCTGAGTTTACAGAACCAGTAACGAATTTGCAAATGTGCAACACTTGTTTACACGCATGACAACAGGGCCATCATTATACCGGTAGGCTCAACTCACACGGTCTCAAACTCACCTACTGTGTGTGTGTGTGTGTGTGTGTGTGTGTGTGTGAGGGCACAGGGAACAACCTGAGCCCCCAACACACGGTCTCAAACTCACCTACTGTGTGTGTGTGTGTGTGTGTGTGTGTGTGGGCACAGGGAACAACCTGAGCCCCCAACACACGGTCTCAAACTCACCTACTGTGTGTGTGGGGGGGGGCACAGGGAACAACCTGAGCCCCCAACACATGGTCTCAAACTCACCTACTGTGTGTGTGTGGGGGGGGGCACAGGGAACAACCTGAGCCCCCCAACACACGGTCTCAAACTCACCTACTGTATGTGTGTGTGTGTGTGTGTGTGTGTGTGGGCACAGGGAACAATCTGAGCCCCCCAACACACGGTCTCAAACTCACCTACTGTGTGTGTGTGTGTGTGTGTATGATATTCTTGCAACCTAAAATGACCAATTTTTATGGACACATTATAATTTACTTAATCAAACTCCTACCTGTGTAGTTTTACCTGTGTGTGTTAGTTTTGCGTTATCAGTACCTACAACCAGGATGTGCTGTGCCATTCTACAGCCAAATCTCTGCCCCCTGCCATGCATCTAAATGTCAACACTTGGTGTGCATTCCCTCAGTTGAGGTTTTCGTTGATGCTTGGAAAGATGAGTGATATTTGGTCAGTTTGGCAAAGCTCCAAAAATTAGTGGCCGGTTAAGTAGATCTGTGTCTTTTAAAAGCATCGGAGCAAGGGAAAAGTCTTTCTTTAAAGTGACCCCTCTCATATGCCTTCTGTGAGTAGGGCTTGATGCTCAGGCGGCTTTCCAGGAGGCTTCCCTGGAAGAAGGCGCGGCTGCCCTTTTCCAAGAAGCAGCTGTAAGGGCCTACCTGCTCACTCCAGGGCAAGGCAGGCACTGCTCTCAGTCTCCTGGTGCTATCTGACAGGAGAGAAAAGCACCAAAAGGGTTCTAGCAGATAGCTGCTGGAGAGTGGGGAGAAAGGTGCATGTGTTGGCATGTGCTGTGCAAGTAGACAGCAAATTCGAAATAAGAATAGTTCATGTTGCTCTATGGCTAGTTTTCAATAATAAACAGAAGGGGTGTAAAGATGTGAGGATATTTGGTAAAATTTGTACTAGAGATACAGGAGATGATTCCAGGAAAGACAATGTAATCATTTGCATGTGAGCAACTTCAGAGCATACAGAAGGGGCCTGAGGTCCAGGTGTCAACACAGGAGGGGGCTGAGGTCCAGGTGTTCACACAGACAAGGGGCCTGAGGTCCAGGTGTCAACACAGGAGGGGCCTGAGGTCCAGGTGTTCACACAGACAAGGGCCTGAGGTACAGGTGTTCACACAGACAAGGGCCTCAGGTCCAGGTGTTCACACAGACAAGGGCCTGAGGTTCAAGTG
>NW_022196903.1:131276757-131305083 GCF_008632895.1 Mastomys coucha | reverse complement strand
ACAAGGGCCTGAGGTTCAAGTGTTCACATAGACAAGGGCCTCAGGTACAGGTGTTCACACAGACAAGGAACATGAGATACAGGTTTTATTACAAGTAAATCTTCATTAAGGCATAACCACAGAATTCAAAAGCTTCACTGTTACCTTAAAAGCAAATATGTATCTATAAACAGGACAATATGTTGAAGAATGTTGAAAGTCACCTCTGGGTAAATAAAGGTTTAATATATAAGGGTAGTGGACGGATTGACATTCACCCATAACTGGGGGGTCAAAATTGCAAACCTTTCATACTGTTTCATGTCTGTGTTCAACCAATATGTACAACCAATATGCCCTTGGCATCTACCAGCCCCTTCCCACAGTACTGCTCTTACAAAACATATTACCTACTGCCATGCCTGGTATTTTCTGTGGTTTCTAGTATTCAAGTCAGGTTCTTAAAAATTACAGTGTCTAATGAACTACAACCTGGAATCAATTTTAAAAGCTTGCAAATGGAAACCATGAAAACTAAATTTTAATTTTTTGTTAAGATTGGTAATAATAAAACTATGGCAGAAGGTAACTCTAAAAATGGAAGTCCAAAAAGAAAAGGATGGCACGCGTTGAATAGAAAGGAACATAATGAGACCAGAGAATGAATTCAGTATATAAAATAACCCCACTTTCCACAAAACAAGAATAAAAAGAGACAGGAGGAAAAACCATACTTTTTCTGTTGCTCTGTCTCTGAATATCAAAGACTAAGACACAGCAGCAAAATGAGAATAGTTTTATTGGAGGATAATGGAACCATGTTAGGGAAGTAACTAGAGACTATTTCCCTAAGCAGGAAAGGAACTTAGGTCAAAGAGCCTACTAATTACCACACTGAAACAACAGCTATCCTGCCAGGTGTATCAAACGGAGGAAATAAGATTAGAGATCTCAGGGACATCATTGTTATTTGCCATCTGTCTGAAATTACATTGAACTATTATCTGCTATTTTATCTGGTACTCCTAAGCCAAGCCTGGCCGCCGTTTACTGGAATGAATACGAAGCCTTTGAACTTCAAGGATAGAATCAACCTTAAACCCAGCAAGGAAGGGCGTGAAGGATGCTCACAAGGCTCTGGAATGGGGAATGACTCAGATGAACAGCTGGCTTCCTCTGAAACATCGGGCATGGTGTTTCCACAGAGGCTAGGAAGTTCTGAGGCTCTAAAGATCTCTGTATAGTGGCCAACAGGTCATTAAATGGGAGTGTGAACTAATTACTTTAGGCACAAAATCCAAACTCCTAAAAATAGTCTCCGTGATGAAATATAGGAAAGATTTCAATTAAAACCCAAGACTAGGAAATTAAGAGTATTTTCATTCTAGGTACAGATACGTGGCAGCAAGACAATATAATTAAAAGGTATACACATTGCAATGGGTGAGATAGAGCTAGCAATTTTCATGGTTATTAATGAGTAAGAAAAAAATCGAAGGTAACTAATTAAAAAAAACCACAACAGTTATACTCGAGGACACAAAAACATTAATAGTTTTACCATATATCAACAGGATCCAATTAGAAATTTTAATGGGATTTGAGATCTCATTAAATGTGAAAAAACATTGATAAAATACCTGTGAATGTGCTTAGCAAATACACAGGAAGTTGGCAACACATTTAAAAAGAAACGAGCAAGGAACAAGGAGCGCCTTAATGAGCAGAGCACACAGCGGTGTGGCCAAGACCATCAATTTCATAATTCCAGCTCTGCAACAGTTAGTTCATGGCCAGACTGTGGTCTAACTTAAAACTCAGAAAGTCGTCATAGACCTGAAGGAGCTGACTCCACTTTTCTTTGGGGGAATAGCTGCAGAAACAGAATAATGGCATATTTTGTCACGTGAACATACTACAAATCTTAATCCTTGCCACTGCTGAAAAGCCCTAGGAGCTGACAATGGTCAGCAGTGGATGGAGAAGCAAATGGTCAGTGAAATAGAATGGGGAATCTACAGAATGGGTGAAAGTCTGCCTTAGAGTATGGGTAGCATTTCACATCAGTGGGGAGAATGGTGCCCAGGACAGTGAGAGGTGGCATAACACACTAAGGGGTTCTACAAGTCACAGATAAATGGCTCTATCTGAAATTAAAAAGCTGAAAGGTGAAAGCAGGCCAATCAAGAACAGCAACGCCCCAGGATCCATCTTTCTCTGGTCCCGGCATCTGGAGAAACCTTTTCAGAACTGTATCATGGCTGTAGCACTAGGGAAGTACCTGAGGGGGAGTCCTCCACCCATGCCCACCCTCACGTCACACCGGCTGACCTACACAGTTGGCTCCAACCTGTCTTCAACATTGACATGTGAGTTACCATAGCTGGCAACCAGTCCCCACACTCTCCACGCACCTTGTTAAAGCTTGCCGGCACCTCTCTGCCTGTGCCCCTGCCCCCTCCTGGAATATCTGCTTCCTTCAAGTCTCTGCTCATACATTCTCTTCTGAAACTTTGTTTCCCCCTTTCTCAGAAAAGATAATGTCCCACATTGAGGTTATGTATGACCAACTATGGAAGGCATCTTCTCCTGGTTTGCTTATGCTATGTGCATTTCCCCAAATGATCAGAAGCTCCCGAGGACCAAGGCCATAGCTAGCTTACTTCTTTCCTAGGATGGGAACACGATAGAGACTTACTTAGTCTTTATAGATTTGATGGGTTCTATTGTCAAGTTGACTGGGTCTCTTATCACCTAGACACCTCTAAGTGTCTAGGAGAGAGTTTCTAGGTTGGGTAAGTGACCTGGGAAAACCTACGTACCCTATAACAAACATGGGCTGGGCTCTGGAGTGACTAAAGAGGGGAAAGCTGAACCAAGTATCCATCTTTCTCCGCTTCTCCTCTGCAGATGCGATGGGAAGAGCTGCCTCAAGATCCTGCCACCACGGCTTCCCAACCATGATGTGAGCTGAAGACAAACTAAAGCCTTCCGTTCTGAAGTTGCTTCGGTTCAGTATTTTGTACATGAGCCAGAAGAGTAACTAATGCATAAAATAATGAGCGGTATTTGTAAATGCTTCCTCTTCGATTTCATACTGAATTACAAATTGGTTCTGTTACTTCTAATGATTCATTCTACTAAAAAATTCACACAGTTTTCTTTTTGTATGTGGTGTGTGTGTGTATGTGCATGTGCGTGTGTGTGTGTGTGTGTGTGTGTAGGCCACCACACCTACCCAGCATTTACATGGAGATCTGAATTCCCTTTCATGTTTGCACAGCAAGTGTTCCACTTGCTGAGCCAGCTCCCTAGTCCCCAGTCATTTAACTTATATTTTAACTATTAAAGAAAAAAGAAAGAAAGAAAGAAAAGAAGAAGGAGAGAGAAGAAAGGAAGGAAGAGAGAAAAGAAGTGTCAGAATTGTCATTAAAAAATTCTCCCTTCATAATGGAAAAGCCTCATCAGAAAAAAAAAATAATGATGTTGTCAAATTCATAAGACATTTTGTTCTATAAATATGAGATTGAAATTATCCTGTGCATTCTCTGCATAAGCAATGATGACTTTTACTGGAAAGATTTCCATATGATAGGTGTATTTATTCTTGGTGTTTATTTGAGAATGTTCGGTTCTGATGGCCAGTGTTGGAAAGAGGCTGATCATTAGGAATGTCACCCTGCACAGCAGAGATGCTTGTCCTCCAGGCACCGTCGCTGGTCCTGTCTTAAGAGGCCGATGAGGTCTCCTCTGATGACCAGGCTCTTTCAGTGCCCTTGGATGCTTGAGACAGCAAAAGGCAAGGTGGAGTCACAGGAGCTTCTCTCCCTTACTTCATCCATCGTCACCAGGCTCCGTGGCCTTGACTGAGTCATGTAACTTGGTTAGGAAGCAATTAGGGTATTGACAGGGGGAGCAATGGATGGAAGTGTGCGTGTGATTATCCCATCACTCGCCATTCCTGTGGAGACTGAGATGAAGGAGGTAGGCAGCAAAGCCACAGCTCTGATCCCATGTGGCTCTGAACCACCACTCCCCAAACGCAACAAGACCCCAAAACACTTCCTGGGTTCTCAGAATTGTGTTGTGCATCTTGTGGAATAAAAATGTAAACAACAGGTTAAGTCAGGGCTAAATACAGAATAGCAAGTGATACATCCTAAAACCCAAAAAGATCTGTAGCTTTGATGTAATAGCATATTTCACAAAAAAAAAACAAAACAAAACAAAACAAAACCCAAACAAACAAAAAAAACAAAACCCAAAACCATGTAATTTAAAATAATTAAAGGAAAATAGGGCCAGGCAGTGGTGGTGCATGCCTTTAATCCTAGGACATGGGAAGCAGAGGCAGGCAGATTTCTGAATTCGAGGCCTGCCTGGTCTACAGAGTGAGTTCCAGGACAGCCAGGGCTATACAGAGAAACCCTGTCTCAACCGCCCCCCCCAAAGGAAATAGGATTGTATTAAAAACTGATGTCATTTTAAAAATTCCTGTCTTCTTAATGACAGTTTCCAGTTAGTTATTCTTTATTCAAATTCTACATAACAGTGGTTTGACTTCTCTGAGATTATCTTTCTATGAGGAAAAGCTATCATTCAATATGGAGAACATTTCCCATGACAAATTGTTTCAAGTTTTTAACCACTGTATTTTTTCCATCTTAACACTTGCCAACAAACATTTAAAAGAAAAATAATATAGTGTAATTTCACAAATTTAGTAAATGATTTAAAAAAAAAACCTTTAGGATCCAGGCAGTGGGGACACACACCTTTAATATCATCAGCACTTGGGAGGCAGAGGTAGGCAGACTTCCGAGTTCAAGGCCAGCCTGGTCTACAGAGTGAGTTCCAGGACAGTCAGGGATATACAGGTAAACCCTGTCTTGAAAAATCTAAATAAATTAATGAATAAATAAATAAATAAATAAATAAAATTAGAAGAAAGGAAGGAAAGAAGAAAGGAAGGAATGAAGGAAGAAAAAAACGAAAAGAAAAAAAGAAAGACCCTTAGGAGCCTCGGAATAGTGCTTGTCAGGGTATCTTGTTTTTATAAGAGGAATGTGAAGCCAAGGAGGGACAAGGGGCCCAGTCAAGATTCCCAGCAATTAGTGTGAACCAGGCCAAGAGTTCAGCTCTCCTCTGCATCCTCGGCTGGATGCATGTACCACGCAACCTTTGTCTTCCCAGTCTTTCCTGCAGTTTCTGGGAGGAGAGTTTCTCCTTGAATGTATAATATTTTCTATTTCCCAGTTCCTCTTAAGAAGTTAAACAAATGATTTGCATTTATCTATCAATATGATCATAGGTGGTTTTTTTTTTTTTTTTTTTAGAAATTTGGGGAGATATGTAGACTGGGATGTAAAGGATTGATCTATGATACTACATACTACACATACTACAGGAAGAGAAGTGAGGCTGCCTGGTTTTGTCACACGTGGGACTCATCTCTTCAGTTTGTATCTTCCAATACAGGAGTCAATGCTGGTGCACCTGTGATTGACTGCTCAGTGTTTACTCTCTTTAAATACTTAATATCATCCTCGTTAAGCTTTCCTCCATTAAGGCGAACCTCTGCTTCACTGTCTTGTTATTTCCATGAGCAGGAAATACTAAAAGCTAGGTTGGAATCCACAGCTAATGAGATGAGCTTTTAAACTTGTGTCCTAGTCCTCAACTGTCCCTTTGTAATCCAACTCATTCACTCTTCTAAGCCCCAATTTCCTCTCTGAAAGATGAGGAGACTATTGTCTGGGGTAGAGGGGAAAGGTCCTCTGCCTGGCCTTACAGCAAGTCCTGGCTCCAGTCAAAAGTATGAAATATCTCAATGTTATTTGGCTAAATAAAACATTAGTCACAGAGTAGGCATTGATTGTGCACAGTTATTTTACATTTCTTGTTTGTTTTTTTTTGTTTGTTTGTTTTTTTTTTATCTTGCTCAAGTTAAAGCTACCTTTATTTTATTGATTATTCCACCATTGCACTGTGGAACATTGTTGTAACCTTTGTTTTTGTTATTTCATTCATTGTAAAGCTATCTTAATACTAAGCTGCAGTGTTTATTATATTTGTGTAGCAGGTGCCATATAACTGTTAAGATTGCCTCAAATAGCCCAAAAGCAACTTAAAAAAATCAATCACTTCATATTATTACAGCATCTCTTTTCCTTTTAAATATCATCTTTTAAAGATTAAAGTCAGTTATTTTTAAGAAGGTTGCCTTTGAAAAGTTGATCATGCTCCAGTGGAAGGACACACACACATAATATGTGGGCATCACAAATTAGACTGGGTGGGTTAAAAAAAAAAGACATACATTTGGACAGTTGGATGGGTAGGGAGAGAAGGGGACTGGAACAGGAAGAATCAGACCTGGGGTGAATGAGATACAAATATATTGAAGAAAATTCTCAAAGTTTTCATTTTAAAATCAAATAAAAAGAGAAAATAAGATAAAATAAGAATGATCTTAAATTGCTGTTCTGGAAACATTCAAATCATCTTCCTTGGGAAATGTTTGGGTGTCACCGTGAAGCTTTGTTCTACAATTCTGTGACAGTGAAGTACTTCAAATCACAACAGATGTGATGTGTGCGTGTACATGCGCGCACGCGCACACAGAGAGAGAGAGAGAGAGAGAGAGAGAGAGAGAAAGAGAGAGAGAGAGGGATTCAGATCTTAGGGCTAAATAGTAATAACAGGCAGATTTAAATTTCTTCTTCCTCACTGGGTATTAGTCTAAGTATTTCACATTGTTAGGGTTTGGATAGGCAATGTCCCCCAACAAGGCGCTTTGCTGATAAAGGCTTGGAGTCAACTGGTGTCCCCATTCAGTTGTGATGCTTATCATGAAGGCTATGACTTAATGAATTAACTAATCCACTGATAGGTGTAAAAGTTGATGAATCCACTCCTGGTAGTCTATGGGGGTGAGACTCCTAGCAGCTGGGGATATGGAAATTGAAGTGACCACCTCCTGTAGCCAGGTGGGACTTCCAGTAGAGGGACAGAGACATCGACCTACCCACAAAACCTCCGACCCAAAATTTGTCCTGTATACAAGATGCACAGGGATAAAGATGGAGTAGAAATTGAGGGAATGGCCAACCAATGACTAGCCCAACTTGAGACCCATCTTATGGGAGAGAATCAACCCTGATACTATTCTGCTATGCTTGTAGACAGGAACCTAGCAACTGTCTCCTGAGAGGCTTTATCCAGCAGCTAATGTAAATAGATGCAGAGACCCACAGTCAAACATCAGGCAGAGTTTGGGGAGTCTTGTGGCAGAATGGGAGGATAAGATTGAGGGAGCCAGAGGGGCTAAGGGCACCACAAAAAGACCTAAAATCAACTAACCTTGGTTCATGCAGGCTCACGGAGACTGAAACACCAACCAAAGAGTACCCAGCGTCTAGACCTAGGCCACTTACACATCTGTAGCGTATTGGCAGCTTGACCTTCATGTGAGTCCCCTAACAACTGGAGCAGGAGTGGGAGTAGGGAGGTGTCTCTGACTCTGTTGCCTGCCACTGGATCCCCTTCCCCTACCTGGACTACCTTGTTGGGCCTTAGTGGTAGAGGATGCACTAGATCTGCTACCACGTGATATCCCAGGGTGAGGTGGTACACAGGGACTTTGAGAGGGTTGGGCGGGGGGGCTAGCTTGGGAGGGAGGGGCTGGGAGGCGAGGAGGGTAGGACTGTGATTGGATGTAAAGTGAGCAAATAAATTAATGAATGAAAAAACCTATATGTGAATTTTGCTTGATAACACCAAACATAAAGTCATATAATTATTTTACCACAAAAAAAAAAAAAAAAAAAAAAAAACTGATGAGACCAGTGCTTTGAAAAGTGCATCTTGGGAAGGAATATTAGGCCCACCCCTTTCTGTTTCCTGCAGCTTTCTACTTCCTCAATTGCTCCTGCTATCATTATACCATCTCACCACAAGACTTCAAAAGATGGAGCTGCCAGCATTGTACTGAACCTCTGAAACTGTAATGCAAGATAAATTCCTCCTTTATTAAGTTGTTCTGAATGTTCTGTTGCAGACACAGTAACTAATACTCATACACTTTCATTAAACTCATGAAACTGTGAAGAATGAAGCACAGACAGAAAGTTAGTGACTGGAACTTGACTCCAGTAACAACAAGGGACAAAAAGGAGCTATAGACAGGAAGAGAGACACAATGTGGATAACTGGCAGTGTAGTATGTCCACATTTGTTATATTACTATCTCTATGTAGTATATGGGCATTTGTTATATTACAGAGTCTGTGTAGTGTATAGACATTTGTTATATTACTATATGTAGTATATGGGCATTTGTTATATTACAGTGTCTGTGTAGTATGTGGGTATTTGTAACATTTCTGTGTCTACTTCTATGTATCCTTTGAGTTTTCCATGGAATGTTCAAAAGGCAAATATTATCAGGCATTTGCAGGCCTGAATTGAGAGCTCTGAGAAGCATGAGTCAGGGGAGCTCATCCTCTATGTAATTGAATCGTTTGGTTTTGATGAATGCCTAAGTGTACACCCATTAACCTTGGCCAACTGATCCTCTGTTGGATCATGTCTGCCTGAAAAAAAAAAAGAAAATACTAACTCTATTTTATCTGTTCTTTCTCATGGGTGCAATGTCTACTTAAATGTCCTGCTTTAAAGGGGCATTAAATAAATATGTAGCAAGTAATTTTCTTACTGCTATCAGCTTATTAATATGAATAAAAACTTTCCATGTGTTGTACCTTTAGGTCACCATGACTTCTGTGACTCAAATGGTTTGAAGTTCATGTGAACTATTACAAAACTCTGTGTGTGTGTTATATGTATATACACATGAATGTACAGCTATCCTCACACATGTAGGTGCTCATGAAGTCCAGAGGTTGACATTGGAATATCGAGTATCTCTCTCCACCTAATTTTGAGACAGGATGTCATTGAGCCTGGAGCTCTCTATTTCTCCAAGGCTGGCTGGTCGGTGAGCTCCTGAAATCCATCTGTTTCCCCTTCCCTGTGCTGTAGTTACAGGTGTTTGTTGCCACACCTGGCTGTTCATATAAGTGATGGGTGTGTAAGCTCAGGTCCACAGGTGTGCACAGGAATCCCTTTGCTCTTGAGCCATCCCTACCCCCAGGTACCCAATATGAGGTTAGCCACGGATCTCATCCACAATAGCAATGTTTGTTTCTAGCCATGCTGAAAAGGGAATAGAGCGATACTGTAGTCTTCCTGACGATTTATAGATGCTGCTTTTAATGGGCTGTTTTCCTGGTGGGCTGACCTTTCTCTGAAACTCCTGAGTCTGAAAAATTAGATCCCTCAATTAGGGCCTTTCCTGATCATTACAAAAACATTTGAAAAGGATAAATGGAGCCTGCTGGCATCATGAGATGTCTTCTCGATGAGCATGCAAGTACCCACGGAACCCAGTGGCTGAGCTGAGCCAGTCCCTGGGTTCTTTAGACTCACCTTTGTTCTTTCCAAATTTCACCTATAGCATTTTGATCTTTTGTATACTTGAACTTCAAAGACTGATTTAATATCGGATGCCTTGGCAACGCTCTGAATGTTATAATGCAGGGATTGTGTTAACTGCCCTGCAGCATCTTACTCTTGAAAGGCTTTTAGGATCATGACAGTTTTTCTTTTATTAAAATATCAATTTCATAGGTGCATATAGGAAACAGAATTACTTTCCTTATGAACATCATTTAGAGGAAGAGAAAAGTTTAAAAGTATGTTAGCTTTTGAAAAAAGAAATGTTAATGTGAGAATTGTATGCAGCCATAATTCTCTCCACATTCCCAAAGGCTCCACTGTCTGTGCCTTTGGGAAATGACATGCGACTCTTCCTTTGAACCACTCTGTGTACCCTGATCTCCTCGCTGATAATTGCTTTTTATCAAAAATTAGATTGTTCTCACCCCCTTCATAAGTGCTTCCTCATCTTCCCTGCTCTTCCCTGATTGCGTCCTAGCCTGAATCCTTTAGTTAGACTAGCCATCTTGTCAGGAAGTCCAGTAATCTGAACAAATGCCACCTCAAGGTCAAATACTGAAATTTAGCAATGAAGACAGATACTACAGTTAACAGACTAATCTAAAGCAGACATTGATACTTGAGCATGAAGATACAACATGTCGAGAGGCCCTGTGTGTCCTTATGCTGTTCCAATTTCTAGTCCATAATCCATAACAGGCAACACTGGGCCTGAATAGCAATACACACACTGCTTCCTTCACTGAAAAGGGTTTACCTGCAGCTAGAGAGATGGCTCAGTGGTTAGGAGCACTGGATGCTCTTCCAGAGGTCCCAGGCTCAGCACCCACACGGCAGCTTGCAGCCACCTGTAACGCCAACTCCACAGAATCTAACATTCTTTTCTGGCCTAGGTAGTCACCAGGCAGAAATCTGGTGCATAGACATACATGCAGACAAGACATACACATTTAAAGTAAAAGCAGATCACTATATAAACAAAATAATTTTCCTAGTAGCAAGCTTTAGTGTACCTAGTGATGGAGATGAAATTCACCACAACCTCCATAGGCTGTGGTGCATGTCTGAGGAGGTTCTTATCTCTGCAGATTAGCAGCAAGAGGTATGGGAATGGAGCCCCAGTCCTGTGATGTCACTGTGGGCTCCATAGGTTTAGCACACGTGAGCAGCCTCCTTAAGAGTAGACTCAGTTCACAGAGGCTCTGAGTGAACATGGCAAGAGTGACTCACAGCTGAAGGCCCTGAAGACTCTCGCTTCAGGGTGGACGTTAGGATCCGAACAGACACAGAGGAGAGCACGGGTCAGACACACAGACACTGGGAAGAACGTGGGACAGGAAATAACTAGAATGTAACTGGCACCCATCACCTAAACTCACGCATCTCCCAAATATAGTGTAGATAGATTTCCCGGGTACCTTGTTTAAAATCTAGATTCTGCTTTTGGAAACTTGGGGCAAGCATTGGTTCTGTTCTTCTTTGTTTCTCAGTGCTAGGTGTGCCACCTGCCTGGTGTCTCTCTCATGCCAGGCAAGAACTAGAGAGCATGGCTGCACTCCCAGCCCAAGTTTCTTGCAAGCTTCCAGGCGTCTGAAATGCTGCAGGTCTGTGGGTCCCTCTGAGAGGAAAAGTGGCATTCAGGGTGGCTTGCAAACATCACCAGGCCCAATGGACTTCAGCCATTTTCAGAGCATTCCTTTTCTATTTTTAGAAGCACATAAATGGAAGATTCGGTGCTCAGGTGATGCACTGAATTGTTCAGTGGATGAAAGGACTCAAGGGAGTATTTATAGCACTCACTTTTATTCTGTCTTGATATTCTCAGCTTGTAAAGCTGCTAATTATGATTGTTAACTATGTGTGTATAACTTTGCATAGAGTTGCAGTGTGTGGTAATAAAAGATCAGACATTTCTAGAAAATCGTTTGATGGCTCTATGAAACACAAAAGTCTGGAGTCCTGCAGTTCTAAACATAAGAAAATCTTTCAGGGCCAGTGAGATGGTTTAATGGGTAAAAGAGGCTTGTTGCCAAGGCTGATGACCCTGATTTTGGTCCCCAGGACTTGAAAAGTACAAGGAAAGATGTGATTCCCTCAAATTGTCTTCTGACCTCTGCCAAACACATTCCCACATACAAATATACACAAAATAAATAAAAGCTATGATAAAGAGAAAACTTTCAATTACTTGCAAGCTTCGAGTGTTTGCATGGCTTAGAACCTTAATGTAAAATGCTTATCCCAGTCCTTTCCCACTGAATACAATGTATATTGATTTACAGTTACTATTTTTATTTGTCCAACTTCCCACAGAGTTCATAAACAATTTTGCAAAAGGAATGGAGGGAGGATGGGATGTGGTCCACTGTGGAAAGTACTTGCAGTACAAGTCTCAACTGTGGGGCGGAGCATACCTAGCTATGGGGAGGAGCTGTTGGGAGGAGCTTAGACAAAATCCTAACAATGAGTTCTTGAGTTCAGAGCCCCAGAAATCAGGTAGCCCTTGGAATAGTAGCATTCATCTGTAATGCTAGGGATCCCATCCCGGTGACGAACAATTTCTGGAAGGATAATTTCTGAAATAATTCCAACTTAGGTCCGCCTGTCCAGCAGCATACAGCAATGGTTTCTGTCTCAGACAGCAGGAAGACAAGGATTGCAGACAGTAGGCTCCCCTCTGACTTCACGCGGCGGGCACACAGTGGGGAGGGGATGGTGTTAAGGGAGCTTTACAACTTTCTACGAATTTAGCGCTTCTCTGAGTTCTTTACAACTGGAGAGAGATCTGCAAGGTGTGAGCAGTGGTGGCAAAGGGGGCCAGGAAAGCAGGAAGTAGGGAAGTACTGCCAGCCTACAAGGGAACCAACCTCAGTCCTAGCAGAGATGTCAATAAACAGCCCAGGAAATTGGATTAACAAAGAGCCAGGATTAGCTTCTGCATTAACCACGGCAGGTGGAGACACTAAGTAAGGTGGAAACTCATGATTCATCCATCCACTCAGCCTACCAAGGACACGGCAGTGGGACCCATTCCAAAGTGCCAGTCCATGCCTCTTAGAAGCACTCAATAATGTGTGTTCCGATGAACTTGAGCCGGCCCCTTTATTGGGTGAGGAGTGCACAAACAAGTACAAAGGAGACCCTGGCCTCATGCAGTCCAGAAGATTTACTAAATTGGGTAACAAAACATATAAGGGCTATTTGTTCAGTGTCTGAACTACACACTCCCTGAGCCCACATGGCAGACTGAGGACTCTAGTCCTAAGTCCTTTATCATATTAGGCAGAGGTATCTGTCTTTGTGATCGTTATCTGACAATACAGTTTTGACTCTGTTAGCGAAAAGGAAGTATTTCTTCTTTCCTTCCTGCAGCCCTCTTACTGTTTGAGGCTGGCTGTCATACAATGGCAGAGACTTCAAATTAAGCATGCAGTTCCTTAATGCCAGGGGTGTGTGTGTGTGTGTGTGTTGGCACATCATTTTAATTTTATAATCAAGATAATATACAATAAATGCATTTCACTCTATGAAATTCATGATTTCTCTAAGAGAAGGCAGAGTGAGAGAAGCCATTGGAGCAACTTGGAACTGTGAATTTTATCTGCCTTTTCTTGGGCAATCTGCTGATTAGCCTGAATATAGCAAAAGGGCTATTTATGGCATTTTGTTTCATCAGCTAGGCATGTGAGGGAAGAACAAAATTCCATTATTTGTAGATTTCCAAAATGCTTTGAGTATTTTCATGTGAACTGTGTATGGAGAGTTAATTTAGTTTCTCTCTATCTTTCTGTCTCTGTAGCTCTGTCTCTCTGTCTCTCAGTCTGTGTCTGTCTGTCTGTCTGTCTGTCTCCCTCCCTCCCTCCCTCCCTCCCTCCCTCTCTCTCTCTCTCTCTCTCTCTCTCTCTCTCTCTCTCTCTCTCTCTCTGTGTGTGTGTGTCCCTGTCCCTGTCCCTGTCTCTGTCTCTGTCTCTCTCTCTCTGTCTCTCTCTCTCTGTCTTTCTCATGAATGTAGCCAAGTACTCTCATGTAGGCAAGTACTCTGCCACTGAAGTACATCTCAGCCCACCCCAAGTCCCTTCTCTGTCCAGCATCACCCCCATCCCCCAGACTCCTCACCTGCCTAGTGCTTCCTGTGGTCCATCCACCCCTTCTGGGTAAAATGATGGAACTGCCCTCACATTTCCATGGCAACCTTCAAACAGTGATTGGGTGAATTTAAGCCAATTTAAAATCAAAATCAAGTAAAGGTTCGAGAATGCTATTTTTCTAAAAGGCATCAGGTAATTAAATTCTTTCTTCCAAGAACAGAAGTAATCTCATCCTTCTTTGTGTTTAGTAAAATGAAACATCAGGCACGATTTTCCCGTTCCCCTGACAAGTGTCCAGATAATTAGTTTTTGACCAAGGTGAATATGAGAAAGAGATATTTTCCTTAAAAGGTAACGTGTTGTAGTTAAGGAAGCAAAGTGAATTAATATTTGAACTAAATGCAGTTGGATGAAAAATTAGATCGCAGTGACTTCCAGGAGCACAGCCACAGAAAGGACGAATCTCCATAGAAAAACCACATACTCAGAGCAGAATGGAGAACTAGCAGGCTTCTAGATGCCAGAGTTGGGACCAGAGAATGATGGAGGAAGGGAGGGAAGGAGGAAGGGAGAGAAGGAGGAAGGGAGGGAAGGAGGAAGGGAGGGAAGGGGGAAGGGAGGGAAGGGGGAAGAGAGGAAAGGGGGAAGAGAGGAAAGGGGGAAGGGAGGGAAGGGGGAAGGGAAGGGAAGGAAAGGGAATACTTCCTGCTTCTGCCACATGCATCCAGATTGAGGATGTGCCAGAAGATGTATTCTGTGTTGAGAGCCTGCATTCTTCTGGAATCTTCTGCCACTGAAGAGCAGCAGTGACATGAATCACCCTAGAGCCTTGGGGAGAGGATATGAATCTGCACTCTCACGTCTAAAAACATCATTCATAGTTACAAACATTCATAGGGTCTGCATTTGGAGGGGCCTCCTCTATCATGCACCGTGTTTTTTAAATACATGTCAACTCAACACTCTAACAGGAGTCCCGGGGGACTCACAAGTTGGAGGTATACAAGATAAATATCAGGATGCAGCTAGGTGTGACAAACAGCTGTAGCTTGTGTCCTAATAAACCTGAAATTTACACTTTGCATTCGTTTCATAAGTGGAAATGCTTATTCCCAGTATTCTATCTTGTCCCAAGTCAGAAGTCCTAAAATGGTTTCTGAAATCTTTTTTACGCCAAGGAGCCTGTTTATGCCCAGCTGAGATTTCTCTTTTATCACTTCAGGAAACATTTTGAATCTCTAAACTGTTTTTTGATATCAAAATATTAATAGCACTGTTTTAAAATATGTAAGTCAGAGTTCTCAAGGCATTGAAGCCCTTAGCATAAAAATCACACTCGATCATCAGTTTCAGATGAACCTCAATCCATTGGTCTGTTTCTTCAAGAGCTAAAGGTATTCTTTAAAAACTGTTGTATTTGTTACTAATTACTAGTGAGCACTTCAAAGTGCAAATCTTTCTTTCAAAAGAATATAAAGATGTTAAACCTTCATTTACAAAAGGATATGAAGTAAGAAGTCACCCAAAAACACCCACTGCACTGGTTTTTTTAAAGATTTTTTTTTTTTACTTGTAATGACTCAACGAGTTATAAATGAAATGAAAAAGTTTAAAACAGATCAAGGTTTGAACACGCTAATTATTCTCTCTTCTAGCAGCAGCACAGCTAATATTAAAGGTGCTTCAACTGTGAGAAAAACAACAGCTTCAATTTCCCTGAGTGCCACATGATTGTCTTTCCTTCTTTTTTTTTCTTTTTTTTTTTTTTTTTTTTTTTTTTTTTTGTTTGTTTTTTGAGACAAGGTTTCTCTGTGTAGCCCTGGCTATCCTGAAACTCACTCTGTAGACCAGGCTGGCCTTGAACTCAGAAATCCACCTGCCTCTGCCTCCCAAGTGCTGGGATTAAAGGCGTGTGCCACCACCGCCCCGCTATGATTGTCTTTCTTATAGCAAAACATTTTTTTGTCTTAGAACATTTTAAGAATCGGACCTATAACACTTAATGAAAAAATTGTTTGCCTCAAAAATACATTAAAATATCATAGCTGACATTGTACTTTGGTTTAAAGACCTAGAAAATAGTTTGAAAGCCTAATTTCTAAGAATTGTTTTTTTGTTGTTGTTGTTTTTGGGGTTTTTTTGTTTATTTGTTTTTGTTTTTCAAGACAGGGTTTCTCTGTATGGACCTAGCTTTCCTGGAACTCACTCTGTAGAGCAGGTTGGCCTCAGAACTCAGAACTCTCAGAACTCAGAAATCGGCCTGTCTCTGCCTCCCAAGTGCTGGGATTAAAGGCATGTACCACCATTGCCCAGCAAAAATTGGTTTTCAAAAAACACAATATCCCTTAGGGTAGAAAATAATAATCACATTTTACCTCTTAAATATTACAAGACATTTCCAAATGCTTTTCTTCCAAGAAAATTGGGCATTAGTGATTCATAGTTTCAATCATGCATGGACGACCCAGCAATAAATTTCCTACCTTGCTGGTACATTGAACTGCATCAGGGAGCGTTTTGAACGAAATGGTAAGCATGGACGATTACCCAGCGTACCTTTCTTACTGAGGTCTGATGCCTTTCTTAGTGATTGTTACTTAGATTGCTAGTCTTAGACCAATGGAAGCATACTGCTTGGACAATTTGAGTGTTTTCTAACAAACTGTGATGTGGTTGGGTTTAATAAAGTGAAATAATACTTAAGATATATGGTAGGTCATAAACGATACAAGGATTATGTTATATCAAGAATCCACTTCCTTAGTAGATTGTATTTATGTTGCCTGGTTTTCATATCATGGCAATATTTAATATTAAGTCCTTTAGATTTTCTTTCTTATATGTCAATAGGATCCATGAAGTTCTCAGAGGAAGACAGATATGTAAGAAAGCATTCTGGCCACAGTTTAGAAAACAGTTTCTCAACCTGTGGGTCATGACCCCAAAGGGCTATCATCTCAACTTTCCTATGTATCAGATATTTACATTACAATTCATAAGAGTAACAAAATTACAGTTACGAAGTAGCAATGAAATAATTTTATGGTTGGGGGTCACCACAACATGAAGAACGGTATTCAAGGGTCATAGCATTAGAAATGTCGGGAACCAATGGATTAGAATCTAATGAACATGCTACAACTTTTTATATTGATATAGCATGACTGGTAGCTGTGTGGAGATCCTAGAAGCCCCTATTTTACTTTTGGCTTCTCTGTAGACACACCCACTTGTGTGTTCTTTCTGAGGGTAGGGCATATGACCAGTAGGGACCAGAAAAGTAGATCACTGATACTGAATAAACAAGTTTGCTCTCTAAAACAAGTTGCTTTGGTAGGAGTGGGACTGTCTCATTGTCACATAGAGTAAAAGTCTTTGTTTTATATGAAGAAAAAAGAAACAAGTAACTATATTGAACCACATGCAGTTACCTGAATGTAGTAGCTTGGGGGATAGTGGGATCCTAATTCGAATAAGCAATTACTTGGATCACTCCAGCTGAATCTTAAATGATCAAGGATGCCTCTTACTTTTTAAAGTTAACAAGCTGCTCAAAAACTGAATGACCTGAAAGTCATCAACACAACTCAGATACCTTCTTAAAATAATAATTGATTTTATGTTTCTCTTTACGTTAATTTAGTGAGCTAACATTTTGTCATTACCAAAGGTGTGGCATAATTGCCTATGTGATGCCTTACGGAGTTAATCACATAACGTCCTGCTCTCAGCTGGGCAAATTAGCTGTCAAGGACATATGATTTCTAGGTCAAATTTAAACTACTATTTTCTCAATTTTATTGCCAAATATAAAGAGCTGTGATAGATATAAAAGTCACTAATGTTAGTGTTTCAACGGGGAGCTGGTGGTTTCTTCCTCATGAGCAATTCAAACTTTCAAGGTCCTGGCTCCACTCTGGTGTTCTCTGCCAGGATGCTTACAATCCTGAGCTGGAGAGATTTACATACATACAGATAAAATTGCAGTAAGTACTCTTACACGCTCATGAAGACACCTCTATAAGGCATAATGGCTATGGGTACAGAGAAACTACCACCTGCCGTTCTCAGGCAGGAGACAGAGTGAGGCCATTAGTGAAGTCTGAAGATCCGAAAGCTCAAGAGCTTTCCAATACATCCCTTCTGAGTCGGAACTGGAGAGACCAAGGGGATAGTTTTAGTTACTTCTCTGTTGACATGACAACAAGCTTGTAGATGTCACGGCCGCATAGTCAGGGACACAGCAGGAAAGTCCAACTCCGTTCTGTCTTTAAAAAGAAATTCTCCTTCTTGAAAATATTGTTGATTAGAAGTGTGTGTGTGTGTGCACATCTCATAAGTCAGTCAAATCAGCATAAAGAATTAGTCCTGGTGTACATGTCAATAAATTATCTTTATTCCCTGGTACTTCTTGGTTGGCCACATGAAATTACATTTTTCTCACACTGTTTTCCTCTGTTTGTCTGTCTTTTCTTTGACCTTTAACAATAACACTTTGGTGTACTTATATCAGGCAGTATTACCATGAGGATGTACTAATTCTCTTCTTGAGGACTTTGCATCTAGCCTCTTTCCCCAGAGGGATACACATGGTCTCACATGGGGAGAGATACTGAACATTCCAGCTTTCCAAACAATGGTGAAGTACAACTGGTCACATTTACTTTCCACTTTATTTTTATTTAAGATTTATTTCATTTTTATTTACTTGTATGTCCGTATGTCTATATACAAGTGTGTGCATGTGATACAGGTGAGCATAGCTGTCAGAAGAGGGCCTTAGATTCCCTGGGGCTGGGGTGGTGGGAAAGAACTGAAAATCTTTGCAACAGGAGCACACGCTGCTCCTCACCGACTTATCTCTCCAGACAGTTGTTTCTCCTTTCTGCAGAGTGATTGTAACAAAGGCAAGTATAATGAACAACATTAAAAATCAATCGCCACACCCACAGAGAAGATTGCAGACACGTCTGAGGAAAAGAAATGTGTAAAGGCTGAACATCAACATGTATTCTTTCTCAGAACAACACCATGTCAATTCTAGAGATGGAATTGAATGACAATCGTTGCTAGGGTTTAACACAACGATCTTGAACTAGAGTCTGGAATCCAAAGGAGACCAAATCAGCTTCACTCTCAAGCCCTCTGCCATGGTCCCACCTCTCTCTCTCCTTCTCTCTCTCTCTTTCTCTCTCTTTTTCTCTCTTTTCACACACACACACACTCTCTCTCTCTCTTCTGCTTTTCCATTTCATTTCCTTATGTTAGAGAAGCATTCCATTTTAAAATTTCAAGGAGGGTACTGAATGAGCTTGGTAGATAGACTAGGCTCTCTTGCATAAAGATCATATAAGAAATTAAAGGAGTTTGCCACATACTGCCTTTCTAATGGTGTTCTTCCTTTCCAACATCCTGAGTTGTCCAATTTTTCAAATATTAAAGGTAAAAAGAAGCAAAAGTGACTTGTTATTGTAAAAAAATTTAGAAATCTAAGCTATCATTTCAGGGTTGGATATTGATCATGATTATAGGCCATATGCTTGTGTTACATAATATAGTATATGTATATTCACATATTTCTGTGTGCTTGAACTACATACACAAATTATGTGCATATATGCATAGTTTACATATATATTTGTATCATGTGTGTCCATACATATGCACATGTGGATGTATATCAAGGCTGTGGATACCTCACAGCGGGGTGAATGCCTAGTGTTTACAAGGGCCTATGTTCTTCTCTCAGCTATAAGCCAAGCAAGGGAACAGTTTCAGGTCAGTGGGCAGAGCTTCACACCTCTACGCCCACCATGATCTTGGGAGGCCGAAGTATAAGAAGTGCAACAGGACTCAGACTACCTGAGCTACAAAGTAAGTTCAAGACCAACCTGAGCCACAGAATCAGATGTTCTCTTCAAACTAAAGAAGCCAACAGACAGAACCCAGAATGTGCGAGTACTGCTCGCATCTACGGCTCCAATTCTTCAGCAGCTCCGTGTTGGCACTGAAGATTGATACTAGGCTGTTCTAAGGGAAGCAAAATCTCTTTGCTAAGTCTTGTTTCTCTTACAGGACTCGGAACTCCTCCCAGCCTGTCATTTTGAAGTGTTTTCTGGATTATACATGGTACAAGGGGTTTACATCAATCTTTTTAGAGCTCGTGATTTATTCAGTTAGGAAATATATTAGTTACTTCTCTTGTTGACATGACAAAATGCTTCACAGAAGCAATGGAAGGAAGACATGAGGGAGGAAGGCAGGGAGGGAAGGAGAAAGGAAGGAGGAAGAGAGAAAGGAAGAAAGGAAGGAATGATGGAGGGAAGGGAGGAAGGGTTTATTTTGTCAAAATGCAGGAAGTAGAGAGTTAAATGTTGTCTCCTTTTTAGTCCAAGACCTCAGCTCATAGGATCTTATACCTCACATCTAGAGTCTGCCTTATTCAGCCACATCTACTCTGCTTTCACCAGGGTTCTGGGAATCTAACCAGTGTTATGGTTGCAAAAAAGTGCTTCATTCACTGAGTCAACTCTCCAGTCCAGTAGTTAGTAAACAAGAAGTTTCCTTTGTTCTGCTCAAACCCAAAACCCTCCATAGCTAAACGATAATCAAGATCACCATAGAGAAGTGCTTCCTTGGTTTGCATCAACAGTATTCTGAGTTTTATTCTTCCCTCATTGTTTCCATACAAGAAATTATTCTTTGTCTGACAGGTGCTATTGCATACCTTCTCCCAGCTGCATTAGCACCAAAGGCATATACAAACACCAGTCAGAGTTCTTTATTAGTATGAGATACAATTTTACCTCACTAAAGTTCCAGAAAGTTGACCCTAATCTCAGAAAACAAGTTCTGGTTTCTTCTCACTGTTTTGATATTGGCAAATTAATATTTTTTTATTAGAGACATCAGGATAGACTAATGAAGTCAGCACACTTGGATCTCTAGAATATTTTATGCAAGGAGCTCATTTCCTCTTTTGAACAAATACACAAAATATAAATTTAATTAACAACCGGATGTGGACTAATGTTTATGTTCTTCAAAATTCATGTGCTGAAGCCTGATTCCCAGTGTGGTGCATTAAAGACAACTACTACTGCAGCTAGTAAGTAGGTTGTGGGAGAAAAGCCTTCTTGATGGGATTAGTTGACTTTAGGAAGACACAAGAGAGTTGGCTGCCATGGCACATTCTGTAATCTTAAAACCCAGGAGACCAGAAGGGAGGTTTCCAAGTTCAAGAGCTATTCTGTGTGCAAGTTAGATCTTTAGAAAGTGAGGAAGAGGAGGAGGATAAAGGGGAGGTGTTGTAGATAGTCCTGCTCTTGTATTTTGGTGCTAATTCTCCTGTCCTGGAAAGCAATGCAGACTAGGAGGGACTCACATAAGGGAAGGAAGATGGAGCTGAAGCAGGTGGCTTGGAGAAATCCCAAGTCGTATGGGATCTGATAGATGGGAATAGAGTAGTGTAGTGGTAGATCTACCCAATCTAGGCAAGTAGCTTGAATACCAATTTATTGAGTTGTGAATTCATTTATTGGATAAATTGGGTTAAAAATTACCACAACAGGGAGGAGGAGAAGAAAAGAGAGGAAATAGAAGGGGAGAAAGAAGAAAGGAGGAAGAGGAGTAAAAAATGGAAAAAGAGGAAGACAAGGAGGGGAAAAGGAGGCAATCTTTTTCAAGGATCAATGAGAACCAGAAAGACCCCACCAGGACCATAATGCCAACATCCTGTTCTTAGACTCCATTTAGATCTTTGAGAGATAAGCATCCATCACTTGAGTATTTCAACCTAAGGTTTCTCTGTTACATCAGACAAAACTAAGAAAACTCTTTCTAGCCCCTCTTTGAGAGAGTGTGGCCAAAAGTACTGAAGTCAGCCGACATGCCGAATAAAATTGTACATGGCTTTTAGAGTCAGGTATTCTAGATCTAAACAAGTATGTGTCACTTGGAAATGTTTCTCTTAGGTTCAGGTTATTCATCTGTTAAATATGGTTAATAATACCCACAGCAAACAAAAAACATTAACAGCTTTTTGGTCATAAAAAGAGAACATTAAAAATAGCAAACTGGTGAAACTTTTCATAATATGTAATATTATCAAAAATGGTAATAAGTTAAAGGGTTAGCACCCTGATTAAAACGCTAGTGTTTACAAATGTACAAAAGTAGACAACTTATAGTGGATAAAAGTCACAAACAAAAACATTCTTCAGGGCAGCACATCCACTGTGAAATTCTCTTTCTTAGACATGGGGAGCTTCGTTCGAGATACCTCGACAAGATGGCAGCCTGAGCAAGACTTGAGCAAGGTTAATGCTGCCAGCTAAAAACGGAAGGAAGAAAACTCATGGGCCCCAGACAGAGAACACGAGGCAACTAAGGAATGTTAAAAAGCAGGAAAATTGTCTTCTCCGGCATTGAACCCCTTTCATTGGTAACCTGATACCACAGAGTCAGCCTGAATTCATATCCATACAAATAACAATAAACGGACCAAGCAGATTGTATTTACATATGGAACTGTAACAATTAAAGAAAAAGAGGCCACGGATTTGACAGAAGTTATGGGAATACATGGGAGGGGTTGGAGGGAGGAACGTGAAGAAAGAAAATGATGTAATTATTTTTCTAATTATAACAAATAACTGAATAAACATGCTTGGCCCCAAACTTGTAAAAATTATCCAATACCATGAGTAATCACAGTTTCGAAATAAAGCACGATCTGAAATTTTCCACTGATATAATTAGCACAGTCGTGGAGAAGGGCATACTGCACTGCTCACTGTGCTCACCGGGCCTGCTTCAAGTAGTGGTAATCAAACACTTGCAAGGCGCAAGATGACAGGATGCTATTCTAATCGCTGTCTTCCATGTGTGTTGGGGCGGTGAATGGGTACCTGGGTGTGAACTTAGGGTTTAGGTGAGTTGGACAACGGACAAGCAACAGCTATGGGCTGAGCTCAGCACTGTGAAGGGAATGAACTCGGTGCAGTGCTAGGGAAGAAGTGTAGCAGACCATGTAAACAGGGTGGTCCGGCAAGACCACCCCAAGTAAAGGACCACTAAGCCATATTTGGAGAGAATAAGAAGTAATTCGATGAGCTAAGGGACAAGAACTATGTTCAGAAACAGAAAATGACAGCAGAAAAGCAATGCCAGTCGGCTTCGGGCTTAGGAATTACAAGAAGGCATGGTGCTGGGAGAATAGGCAAGGTGGGCGCTTCCTGCGCCGTTTCAGGCCCCATGGAGCATGTGCGGGAGAGTCGTGGACTGCATGAGGAAGAGTCAACTTTACTCTTAATGAAACCCAAATAGAAAAGAATCCCCAAAGGAATAAGAAATTACACATTTGCCATGAATTCACAATACTGAATGAGTTTTACCATTTAAAGAATGCTGCAAAATTTAAGCCGTAGGTTGTCAACATTGATTTAACATGTCAGACAGGGGTCTGTTGAGACTCGGTTGCATTTGATGGGTGTCTATAAGACAAGATGTGACAGTGTGGGCTATCTTTAGATGCACATACTTAATTATGGGAGCAATATTTTTATGTGAGTTACTTCCAACCCTTATCATTTACGAAGGGTGGGTTGGCTGGAATCCAGTATTCTTTCACTGGGACTCATGCAAGCAGCAGTCAGAGGAACTGAAGCAGTATCCCTCGGCATCAGTGAAAAACACACATGAAAACCAACATCAACATTTGTCATCCAGCTTATGCACAATGACATGTGTGTGTTTGGATCATTATCAAACAGAAGCATCTAATGATTCACACAGAGGATTCCAAGGGCCTCTGAGACTATGCCTCTGGCCCCAAGAGAGAAGTGACTGATTTAAAATTTAGCATTGCTGTTTTTCTCCAGAAGAACGGATGAATATCAAAATTTTGTGGGTGAACACCTCACTGAGTTAAGGCTAGCAAATTCCACAAGATCCTTCAATTTTAAGGAGAAATTCTCACAGCTTCTCTTATTTGTCTGGCCGAGGGTTTCAATTCAAGTCCCAAAGGCTTCTTTTGTCCAAATTAAATACAGACTTCAGTCCAACAAATGCCAAGTTCCCATTTGGCTCTCCACAACATCCTACTGACTCTTTTTACTTCAAACTGAGACAGAATGCCAAGCCATTTCCGTGTTTAAGAGGCATGACCTGTAGTTAGAATCCAGTCAAATGATGGGATGCAGTTTATACTCTAATGGATTTTAATTAATTTTTAATTAAATACAGAAAATGGAATGGATGGGCAAAATACAAAATTGTAGCCAGCTAGGAGTGAGAATGCGAGACAGAGATTAGTGTTTGTCACCCGTACAGAATATGATGACGTCTGGACACACAGAACCAGTCTAAGGAAGTCCAACCTGAGAAATAGTTCATAGTTTGTATGAGGCGATCACTTTTCGTTTGTAGTGAACTGCAGATCCTTTCTGGCTAACTATCTGCCTTTGTGTATAGAAAATTTATTATTCACATCCATCCATGTATAGAGTTTCTAAGTGGAAGAAAAACACAAATTCACTCCATTACTAGCTCCCTTCCTGGGCATATCCGCTGAACACCTTCTCAAGCTCACTCCATTACTAGCTCTCGTCCACAGCGTATCCGCTGAACACCTCCTCACAGAGGAGGAGGACTCTTCTCTGTCACAACTGTTCTTCACTGAGACTCAGCCATCTTTCATCTCAATGTTTGGGCAGTTCTGTTACGGTCAGCCACTCAGCTACCAAACAACTCGCACACTTCCCTCTGGCCACTTGCAGTTGAAAAATGGCAGGTGACTCATTGTGGCTGGTGAGTTCTTAGTGAAGATGTGTTGTGCATTTCTGGGATGCAGCATTTCACTCTGCTTTAAAACCACAGGAAATCATGTCAATCCCAGCTGAAGCGTGGGGAGAATCTCCTTCTCTTTCTGTCTGTCACAATAACTGTCAGGTTTTGAGATAATGGAGAAATGGGGAAAATCTCAGACCATTCCATGAGCAGAACATATGATAAGCTCAGAAACCCATGTTGATCTAGCCACTGAAATTGAAGCTTGTTAGTTTTCCTGACATCACCCTGGCTTTTCTTACTAATGCTACAAACAGCACTCTCTGCTAGGTGCTCAATACATCTGTGAGCCAGGTCCATCTCTGATGAATGCATCTGTGAGTTGGATTGGAAAACATCAGTAACGACTCATAACTTCTACTTAGTTTAGATCATACACTGAATTAAAAGCTACATAGAGGCTGAGATTGTCATGGTTTTCTGATAGAAAAGTGTCCAGTGGATGACGTTCATCTGTTCTACAGAGTTCTGTTGAACCAGTAGAAACCGCAAACTAAGGAAAATAAGAATGTGTCCCACCACAGAGAAGAGCCGGGAGTGATGAGGGACCCAAATCATGTGAGATGCCCAGTTCATCTAAGAGGACTAGAAACGGAGTCCTTGCAAGAAAGGGGCTTTGAGGATAGAAGCTAACTCTAAGAGGATGGCACTTGGAAAGAGCAGAGCACACTACAGGCAAATGGACCAGGGTTTTGAGGGAGAATGTCAGCCACGTAGATGCTGGGGGTGGGGGCGGGGATTGGGGTGGGGGGTAGATCAACAGGCCTGTGGTACCAATCAGAGGTCAGATCAGTGGGGTCACTGCAGTGAGAGACTTTAGTGTCAACCTAGGAAGCTAGACATTATTTGAAGGTCTCTGAAGTTACACTCAGAGGAAAACCTCCTGGGGCATCTGTGAAAGGGGAGCCCAAGATTGTTGCCTCAGCTTCCTGCTGCTTCTAAGTTAGCATTAAATACAATGACTCGGGCCTTAACAATTTGTCTCACCTTTCCTACTAAAAATAAACCTTGTTCCAGGGGAGAATGTGCCTCTGAACTGCTCCATCCTTACTCCAGGGACTGGCGATACCTTTTATCTGTTAAGAAGAGATGGTAGCACACCCATGCATGCACACAGAAAGCTCTAGAAGTCATTGTTCATTTTCCTCACTGGGATCTCTAGCCTGAGGTCTCTCCTCAAGCTCCTTGGAAAAAAGTTTCTCTCTGGATGCTAAAAATAGATTGACTTCTGGTGAGAAACGTTACTTTCTGCTTTATAAGTGAGTGAAAACGGGTTGATCTATCTCCTCTTCTCTTGTGGCTGTTGAAAATTTTAGGGCAGCTCCAAGTCGCACTGGAAGGACCTGCACAGGACAGCAAGTGCACTGAGACAGGTGTGCCTCCGGAGTTGTTTCTGTAGTGGCTTTAGTCTCTTGTTCTCATTGAAGGCACGCTAACAAGTTTATTGTTTGTGTTGTGTTGTCTCATGGGTCTGTTGTTTCTAAGTGTGAAGTGAGCCAATAACACTTCTCTCCTGTAAGCAGAGCTTACCAACTTAAGGTCAAAGCAATAGTTCTTCCAAGACGCACCTTTAAGAAATAGTAAATATAAAAAAAAAAACTCATTCACTGGTCTATGTCAGGTACTGGAAGGACCACAGCTAGGAGACACGAAGGTGGCCCCAGCCTTTGAGGAGTTCATAGATCAGCTGAACAATAAACGGATCCCCGAGAACCCACATGTAACTTGGGCTCTCGGGCTGGCCAGTTTGGCTCCTCTTCTTCCTTGACTACTCTGAGGTTCATTTTCCTCAAGGGTGAAATACCAACCCCACCAGCGTCTGCTCCAGGGGCTGCTCTGCTAAGTGAATTAGCAAGGACACAAACTCATAACTGTGCCTGGGAGACTAATTCTATTTTTATAAATTGTTATTACTATAAAGAGAATTCGGCCTGGAGCAGTACTCCAGGACTCCTGCTGAACCACTAGCAAGAACTCCAAAGCCTGCATTTTCTTATTTGGTGCTAAATGAAGTTCTGTGTACAAGTTCTGTATACAGCTTAGAATTTATGAGATTATGGAGTGAGAATGCATCTTGCCATTCATGGCAGATTCCAAATGGGTTTTTAGGAGCCTCTCTCTCTCTCTCTCTCTTTCTCTCTCTCTCTTGCTGTGTGTGTGTTTCTCTCCCTTCTCTTCCTTCTCTTCCCCCTTCCCCTCCTTCTCCTCCTCCATATCCTCCTCCTCCTCCTCCTCCTCATCATCATCACCACCACCACCACCACCACCACCACCACCACCACCATTCCCATCACCATCATAATTATGTGCACATGCATGCCACAACCTGCATTAGGAGGTCAGAAGACAATATTGTGAAGTTGATTTTCTTCCTCTGCCTTTAGATGAGCTCCAGGGGTCATAAGATTTCCATTATCGGGTGACAAGCACCTTTTCTAACTGAGCAATCATTCAAGCTCCTCTTCCTTCTTTCTCTTCTTTTAAAAACATTTTGGTTTTATTAATTAAAGGACTCATGTAAAAGAGACTGGTTTTGAACTCTTGACCTCCTGTCTCCATTTCCCAAGTGTTAGGATGACAGTCATAGCCGCTGTGTCTGGATCAGGGTTGTACTGGCTGGTTTTGTGTGTCAACTTGACACAGCTAGAATCATCTCAGAGAAAGGAATCTCAGGTAAGGAAATGCTCCCATGAGATCTGGCTGTAAGGCATTTTCTCAGTTAGTGATCAATGGGGGAAGACCCACTGTGGGAGGTGTTATTCCAGGGCTCATGACCCTGGGTTCTTTTTTCTTTTTTTTTTTTTTTTAAAAGGAAGCTATGGGAAACAAGTCAGTGAGCAGCACCCCTTCATGGCCTCTGCAGCAGCTCCTGCCTCCAGGTTCCTGCCCTGCTGGAGTTCTTAACCCTGACTCCCTCCAATGATGGACTGGGATTTGGGGAGTGTAAGCTAAATAAACCCTTTCCTTCCCAACTTGGGTTCTTGTTTGTTTGTTGCTGTGGTATTTTGTCATAGCAATAAAAACCCAAAGACAAGGGTTAAGAAAATTTGTATAAGAGAAAAAAACTGAACAAAACTAAAATCTAGATTTCCGTCCTAAGAGAATACACTGTGTGGCAGTGTTCAATCTGTCTGACACATACTTTTAGCTCTCATCCTGACAGAAGCCTAGGGTCACCGGGAGGAGGGGACCTTGGCTGAAGAATTGTCCGGATCACTTTTGGCTGTGGCCAGGTCTGTGAAGCATTTTCTTTAATTGATAATTTGTGTACAATGGCCTAGCATACTGTGGGTGGTCCTGGGTTCTATAAAACAGAACAAAACCAACAAAACAGGCTGAGCAAGCCATAGGGAGCAAGCCAGGGACGGAGAGTCCCTGGTTCGCCTCTGGGTTCCTACCTGGGGTTCCTGCCCTGGCTTCCCTAGATGACAGACCACAGCTCTGAGCTCCAGCGAAGCCTTTCCTGCACAGCTGCTCTTAGTTGGGATGTGCTAGCCAAGCACCGTACAAAAACTAGAGCAATGCCTGAGACATATTAACTACAAGCTTAGACGTAGTCGTTTTCATTATGTTTACGCTATTAGAAATATTTGTAATACAAAATGCAGACCGAAGGTCCATGAGTATTTGTTGAGGTCCTATTTTGAAGGAGACAGATAATTTACAAAGGTTTATGGAAAAGTGAAACACCCATCCAATGGTGGAACAAACGAGACTTTCTAAGGATTTCAGTAAATGTACCTAGTGCCTTCTTCAGTATTCATGTAATGATTCAAATTTCATTTCCATCTCAGGACAGTGTAGGCTAGAGCTGTTGTTCCTATAGTAAGGGTGAAATACAGAAACACCATGCTTCAGAGGCATCTCTCTTTTTTTTTCTTTTCTTTTTTTT
>NW_022196903.1:131237116-131276747 GCF_008632895.1 Mastomys coucha | reverse complement strand
TTGGTAAGTGATAGCGTATATAAATAGTAAGCTTGGCACTGGAAAAAAATCTCCCCTTTTTTTCCATTGTACCTAACAAATCACAGGTCTAAGTGATAAGAGCAAATAAAGACCTTCATGGGAACTAGAGAGTGACACGCCCTGTGCTGTGTTAAATTGTCGCATCCTTCATTGTACTGTGAGGCATTTAAACAACACTGTGCTTCTACGGATAACTAATTTCCCCAATACGACTACTAGCCTATTCCTATGCTACTGATGATGACGTTGCTAGTATTTAAAGTGGTTCATCATTCACTTGAATCAGCCATCGTGGCCACTTTAAACTTTCCCCTTCCATCTACACACTTCTGTTTGGATATTGAATATTCCCAAGGGCTCCTGTGTTATAATGCTTGCTTGCCAGCTGAAAGGAACTGTAAAATATGGGGTGGATCCTGATTGGAGAAAGGAGGTCTCTGGGGGTGTGTCTTTGGAGGACTGTACCAAGCCTTGACCCTTTCCTGTTTACAATCACTATTTCCTGTCCACTGTGATGTGAGCTGCCCTGTTTTGGGGCTGGGCTGGTTTAGTAGTTTGTCTCCACCAGATTTCTGCTGCCATGATGGTCTGGCCAAGCACATAAGGACTGTATTAGTCACTTTCCTATTACTGTGATAAAATATCACAACCCAGAGACACTTATGAAAGAAAGAGTTTGGGGCATCTGGTTCCAAGGGATAAGATATGATATGGGTGGGAAGGCGTGGCAGCCAGCATCAGGACCAGTGCCGGGAGCTAGAAGCTGAGAAAATGTGTTGAGCTGCAGACATAGAGCACAGAGGCTGGGTGTGGCTGTGAACTCTAAAAGCCATTGAGTATCTCCTCCAGCAAGGCTGGACCCTTCCCCACAGAGCACTACTTGAGTCTATGGGGTGGCGGATCATTCTCAACCATCCCACCACAGTTGCATCCAAGCAACCGTGGATGATTAAGCCATATGAATCGATGAGTCAGGATAAATCCTTCCCGCTTTGAGTCATTTTCTCTCAGGCATCTAGTCATAGCCACACAAAAGTGCTAAGATGACATATTTCTATTAAAGGTGGAAGCAGGTACATTGGGAATATCAGTCACCCACAGCTTGTCTGATGTCTCATAGCCTGCAGCTATTGGCTTTGACTTGGGGTGTACTCTTTGTACCTTCCCTTTGGTATAGCTAGTAATAATATTTGGGATTGATGGAAGAAACCATCAATTACTATAATGATATAGTATATATCCAGTTTTGTAAGGCAAGTCTTATTTTTTTTTTTTTTTTTTGGTTTTTCAAGACAGGGTTTCTCTGTATAGCCCTGGCTGTCCTGGGACTCACTCCGTAGACCAGGCTGGCCTCGAGCTCAGAAATCTGCCAGTCTCTGCCTTCCAAGTGCTGGGATTAAAGGCATGCACCACCACTGCCCGGCAGTCTTGCCTTACTTTAAAATTCTTTTGGGATTTATTTGTGTGTGTGTGTGTGTGTGTGTGTGTGTGTGTGTGTGTGTGTGTGTGTGCATACCACCTGAGGTCAGAAGAAGGCCTTGCATCCCCTGTAGGTGCCTGACTTCCTAGATAGTGAGGAGGTGCCCAGTGTGGCTTCTGGAACTGAATCCCACTCCTCTGAAGGAGCAAGAAGTGCTTTTAACCACAGGGTCATCCTCTCTCCTGCCCCCAGGATCAGGCTTTGAAACAGGGATGTCTGTTGCTGGTGCTGTATTGGCTAATTAGTATTCAGAACTTCATTAGTGTATTTAGCTGCATTTTCTCCCCACCCACAACCACACAGAACTTGGTAGGATGTAAAGTCTCCAAAAACTAGAACTTTCACGATTATGATCTTGGTCCCCACAGTAGTAGACAGCATGAAGGTGCTCAATAAAGTCAGGTTGGCTGGTGGATGGCTGGATGGCTGGATAGCTGGATGGATGGATGGATGGATGGATGGATGGATGGATGGATGGATGGATGGATGGATGGATGGACGGATGGACGGATGGTGAGAACCAAAGCTACAAATCTTATCCTCTGTGGGATGTTTTATAAGGACCAAAGCTGAGAATTGAGTATTGATATCCACATCCTCATTTAACCAGAGGGGAAGCAAGCATTTAAGATTTATGTTCCCACAACCGCAGCCACTTTGAAGAAGGGTAGATACCAGTGGCATCTCAAAATGAACTCAACTGAAATACCATAAAGTGCCTGTCCTTCTTTTAGTTCAAGGTACGGCTTTTTAGTCAAGCGTAAGGCTCAGATTCTAACACTTATTTCCTTAAAAATGTGAATAATGTGTTAATTTTTCAAGGTTGATGCAAGAGTCAGCATGAAGATAGATTTCATAATTCCTGACATGTAGTTTTCAATCCTTTGTACAGCATGCTAGAAATATAAATACTATTCATTGTTTAGATCTCAATGGCTAAAGAAAATAAATATATAAGGACAATAAATAATAATCTAAACAGTAAATCACTTTTCTATTTAATACAGTAGCTAAACCACCATATTATTTCAGGAATATCATAGTGCCTCTCTATTAAGGACAAATATTGAACTTAGTGATGTATTATAGGCAACGAAAAATAAGATCCAATAATTCCTGCTCATGGGTACCCCAAAATGGATGAAGCTCCCCGAGATCAACTTCATCACATTAGTTACAAAACTGATCTACTTCCTAGGAGAGCAGTTGCTAAAAATATGCTGTCTACATTTCATATGATTTTTCTGTAATTGCATTTTCTATTGTCAGTATTCCCCCGGGGAAGGCAGAGGATTGAGTCTGTTTTGCGGTAAATATTCTCAGGGAAGAATGTTGTTGAAAGGAGTAATGGTGTCATAAAAATGTGTCCTTGACTCTAATTTCACCTTCTTCCTTGGCTGAGACACCGAAGTCCACACAGGGCTGAGAACAGCCCTGGGTCACAGCCTATCTCTTGTGTCACCTGGATCCAATGTGTTGTTCATGTAAGTGCAGAGTCCTCTTTGATGTAATGACTAGTCATGATCTCTGGAAATACCTGATTCTGGAAACAATTGAAGAACATCTAGTCTTCATCTGGGCTTACCTTATAAACTTTTCTTTCTAATTTTTTTCTTCAGCAAACAATTCTTTTCTTGCTTTTCTCTTTATAACTCAGAGCTAATCATGTTTTTGTATCTAAATAGTTTGTGCTTAGTTTTTTATTGTAAAAAAGAATAGTGATGATTCCAAGCTCTTTGGCCCCAATAACCTCAATTGAAAGATTAAAGTAAGAATTTAGTTATAGTTACAGTTCCATAAGTATATCTGTGTTTCTGTTAAAGTTAAATATACATGTGTGATGGTTTGAATAGGTTTGGCTCCCATAGATTCATAAGTTTGAATGCTTGACCCAGGGGAAGAGGCACTATTTGGAGGTATGGCCTTGTTGGACTAGGTGTGGCCTTGTTGGAGGAAGTGTGTCATTATGGGTGCATGCTTTGAGGTCTCCTATGTTCAAGATCTGCTTAGGTGGAATCAGATCCTCTTCCTGGATGCCTTCAGATCAAGGTGTAGAACTCTCAGCTCCTCCAGCACCATGTCTGCTTGCATGCTGCCATGCTTCCTGTCATATGATAACGGCTTGAACTTCTAAAACTATAAGCCAGACTCAAATAAATCTTTTCCTTTATAAGTGTTGCTTTGGTCATGTTGCCCTTGCACATCAATAAAACCCTAACTGTGACAGAAGTTGGTACCAGGAGTGGGGTATTGCTGTGATAGTCCTGACAATGCTTTTGTTTGGAGGAATGTGGATTTTGGAACATTGGATTAGGAAAGCATGTTCAGCTTGATCTACAGATTGAGTTTCAGGTCAGCCAAGCTTAGGCAGTAAAGGAAACCAGGGAAAACAGAAAGCTGGTGAGGTAATTGAATGCAGGGGACATGTTCTAGCTCCGGCAAGCAGCAAACCTTGACAGCTTTGGTCACATGGTTCTGGCTTTAGAATTAAGGGTAGAAAAAAGGGTTTATGGAATCTTCCTTTATGACTAATCAAAGCCACTGAGGCCAGGACTGTGGCAGGGGTGTCCCTGCATGGAGGCCCAGAGAGGCCATTGTGTAAAGCTATGAAGGCAAAGTCTGGATTGCCTTGGAAACCTCACGAGGTTTGAGATTCCAGAGCCATGGGATACCTGCCAAAGCAAGCTGCTAACAGGGAATGGAAACAACCCAAGAGAAAGAAGTAGAAGTCAACAAAGCTGAAAGACATTGTAGATCTGAAGAGTACTTTGATATCAGACACAGAGATGCTGAGTGTGAAGTTTGCCCAGATGGTTTCCAGTCTTGCTTTGGTCCAGTATTTCCTGACCATGCTCCCTTCCTTCCATTCGCAATGGCAATGTGTACACTATACTCTTATATGTTGGAAGTACGTGACTTGCTCTTTCATTTTGATTCTACAGGGTATTAGAGTTAAGAGATTGGGTGAGTCTCAGAAGAGATTTTGAACTTTGGACTTTTAAACAAGTTAGGGAATTTTATAGATTATGGGGACTTTTGAAGTTAGACTGAATTCATTTTGCATTATGATACAATTACAGGCCTCTGGAGGCCAGGGAGTGGAATGTGGTGGTTTGGATGTAATTTGTCCCCTCTCAGCCCACAGAGAGGGGCACTATTATGAGGTGTGATCTTGTTGGAGTGGGTATGGCCTTGTTGAAGGAAGTGTGTCACTAAGGTTTCCTAAACTCAAGCTAAACTGAATGTGGCATACAGTTTCCTGCTACCTATGGACCAAGATGAAGAACTCTCAGCACATTCCATAGCACCATGACTGCCTGCATGCTGCCATGATGATGACGGACTAAGCCACCCCCAATTAAATGTTGCCTTGGTTATGGTGGCTCTTCACAGCAATAAAACCCAAATTAAGACAGGTTCTTTATATCTATCAGTACAGTGAGTTCTAACCTTGACCACTACACACACCACTTTGTGTGTGCAACCCAAAGTGACCCAATGACCAATGTGGCTTCAAGTTAAAATATGTAGCTGAGACTCACAAACCCTTGGCCTCAGCCCATTGAGTGCACCACCCCATCTGGCCTGTAAGGGGGACTTTCACTGAAGGTTTTCTAGAAACAGGAAGCGAAGCTGAAGACACATTTGGGTTTCAAGTCAGTGTCATGGACTTTCATGAGTCACTGGCTGTGGGATATTAGTCAGAAGGGCACAAATAAAACTTCACATCCAACGGTGAAGGTGAACACAAAGTCTATTCAGAATCTCTGTGGTATCGAAAGGCTGGGTTTAAGATGGAAGGGTGAAATTGATAACCAAGCTGTGGCGACAGGCGATCTTATCATATTAACCAGATAATAGCAAGTGGCCAGAAGTGAGAGCAAATTTGGGGAACATGTATAGATAAAAATCTATTAATTAAAAAGCTGTGTTCCCTGACTTAAAAAGAGGTAAATGTTATCTTAATGTCACCCTCTGTGTTGACACTCAATGTGCCAGTCACTCTGAGCATCCCTGATGCCTGGTGCTTCAAGGTTTCCTGAAGGGAAAAACACTCTCATAACGAGTCTTTCTTTAAGAAGACTGATTTTTTTCCTTTGATCTACCAATGAGAAAAAAAAGAAGCTGGTCTCAATAGGTGCTTTTCCAAAGTAGAGAGATAAGTCACCCTCTACTGAAAAAAGAATTTTTTGATGTGGAGAGGTTAAAAGCTGTATGGACCTATGGAAATAAGGATAATATGGTACCAGGCAGTTTAAGTCAATGTCTTCTTAGCAAAATGGTGATATTAGATTCTCATGTAGAGCCTGTGACCTACCCAGCCATGGGCTCTTAGTGCTGTTAACAGCACCAGGCATAAAGTCTGTCTTGTGGCGTGGATCTTAAATCCAATCATCAAGCAGTTGGTTATTCTCACGACATTTGTGTGACTGTTGCAATGACATACTCATCTTGACGGGTTCATTATTGTGGCTCACAGAGCTCACATTTGTATGGGCAGTGCATGGTGCCTTCTCATGATTCCAGCTCAGTATCAGCTTCATCTGTGCAATGCCTACGGTTCAAGCCTTTGCAGTATTCAGCAATAGGAACAAGAATTTTATTTTGGACTTTATTAATCAATGAAACCAAATCAAACAGAAATAATATGATATTGAATGTGAAAATCTCCCAGCCAGCTACAGCAACAGCTTCATATGCTAAGATGGTTTTAGGGCGCTTTTCCTCTAACACTTACAGATGTACTTACTGGGGGAGAAGGGGATTGGTTCTTTACTCCTCAGAAGTTAATCACAGAGAACCCTTCAGAATAACACACTAAAATTGCCACTAAATTTACATCAAAATTGGATATGCAGTTATCTACGCCATTGAGGAAGCACATGGTGTGTCTACTAATCACTGCTTTGCATTGAATATTAATCCATGAACTTTTTCCAATTAAAGGCCTATTCATCCCAGACACAGGCATCTTATCATTTTAGGTACATCATTGTTCCTTTGACATTTGGTAATGGTGGGGCTCTGTGCTTATTAAAAAAGACCTTTTAAATCTTATAACTTCTGAACAATTTAAAACACGAAAAGAGGGAGAAAAGAAGCCTTCATAGGTTTTTAGTTAAGAAATCCAAGTTTTACAATAAAAATGGAAGTGGGTGGTTGTCACTTCTATATTATTTAAAGGGAGTATATGAGATTTATATGCCATATTTACTCTTGAATTTACATAATTTTTCTTTGAGTGTGTTTTAATATATAAAACATTCTTGGATAATCCATATATATTGTTCTAACAGGGTAGACATTAATCATGCTTTCACGAGGAAAACAAACCCACATACTGCTCTTGACAGTAAAATAATTTCTACTTTCAAAGAAAAATAATCCACTGTCTCTTTTACTATCCCCAGGGGCCTTCTTCACGAGCTTGGCTGTGGGCTGTTGCGTAGCAGATATTGTTTACAGCTAAGTAGGTACATTTGTGCCTTCCTACACAACATCAGCACTCACACGAACCACCCTCTGAGATCAGGATAATTAGCCTTGAGATGTTCTGCTGTGGTCTCAGTGGACACCGAGAAGAATCCTTTAAATTCTGCATCACAGTGAGAACTATTCTAAGCCTGGAATCATCCAAGAGATACAAATTGTAGTTTAAAACCTGATATTTATGGGCTGTTGTGCAATAAAATATCCATGAACCTACTTTGTGTCTCTCATTATTTCTCTTCTATGGCTGGTCTTTTCCTTTTTAGTTAATTCATTCATTCATTCATTCATTCATTCATTCATTGATTTAGCAGTCACACACACAACCAAACTACATTTTAAGATGGATCCTCATAGGTAGCGTGTGCCTCATCTGAGAATGTCACAATCCTATTGATGTACAGAGAACATAAACAGTGTACAAAAGGGAAAACATGGGACATCCTGAGAGCATCGGAGGCTGAATTTGCAGCTTCTACGTTAATGTCCCTTAATGTTGCTTGGCTTGGTCATAGATCACTGGAGTGATCCCTTAAGATCCCAACACTATATCCAACTTCTTTGTGGTCTGGCCACCACACTCCTCCCATGATGCTCTGCTTCCCCACAGCATCAAGGCCAAATGCACAGAGACTGAAGCTGCTGTAACCATAAGCCAAGGTAAACCTTCATTCCTTATAAGCTGATTGCCTGTGGCATGTTGTTACAGCAGCACAAAGTATCAACACAGAGGCTACTCTGAAAAGTTAAGCTGTGGAGAGAACCGGGTCTTGAGAACTTCCCTATAGCCTAGGGAAGTTCTAGATTGCTGGAGGATAGGCGTGGGGTTCTCAGGTGGCTGAACAGGCCCAGACAATGAAGTATAAGGCTAAGGACAGTGGTCTGTACGCCCCTCCTCTCCCATCTCGGACACCCCTGCTTTTTGATACATTATGTTGGGTTTAGAAATTTTGCTTGGGGATAAATATGCTTTTCTTTTATTGGAGGAGAATAAGGACTTGATTTGATTGGGAGGCAAGGTTAATAGGTTGTAAACAGTTACTGCTGATCATGGATTTAGGAAGATTCTGAACCACTAGGAAGAGAATTTGAATTGTGCCATGCAAGCATTGAGGGTCTAGGGAGGTGAATGAGTGGTGGCTGCACTGGAGTGCCTGGGCTTGCCTCGCGAGGTGCTTGTGCCTGGGACGATTTTCCTTCAGTTGCACAAGTGGTCCTCGCTCATAATTTTAGTAGATGTGCTGTTGAAGCAAGCACATACAGTGACCCTCATTCAGAGACAGATCCACCTGAACTAGTGAGAGGGAAACCTAAGGTCCTCACGCCTGCATCAAGCCAGTCCTCATTCTCATCATAGAAGAATCTAAGTCAGGTGTTATTAGTAAGTGGTGACCCAAAATAAGTGGCGAGGAAGTCATAGCTACTTCTGCAAGTCATTTCTGGAGAAATAGTAGGTCAGACTAGGTGAGTGCCTATTCGGTGGAGCGTGAAGTGGCGGCGTTGGTAAAAGCAAGTGTTTCACAAAACCAGTGAGGTGGTGGGCTTCGATATCATAACCTCACCAGGCAGACATCAGGGTGTGGGTTCTAAGAAAACTTACTTAGCTTGAGACATAGTCGTGGAATTGTTTTAGCAAAAGAAGTCATATCTAGGTACACATATCCTTTATTTTGCAGTGTTTCTTCAACTCAGAATGTGTCATAGAGTGTCATGTGAGCCTGCCTATCTGTGATGACTGTTTTTGACACACAACCTGGAAACTCCAGAGTACCAAGTGAGAGATAAATGGGTAGATGGATGGATGGATGGATGGATGGATGGATGGGTGGGTGGATGGATGGACAGACAGACAGACAGACAGACAGACAGACAGACAGATAGATTTGGGGTTATATTATTACATCTTGGAGACAGCACTAAAAATCCAGATTAAATGTTTGGCTGGTTTTTTTTTTAATTAAAAAATGTTTAATTAATTTTAGTTTTAAAAATTGTTTATAAGAGTAGGTGCAGAAGTAATAGCTATTAGTTTTTCCAATTTCTAATAAGCAACTATATTTTATTAACAGACTTGTTGTGTATATACAATAAAACCTCTGTTTCAAGACTGACTCCTGAGTCAGAGATGGTGGCACACGACTGTAACCCTGTAATGAGATAAGAGGGTGAAGAGTCTGGAGATAGCCTAGGCTACATAGTGAGGCTCTGTCCCAACAGAGAAGTGAGGATGACTTCCTGTGTGAAGGAGTTAGATATGCTCGGAACATCTCCCTCTTTCCCAGCATGCTTCTACACACAGTCCATCTTGGTGGTTCATGTGCTCTATTTTGTAACTTTGCCACTCACTGTATTCTGTTAGTTAATTGCCCCTCCTAAACTGTATTTATTAAAAATTTCTCAGACATAAACATTATTATTTTTGTGTATTTTTTTATCAAAAATAAATGGCTGGGTTTTTTTTAAATAATCTTTGTAAAAAATTCTTTAATTTAATACTGCTTCTATGTAAACTTCCTGTGCGATCCAGGTTCTTGTTGACCTAGTTATAGTATGGCCTTTTAGACTGTATCTCCCTGTTACGGTATGGCCTTTTAGACTGTATCTCCCGGTGCTCTGACTTTTTATGTGCTTACTGTACTTTCACAACTCCACAATATCTGTGTTATGACTATTGTCTGTATCTTTGCTGGGTCCTTGTTGTGTGATGTACAATGTCTATGCCTTCCTGTAACTGGTTAGTATATGTAATGTACAATGTCTATGCCTTCCTGTAACTGGTTAGTAGAATTCCTTTCAGCTATCTCACCACATTTAAAATAGCTTGAAGTTTTTATGTAGGGAGCCTATCTACATGCTTTTCTTTGTATAAACCATAGTTTATTTGTTAAAAATTGAACCTTTCCGGCTGTGGATCCCTTCTTCTGGAAGGTCTTGCTACTGAATTTTGCCATTGCTAGTACAGCTCTGGAACTCTAAAAAGTCAGTAACTCCTGTCATAGCCAGCAAGGAAGTTGGTAAACTCAGTAGTCAGCTAAAAACTGGTCCGTGGGCTTTGTTTTCTTTTTTGTTTCATTCGTTATGTTTTGTGTTTACTTATTTATTTAGGCAGAGTTTCTTGAAGTCCAGCATGTCCTTATTTTAGTTCAATTTCCTGTTGCTGTGATGAAAGCAGCTTTAAGGGAGAAAGGATTTACTCAGCTTAAAATTTCAGATCGCAGCCCACCAGAGAAGTCAAGGCAGGAGTGTGAAGCAGTTCGTCCCATCCACACTTAAGAGCAAAGAGGGAGCAAATGCACAGGTGTCTGCTGCTTAGCTCATCCTTATAACTCTTAAAAAGCACATGACCCACACTTAGGGAACGGTACTGCTCACAGTGGGCCGAGTCTTGTCACATCAGCTAACAGAGTCAAAACAATCCCCCGAAGACTCACCCACAGGCCAACCTAGGTAATCGATTTCTCTTGAAGACTGTCTTCCTGAGTGATTCTAGATGGCACCAGACTAGCAGTTAAAACCATCACAGAACTTAATCTCATTATAGAGCTCCATGTAATACTCAGGTCTTTCTCACCTCCCTCTCCCTATAACTGAAATTACAGGAATTTGCCACCGATCATGGTTTTATTTGGTGATCTAACTAGGGACTTTGTGCATGCTGGCGCACAATCTACTGACTGAGCTCATTTCAAGTCCAAAGGTTTTCTCAAGCATCTTGAACAAGCCATTCTTCTGCCTTGTACCTTCCGCCTCTGTCTGTGTTTGCATATGTTTTCAACAATTGATAATGTTGCCTTTGCCTTCATTTTCTTCTATGATGCGCCTCAAGATTGGTGAGAAGTGACAGGTGGGGCATTATTTGGCTTTTTCCAGGCACACACAGCCTTGTTTATTTAGGTGGCCTTTAAATCCCTAACAATCTGCCAAGACTTTTCAAAGACCTGCTTTGATTGACATATCAATGACAGCATCTTCATTCTGTCCTGATTCGGGTTCTTCTTAATCAAACAAAACTCAAATGGCATTTAATTATCTGTGGCACTAAACATTCACTGCTGATTGTTTTCAGCAAACACCTAGAGACAGGATCTTCGAGCTGTCAATTGGGTCAGGCAACAACATTCTATCCCCTCAACTTTTGAATGTTAAAAACTCTCTCTAGATGGCTCAGCGGGTAAGAGCACGGACTGCTCTTCCAGAGGTCCTGAGTTCAATTCCCAGCAACCACATGGTGGCTCACAACCATCTGTGATGGGATCTGATTCCCTCTTCTGGTGTGTCTGAAGATAGCTACAGTGTACTCACATACTGAAAATAAATAAATAAGTAAATATATTTTAAAAAAAAAAAACTCTCTCTTTAAATCCAGAAAACCTTTCACTCTAAAATCCAGAAAAGTCTGATTAAAATGGGTAGGGATGAGGATTTAGACAATACACTTGAAGTCAGAATCTTAGGGCCCTTAACTGAGATATCCATCTTAGGTCCCAAATTGTTCCTTTTCCTGTCCTTTGTGTGCTTCTCGTGGGACGATTCATCATCAGCATGCTGGTATTATCAGTCTAAGACAGCAGAGCCTGTCTTCAGATTCCTCACTCCATAATTACGGTGGCTTCCATGGAACTCTGGTGTTTGTTTTAAATTAGCATTTTAGATATGTATCCGAGTATGATAACAGAACCTCATAGATATGTGCAGTAATTACTCCTGCTTTAATTTTCCATGTATTCTAACTAGGTTCCATGTAAAACATCTGGAGGCACTAATTACTGCCTGTCCTATAAACTTACACTCCAATTTGCCCTTGTGACAGTCGTGTCATTAACTGACTCAGAACCAACTTCTAATTAATCAGCTGACAAATATAGACAGTCCACCTGCCGGCACCAGCACGAGTTTCAGTCTGACTCCGGCATTCAATAATAGCCTGTGAGCCATGACCCTCTGAACATCCCAGGTGCTGTGGAAGACGGTCTAGTTCTTGAGCTAAATTACAGAGGAAAACTAAATAGTAAGGTCATATTCAGTGATGGCATCTCCTAGAACATTGCCGGTGAAAGGTTCAGTGCGGGAGCAAATAGGGAGTGTCCTGTATGTCTTTCTCCTCTGCCCCACTTGGCCCCGAATGGCTGACTAATGGAGGGAGTGCTGGCATGTTGTTTCACTATCAGGCACTTGGCTGCTTGGCTGCATTCCAATCTGAGTAATTACCTTGTCCTCCCTTGTAAAAGAAAAATACAACCCCACCAAATCTTAGTGTTTCTAATTAGAGTTAGGTTTTCACTCCACTCCTGAGCAAACCAGGAAGTGACCAAATGGCATTTCCATAGCCATACCAGAAGGCCTGGGCTTTAGAAACAGGGAAGGGTTTCCCAGTTGGTTCAATAACATGCATTAGTGAACTCTTGACAAAAGATGTCACAGAACCAACGACTGACAGGCATTGCATAGCTATTTCCAGTTGGTGACAGCATGAAGAGATGTGTTTCCTACTTTATTCCCCTTTGCCACCAAGGTCAGTGTGGAATCTGAGGACAAATATCACAGTTGTAAAGCTGAAGGCCTGGATGCTGAAAGGCATAAGTAAATGTGTACACACCTACTCATTCATGTGCATGTGTGCCTGCCCAAATGCACATGTGCATGCACCACAGATAATGGCCACTTAAGAGGATTGTAGATTGATATTTACTGAACAGAATTCTTTTCAAAGAGCTCAAAATATAGGGAAATTTGAAATTGACTTAAAAGAAATAAATGTGTTGGGTCTTGCCTGTGATCTCAGCCCTTGGGAGGTGGAAGCAAGAAGATCAAGAGTACAAGGTCATCCTCTTTGACATCAGCATAGGCTGTATTCAGACCAGACCCTGTCTCAAACAAACAAGCACCTTAAAAGACAATTTTAATTTGTAAAATATACAAATGTGTGTATGAACATTTTCATGACACAGCACAGTCATGAAAACATACATACAGAGAGAAAAGAAGCACAGAGACAGAAAGTCAGACACAGAGGGAGAGACAAAGTGTGCTTAGTGAACACCTGGGGATTGTGGTTTCCTGCATTCAGTGACCAAATTTAAAATGTGAGTTTGACATTATGTTGCTTATTTAACATTAAGAGATTCTTGCTGGCTGGGAAGTTCTATAAATGTTACAATGTATTCTCTTTCAAGTTCTCTCATACTTTCTCACTGTACAAAACATATAGAACCACCATCTTATTATCCACTACAAAGGGCTTTTACTTGGTGATGTTGTGGTTTGATATGACATCGCAGTGTTGATGGCTTGGCCCCCACCTTGGAGAGTAGTGGACCTTTAAGAGATGAGGCCCCACTCTAGGCCACTGGAGGCTTGCATTTGAAGATTTTATCCTGTCCTTGGCCCCTTTCCAAGTCCCTCTCTCCCCTTTGTGCTTTGTGATGATGTGAAGAACTTCGCTTCTCTGTGACTTTCTACCATGGAGCGCTTCCTCACCTCAGGTCTGAGTGAGGCAAAGCGGTGTCATCTGCCTATGACAGGCCCTTGGCACTCAGGAGCTCATGGCACAGTGAAACACTACAGCAGACCTGTAGAAGGTCAAGCCGCTCTGACATGAACGAAGGCAAGGGGCACGTGACCATCCTTAGCAGAGGAACAGTTTCTGCCTTTTGGTGGAGGAGGGGTCACTTTTCTTTAGGGGCATAGTCCTGAGAGGTTAACCATTCTCCAGTTGAGGACCATAAGCCCATGAATATACAGGCTTCACATGTTAGGCTCAGTTGGTTTTAAAACGAGAAAAAGAAAAGAGGGCATGAATTTGCTAAGAGCATGGGGTAGATCTAGAGGGACTTGGAACAGGGAGTGGAGTGATTATGATAGAAATTGTCAAAGAATTCTGTATTTATATACAAACATATATACATACACATCCACGTGTGTGAGTGTGTGTATGTGTGAGTGTGTTTATGTGACACCAGTTGAACCATGGACTAAAATCAAACAAAATGAATCCTCTCTAAATTGTTTGTCTCAGTTATTTGACACAATGATAGGGGATCTGATGCAAGTGAAGCTCTTTCCAAATTGTAATCGTTATTTTAGTGTGTCTGGTCTATTTTCTTCAGTTGGCATGTCATCACAGGACTTCCGCATTGTTTGTGAAGCCTTGTTGTAATGGCTTTGAGACCATGAATGTGCTGCAATTCCCAATATCAGTGAAATGTCATCCCAAAATCTCAAGAAAAGATGAGCCTCCGTTTTCACGGAGAAAATTGGAGGGAGAAGCAGTTGTCTACAATATTTCTGTGCTTCAGTAAGGTATGATGTATCCTTCAAAGGATATTTCAGTAAACAAAACAACATTTGTAAGGTATACTGTATTTGGTGTTTGCCACGAAAGCATTGTGACTTCTACTTTGAGGAGAAACACAGCCATCTCATTAATACATCACATTCTGTAGTGCCTTGAGTAAGTGTAAAGTTAACAAAGTCAGTCTTAAGACTTGTGCCAGTGTAGTCTCACATCCAGAGTCAATTGTCCAGGAGCTACTAACAGTAGGAACTGTGCATGTTAATACCTGTCATCTAGACTTCAATGAGTAGGACTCTAGAGTGAGCTGGACTTTTTAGTCACTGACCTTCAGATGTATTTGATGGCAAGGGCAGAGCGACAGTGTCCCAGTTGTAGATGAATTGGATCTGTTTTGCTGTTGCCACAGGCGTTCAATTGCAAATGGAATAACTGCAGATGAAAAGGAAGTGTCCCATTCTACTGATTTTCTGAGTTGGTGAAATAAGTAAAAATGGTGTTTGCGCTTAGAACAACACTCTGAAGCAAAGTTGCCATGGCCATGAAAATATGCAAGAAGTAGACTCTGGGACTACCTGACACATGGGTTTCAGTGGACTCTGGGACTCCATGACACATGGGTTTCAGTTCTGGGTTGTGGGTTTAGATGACTCAACATTGCTGGCATTCTTAGCCTTCAACAAAAAGGAGTCAGAGCAAACCCCATACATCTTCCTGGCCTTGCCTCCAGCCATTGCGGGCTGTAGAGACACCTTGGGGTGTCTTTGGAGATGCAGTTGCTGGGTGGCTGAGTAGTCCTCTCTCCCACTTAGGAACTCTGGTTTTGTTTCTCTGTCTCTCGGTTTCTACATACACTGAGAAAAGTTGTCACTAAAAGGTGTCTAAGTTACTGTAAATTAAAACACAAGTTATAGAAGATGTGAGCGAGGACAGAAAGTGGAATTTCTATAAACAGTGCAAGGATCAAAGACAGACAGACAGACAGTCAGCAACTGAGTTCTTCTCATTGTTCTGGGAGTGTTCTCTGCTCTCACCAGCTCTTGACTTTGTCTCCTCATAGACTCAAATTTATTCCTAAAATCATCCTGTTTACTGTACTCAAATAACATAAATGAGCATCCACAGCCCGACATGTCCCATTCCCAGAGGAGCATGTGGGTGCAAGGTTGGCCCTTGCTGTTTTCTGTAGAGGGTGACCCACTTCTCATAGCTGTGCACAGAAACTTGAGAGAGTTACACACATGAATACACAAACCTCACACACATACTCATACACACCACATAGACCACTCTCTCACACACACGCACTTTGCACACACACACACACCACATATACACCATAATCTTAAAATGTATCTCACCACCTAAAGATCTGCTCAGCTCCCTGACAATCGGGCTTGAACAGAGTCTATCTTAAAGAACTGTCCTCAAACCTCCTTTCTTTGCAGTGTGAAGTGTAAGTGTATTATCCAAATAGAAGACAACTTCCTCTTGTTTGCCTACAGGGGAACCTTATGTAGAACATTCACACAATCTAGCTTTTCAGCTATTTTAAAAGGACCTCCAACCCTCCAACTCTCCTTATACACACACACACACACACACACACACACACACACACACACACACACACACACACACACAAAAGGAAGAAAGAAAAAAGCAGCAGAGAACACATTTTTTAACTCGGAAGAATCTGACATGCTCAAAAGATGATTTTTTAACCCTTTAACTTTTTCTGCATTTCTACTTTAACTTGCATAAGTCAGATATTCTTGTGAATTAGTCAGATTTGGATGACAGGGTAATGGCTGATGTGGACAGAGAGACCAGGAGCTCTGGAATGTATGACTCCTCAAGCCTGTCCATGAACATGGGCCATACATGCAGCAAAGTACAGTCAGAGCTATCAAACTAGATTAGAAGTGTTGTGTTGTTGTGTTGTTGTTGTTTTATGTACAAGGGTGTTTTGTATATCTGTAAGCCATGTGCATACAATAATAGCAGAGACTGGAAGACGATGTTGATCCCCAGCGAATGGAAATTACAGGTGGCTCTGAGTGGCTGGGCAGATCAAACCTGGGTCCTCTGAAAGAGCAGCAAGTGCTCTTAACTGCTGAGCCATCTCTCCTACCTCAGATGCAGAATTTTTGATGCTAATGTAAGAAAAATGCTGAAAGATGTTGACATGATGCCAAATAGGGTCAAACTTAATTGAGATTAGGAAAATGAATCAAATTCAGAAGAGAAATGATAGAGAGCAACCAAAGAATGAGTCAAAATGTAAAGACGGGATGGTGGTCAACTCTTCAAGAATGATTTTTTCCGTGTTCCTGCTCTGCGGTTCCTGACTCCGAGAACTGGTATTAGTGAATCGTGGCTCCACATTCCATTTTGCTGCAGGAGTCTGTGAACGCTGCTCAGGCAGAAGAAATGGGTGGTGTTAGGCTACAAACATAGCCTAAGATGGGGGCTCCAGCCCAGGTGAGAAATGAGACAGGTCGAGGCCGAAGAGAAAGGGGTCCAGCTAGGAATCTAGATGAGTCTGGAATGAGGGGGGCACACAGGCTGGAGATGAGCCTGGGAGTGGAACTCCAACCATGTCCAGAGGGCAGAGAGAGCTTCTGCAGGAGACTTAAGTGGTGAGACTCTATACAAAGAAGGCTTACCCTCATGGCAGTTCTTGATGAAAGAGACAGCCCTTGCTTGTTCAAACTGTTTATTAATTGTTCGTCATGGAAATGGGTGCATACATCTTACTCAGGGTAGACCAGAGATTAAACACCCTTTGCAGGAAGGAATATCTGGGAAGGGAAGCTTATTGGCTAAACTCTCAGGGCCCATCTACTATTTCATCAGCATGGAGAACTCTGTGCTCTATAATATGTGACTAACTGTCAAGATCCTCATGTAGGGTGTCATGGTCACAAGGTCCAGGACAGGAACTGGGCCAGGAGCAGATGAAGGCCTCTGGGTCTCAGATACGAGAGTACCAGGGTTCCTGAATCTGCTCAACCTTCCCAGTTTTTGTCTGGCAACGTGGTTCCACTTGCTCCACAGAGTACTAAATTCGATATTTGAATTTCTCAAGAAGCATGTTGGTAGTATCCAGTTAAGAGGTCAGTGTTTCCAAGGTGTAGTCCATCCATGGGGGTCAGCTCTAGCGTCATGTACCCGTCTCAGTCACAAATGTGTAAACAATGAAAAACTTCAGAGATGGGGCCCAAGCCTGAAGCCTCAGCCACTTAGGAGGCTGAAAAGAAGGATCACACAAATCCAAGGGCTAGCCTAGGCTGCACAGTGAGTTCAAAGCAGCCTGGAAAAGTTAGTGTCAAAAATAAAGACTTTTCAATGAGGCAGGAACTCGAAGGGCACTGTGGCAGAGCATTGCCCGGCATGCATGGGACTGTAGCTTTACTCCCTTGTACTGAAGAAAGATTCAGAGAACATTTCTGGGACAAGTGTCCAAAGTTATTCCTAAGAGTCAATGTGCCTGTAAATTATGTTGCCTCCTTCCTCCGCCAAACAACAAGTAACTCCTCAGTAGTTCACGATTCGGGGTTGCTGGGCAGAAAGTGCAGAGCTCACATGTTTACCAATCTAGGAACTGCACTCTTTGGCCTGACACAGTATGTCATAGAAAGCTCTGCTATTACAATGAAAGAGGCAGATGGCTGATAACTGAGGTTTGTGACCAAAGTCTTCAGAAACCCACAGAAATCAATTATGGTAAACATTTTCGAAAGCTCACCTGACTGACATTCCATTGAGAATGTCTCTGCTACCATGATTTACTTGAAGAAACAGAAGTAAGGAAAATAAGCTTCCCCTACTTGGGAAGTGTCCCAATTCTAAAATAATGAATATACACAAAGATAATAACGACTTTTCCCCTTTGCTTTTTTTTTTAAGAGATTTTGTTTTGTGGTAAATGTGTCATGTGGCACTCTTACTATATGAAATGTCTTATTTGGGGGGATCCTGGCTTCTCTGTGGTCATCATGAAGAGTCTCTTTTCTCCTTCTGCACTACACAGTCAATTGTCATTTTATTAATCAGAATCATGAAAATAACCTAGGTTTAATGAGAGGGGTCTCAGTTGTTGGTCCCTGGCTTCAAAGGCTCATGCATACACTGATAGCATTAACATATGCGATGTTGTGCTGCCTTGCAGTATTTGCAAACTGGGTCGTAACAGGCCCTCCTGAGGTTTTAGGGAAAATATTGGAATGGATGTTATTCAGTGTAGAGCCTTTGATCTCCACCTGAACAAATGCTAAACTCACAGAGACTGCATGTGTTTGCCAATTCCATTGCAATCGCTTCACAATGTGTTAACCAAGCCCTGAACCATGTACACATAATATACTTCAGTCACATTCCCCTTGATGATTATCAGAACGGACCACGGAGCCACATTTAGTTTTTTGCCCAACAAGCCTTCTAGATTTTGTGATGCTAACCACCCTGTGTCGCTGTCATCTTAAAGTCCCCACCCTGTGTTTACAGATTTGGTTTCCACAGGCCCAGTGTAAGGAGACTTTACAGTTGTCTCTGGCTGTCTTTACCGTTTTCTGCCTGTAGCTCCAGCCCACTAAACTTGTTGTGAATTCAGATTCTGTCCCCCAACACATTCATTATCTTTTAAATCTAGGCAAGTTGAAGGAGGTGTGTTTAATTTGTAGCCCAGCCAGTGTCACACAGCTGTTCTCTGAAAAACAGCATGTGATTAAACACCATGCGGAGGAGAGGTAATTATTGTCCCTTGTCCCCAGAGAGGAAATCTAGCTCCGAAGTCTTGCAAAACTAAGATATTGAGGAGGCTCATGGAATTAATCTCCAAATATTTACTTTCATCCCATATTCATTTTCAACTTTCTCCCACACAGAAGTAAAGCTCTGGTCGCTTTTGTCCTCACTAAGTAGCCAAGGTCAACAGAGATATTAAATTCCCCGCCATCTTGAATGTATAGTTGCTTTGTTTTCAATTTCATTCCAATCGCCTTTTGCAAGTGTTCCAAGATTGGTGAGAATCATTAACTTTCAAAAGCTCAGTTTGTAGTGGAAAAATATAATGCCTTAAAATGTCTCAGCTGAAAGATTCTTAGCCTACAGGGCCAGCTTTTCTATGTCAGAAAGGGGCGCTGTGTGTGATTTATCTTATAATGTTGATTGAGAACATGTGACTCAGATACCCATTTTTTAAAGAGGAGTATCACACTGCAGTTTAAGTTACTTCTGGGTTAGGTTGTTCTCTCTGGTATGTTGGCTTTCAGAACCTAGTTTATAGTTCTTGAGCCTTTTGAAATGAACTCATACACTATCCCATAGAATAAAGGGAAATAATAAAACATAACCTGAACTGGTGCTGTGTGAATATCACATGTTTACTGGTATATCTATAAAAAGCCTGACAGAAACAGTAAATCTAACATAAAACAATAGTCATATAAGGAATATTTAAAAATATTTAGGAACAAATAAGCTTGTTAAGCTAGAATTACATTGCACTCATAAAATTAGAAATAATGAGTGGATACGTGCTTAAAAATATAACAGATGGTGAAAGTATAGAATCCAATGTGAAGCTCTATAGCTTCAGAATATCCATCATAATTGCATATAAATTCATTAAGATGTATAGACTTTATTGAGCTGGCCTCTCTGTGTGATGTTTTTTATTTGATAGTATTTACAGTAACATTTTAATTAATAAAACATAAAAGCAAAGATAAAGCCAATCTTGGCATCCATCTCTGACGTATTTGGCCAGAAGAATGAACATGGGATCAATGTCCAATTCCCTAAAGAATGTCTAAAGAGGTATCATTCCATCTCCTTTTGCAGAGGTGTTAGTGGCTGTCTTAGTTGACCCTATATCCAGAGCCCTAGATGACAGCCAGGAATGCTTCGAAAGCTCCCACAGTGGATGCATGTCCATGTGGATTTCAGCAACAGGAATTCTCATGGAAGTGCCCTGTGCCGCTTTCACATTGGTATTTTGTACCAACAGACTTTAGTTTCACAGAAGCTTCGTATAGGGAATGGAGATAGGGGAGGGAATGTTGCTCTCCTCTGTGGCTTAGTACAGAGCTGGCTTTTGTGATTCTATCCTCTGATTCATGATTGTAACATGTTCTCCATCTGCAGTGTGCTGTCCAATCTGCCTGTTTGTACCTGTGCCACATGATACCTCTCTACTTCTGTTTTGAATCGAATTGTTTATAAAAATCAATCTGAAAATCACATCAGATTAAATTTAAAGTCCTTGTTCCATTAATTTAAGGGGGCACGTATATGTGGCTCTGTGTGCACATGTATGTCTGGGTCATTTCTCGGGTCTCACATTGTACTCCAGGCTGTGCCTCTCTTTGGCCTGAAACTGAACATGTTGGCTAGGCTAGCTGTCCAGCAAGCCACAGAAATCTCCCTGTCTCTAGTTTTCTCACTGCTGAGACTGTAAATGAGTTTACAAACCTAGCTTTTTTTAAAGAGTGGATTTGGGGGGTTAAATTCAAGCCCTTGTAATACAAATACTCTGACCAACTAGGTCATCTCCCTAGGGTCACCAAAAAAGGGACAGGGGCCATCACATGGCTAACAACATAGTAAAACATCCATCTAATGACAAAACATGAAGAGATCTTTAAAAAACACATCTATCCGTTCATTCCTTGCTCCATTCAACAAAAGCAAATATTCTGCTCGATACACTAAGTACTTGGTAATATTTCTCTGACAGATCAAGCTGAGATTTTTCAGTGGCAAACTCAAGATTCATGAACAGATTATATGCTAATAACCTTAGACCAAGTGAACTCCACTGTGTTACTGATATATTAGATGCTAGGAATATGTTCTGGGTTTCTAAAACAAATGATTTCTCAGCTATTGGTTGAGTGTTGGGTCACAGTTTTCTCACATTGGTATGCATTTGGACATACATGTACTGGTTAATAAACATATATAAATTGTTTATGTATGTATATTTTATATATATAAATAAACAAGTTATTACTGAAGTCTGGGTGGTTCATACAGGTTTCTTTGAAAGGATCTGTATTTATTATCTTTATTATCTTTCTTTATGTGTATATCTGTGTGGTCCCTACAGAGGCCATGACAGAGTATCAGCTTCCCTGGAGCTGGGCTTAGAGATGTGTGAGTTGCCCAATGTAGGTTTGGAGAACAAACTTGGGCCCTCTGAAAGAACGGCTCTTAACTGCTGAGCCACCTGTCCACCTCCAGTCTTACTTTCTATTGTTAATCTTTCATAGTATTTGAAAGACAGTACTTGAAGCAGAAATGTTTGCATTTTTCCTTGTCATGGTACTTCACTTATGTGTGTTCTCTTAGCATGGACACACAGTATGTGATGTTATAAATTTAAAATGTGTCTCCATGCTAAAGTGGGAAATATTCAAATCATTCATTAAAGATCAAGAATCTCATTCTAATAAGATCTCATCTAAGATTAAGAACTATATTCTATTCTATGGTAAGAGAGGACAGAGACACAATTCTATACTATCACCCTTAGAAATCAGCAGTTTGAGGAGTTCATTTAATCTTTTAGGGCCCTTGAAGGCCCTGAGGCTAAACTGTGATCCATAGATTCAATAAAGAATTTTAGAACTAGCCAGGATGAAGCAGAGTTGGAGATTTTGTTGAGAGCAGAAGGAGAGGGTAGGTGCTCAGCAAGAAATGTAAACCCTGAAAGGGGATTGCAACCCCATAGGAAGAACAATATCAACTAACTGAAACCCCAGAGCTCCCAGGGACTAAACCACCAACCAAAGAGTACACACGGAGGGATACATATGTAGCAGAAGATGGCCTTATCTGATGTCGGCAGGAGGAGAGGCCCTTGGTCCTGTAGAGGCTTGATGCCCCAGCATATAGGGATGGTAGAGTGGTGAGGCAAGAGTGAGGGAGTGGGTGGAGGAGCACCCTCATAGAGGAAAAGGGGAGAGGGAGAGCAGGTATGGGATGGAGGAGTTGAGGAGGGGTAACTGGGAAGTGGGATATCATTGAATTGTAAATGGATAAAATGATTAATTAAAAAACAACAAGAAGAAAGGCAAAGCCAAGTGTGAGCATGGGTTTTTCAGGGACAGGGTAGGTTCACATTAGTCATAAATCTGAACATTTGGGTAGCTCTTGGGCTGTGTCAAACATTTGATAAGAAATAAAATCCTCCTCCTCCTCCTCCTCCCCCTCCTCTTCCTCTTCTTTATTCTCTCTGTCTCTCTGTCTCTGTCTCTGTCTCTCTCTGATTGTACCTCTTCTTCCTCCTCTTCCTTCTCTCTCTCTCTGTCTCTGTCTCTGTCTCTGTCTCTGTCTCTCTCTCTCTCTCTCTCTCTCTCTCTCTCTGATTGTAGTCAGACAGTAGTGTGTCTCTGGATGTGAGTTGGATGGGAGTTTACTCTAATAAGGTAAAGCTAGGAACTGGTAGCATCGCACAAGGTGTTAAATACACGTCTTTTCTCTCTAAGTGGGGTTTCTGATGAGGTTCTTACAAAATATTCAGATTTATTGCCAAGAAGGATGAAAATCTTTGAGCAGTTGTTATTGTGCTGAAGTTCATCTTGCAGGAGGACCCAACCAAACTCCCACACAAGGGACTCCATTCCTTCTCCTGTCCATGATTGTCCTCCTCTTTCCATCCTGCACCATTAGTACCTGTTATTTGTGCTGAGGATTCGTGGAAAAGCAAAACAGACAGAAAAAACTCATATTTGATGATATAATTATGAACAGTTTCGAAATGGGTTGACTTTAAAAAGAAATAGGTTCTTTTCTAAAACAATCTTGATGAGAGTTTCTCGTTCTTCCATTTCTCCCAGCCACAGTTTACTGCCCTCTCGCCCCAGATCTACCCCTGTCTATTTCCTCTTCAGAAAACATCAGGCCTCCAAGAGATGGCAGCCTAACAGACAAAAAACAAGACACAATAAGACAAGGCAAAAGGCCTTCATATTGAGGCTGAAAAGGCAACCCAACAGGAGAAAAAGTGTCCCAAGAGTAGTCAGGCAAAGGAGTCAGAGATACACTTGCTCTCACTGTTAGGAGTCCCACAAAAACACCAACTTGACACACTGACACATACCGTATACACAGAGAACCTGGGCAAATCCATGCATATGTTATCTTTTATAGAGAATCTTAAATGATAAAGAAGAAAAGAAAAAACACTTAAAGCGCATTCCAGACATAGGCAAAACAAAACAAAACAGAACAAAAAAACCATCAGGGAACATCTGAATACGAAAAATATGTAACAAGTTTTAGAAAGTATTTGAACCTTGTGATTGTGATTGGTACAACAGTGGGGGGGCTGTAGGAGATACAATTTAAAATGCAGATATGTAAACTTTTTGAAATAAAAAAAGAAAGTTCGCCAGTTGTGCTGAGAACTCAACACTACACAAAAATAAATAAATAAATAAATAAATAAATAAATAAATAAATAAAATGCATCTCGTTCCAGAAAGTCAACATATCATAGGAGAAAAACAGATTTGTTTGCAAAGTAGTCAAAATATTCTGGGAGTAAATATAGAAAGGGTGTTAGAAATCAAAAAAAGATAAAATAAGGACTTTAAATATGCTTGAATAAATAGAAACATATTTCTGTATTAATGTATAGATGAAGATTAATATTGATATACATATTAATTATTCTTCCTCCTTCAACTCTATGCTATAAAATACAACTGACTCTTCATGGTCTCTGAGGTAAGATATATACTGTCTGAGAAACAACAGGTTGAGTGGTCTGAAAAATATGGGGTGATTTATACCTCCTTATATCAAATATCCCTTGGGAGACAGCCCAGTTCCAACTGTCATTTCATAATGCAGAATTAGATCAAATTGTGCATGCAGCATAAATTCCACTCTGAGTGTGCAGATCTGTAAAGTCTATATACCATGGCTGTTTGTATCTCACTCCGGCAAACATACCAGACAGGAAGAAACAATAGCGAGATGAGAATAATGTGGGATTGGGGGAGGGGGAAGATTTATAAATGCTGAGCTTGGTGTCCCTGGCAGATGTAACTGAAAGCCACCAGGAGCTCTGGCCATGAGGAACGTCCCACACAGACTTCTATCTGTGCCTGGCACTTGCAACTTCTGTTCCCGTTTGATCAGCAACATCTGTTACGTGAAGATAGGTAACAGGAAGCCTACCACATCCAGGTGGCCGTGGTGGATTTGTGTTCTGTCCTTGCTTTTATGTTGTGAGATCTTGGGCAATTCATTTAGCATTGGATTTCTTCATTTTTGTGTTTTGAAGCTAGAATAGAGCATCTCTAGGACCCAGAGACTGACTGCGCCGAGCTGCATTGGGAAGGGGTGCAGGCTTGCCTCTGAGGTCTGCCTGAAATGCACGGAAACTTGAGGGCCATACAGGGCAACAGGGATGGAGCTGCCTAGTCATCTCACCCAGAGCAGGGACCATGGATGTAGGAATGAATGGCCGGCTCATCTTCCTTTGTGCAAAGCACACCCACAGCGAACATCTGCTGTTTTTAAAATATTATGTTAATGTTCATATCTGTTGGGTTTAAACCACCCCACAGACTGAAAGGAATCAGTCAAGTTTCTGAACACATTGTGCAGGGGGAACCAAGGCAGAAAGCATGGGGAAAAATCCCTGGAGCGCAGTCTAACACAATCACCCATGGCCATCAGTTGCTGGAGAGTGACAGAGAGTGACAGTGACAGGGTCCTTTGCCACACAGTCATTAGAGCTGGAGAGACACAGATTCAACCAGCTATTCTATGACTAGTGAATTTCCTCAGCAGGAGATACCTGTGTGCATACTCAAGGCAGCAGGATCTTGCTATAGTCTGTACAAGTCGGTGTTCACATTCCAGGCACTGCATACAGCTGTCACCAAGGTGGCCGCTGTTCTCGTGACCATGGGGGCAGACAGATCAATGGCAGAATCAAGGCAATGAGACCAGGAGGCTAAGGACTGCTCACCTTCAGCACGGACACGACACCTAGACATTCAAAACCAAGCCCCCTCATCACCTAACTCAGATCCAGCAGAAAGAGATACATGAGAATTAACGAGCTGATTGAAATGTAATCACCAACGTAATAAACAAAACCAGAAACAAATGGTTTTCAGTAAGTACCCCTATTTAAGCTTCAAATGATGACTATCTTGTTTCTGCCTCATAGAGAAATGAACTAATGTTCAGACGGTGTAGGGGCTTCATGCAGTGTCAATCAACATGAGCTTCTTTCACTAGAAAACCTGATCTGAACCAGTTAGCTTTCAAAAGTAAAGGTGAAGAGGAAGTGAGGGGGTTCAAATACCCGCCTGGAGTCGCCTCTTTCTCCTCCTGCTCCTCCTTTTCTTCTTCCTTCTCCGCTTCTTCTTCCCCTCCTCCTCTTCCTTCTCCTTTTCCTCCTCTTTCTCCTTCTCCTCCTCCTTCTTTTCCTCCTTCTTTTCTTCCTCTTTCTCCTCTTCCTTCTCCTCTTCCCCCTTTTCTTCCTCTTCCTCCTTCTCCTCCTTCTTTTCTTCCTTCTTTTCTTCCTCTTCCTCTTCTTCCTTCTCCTCTTCCCCCTTTTCTTCCTCTTCCTGCTCCTCTTTCTCCTCCTCCTTTTCTTCTTCTGCCTCCTCCTCCTCTTTCTCCTCTTCCTTCTCCTCTTCCTCCTTTTCTTCCTCTTCCTCCTCCTCTCCCTCCTCCTCCTTTTCTTCTTCTACCTCTTCCTCTCTTTCTCTTCTTCTGGCACTCCCAGTCTCTCATGGAACAAGCACTCTGAGGAGCAGGCTGGAGGGGCCAGAACTACCATTCCTCACTGCATAATAGCAAACCCAAAACCTACCAAGTACTTTCCTTTAATTCTTGTCCTTGGCAAGAATTTTTACATTGTTGTCATTGCTGTTGTTTTTGAGACATGGTCACTATGTAACTTTCTAAGTAGACCAGGCTGGCCTCAAACTCATAGAGATCCCCCTGTCTCTGCCTCCTGGCTGATGGGATTAAAACCATGCACCATCACACCCAGCATTTTCCTTCATTCTTAATACTGCACTTGGAATAAAATTAAAACTGGAGATGCTTTTGAATAGAATGGAGAGGTAAACTGTGAGAAGGGACTTAATCCTTTGTGTGTAGCGTGGGAGGGCTGTGCGTACTGTACATGTACGTGACTGCATGAGAATGTGGAGGTCAGAATAGAACTTCAGTCTAGAACTGGAGAGAAGGTGTCCCACTCAGCTGGAAGCTCGCACCAAGTTGCTGGCCAAGTTGAGATCTGTTTGTCTCTCCCTTCTCCCAAGCAGTACTGCTGCCATAGGAAGGTTTAGCCACATCTTGAAATGAGTGCCAGGGCTTCAGTCAAGCAAAGACTTTTACTCTCTGAGCCATTTCCCCTCATTGACAAAGAACCTGACTGCTGAAGGTACCTCGAAAAATTTCACTTTGAATAGATAAAATATGACCTCATTCAGTGGCCAATAAACAGTTACCATGTACTATGATTTCATCAGATATCGACCGAGACTGTCTTCAGGTTTCTCTTGGCAAACTGAAATTCTGAATTTTAATTTTGTTTTGGTTGCTATTAACATCTATAAAATTTTGACACTGTAAAAAAAAACCAAGTAAAATAAAGTAAAAGGCTATTATTTATTAATTCAGAGAGCCTCTGAGCCCCGTTTGCTTCCCTGTAACAGTCTTAGGCAAGGCTCCAGTCACAACGTACGCCTGTCATTTTCTGTAATTAAAAGTACACAGTCATATTTATGCATTCTGCCTCCTAGCAGCTGCAGTGAGATTAACTGTGAACAAAGAAAACATTTTGACACAGTTAATTATACGGCAGCTCTCCTGTGCGAGCAATACCAGCTACCTCCTTGCATGCAGAGCACTGCTCTTTGTTATTTTACCTCCACACCATCATCTGAATGGCCACAAAGACCTTTGTTTTATACTTACAAGGAATTTGCACTCCCAAACCCTAGCTCAATAAAAGCTAAACATATAGAGTAACTTTGCAAGCATGTACATCATGTTATCAAGGTACAAGGGGAAAACGCTTTATTTGGGAGAGCAAAGTTTCAGTCATTTTTAAAAATTGCCACTTGAGAAGAAAAGGGGGAACAGAATTCAGGTTCATCTTTACAAGGCATTAGAAACTGCAACTGGATTCCTACGTTCCTTGTTTTGTGAGTAAAAGCCATGTTTTGGGGGCAGGGTTTCACTGCGCATTTTTTTTTACATGCTAGACAGGCGGGAATTGGAGCTGAAGCTTTAGCTCAGTACACAAGATGGCAGGGACCATGGAAGTGAGAGAGCCAGGGAAGCTAGGGTACGCTGCTTGACTTGAAGCCTGAACCAACCTGTGACTAAGGACAGAGGTCATTTTTGCTCACTGTGCTCTGTGCTTTGTAGAAGAGGAGTGGGGTGTAGCTAGAGACTTAACTGTCATACAACCTCTCAAAGGAGAGCTTGAGAGCCTCGGAGAAACTCGGGGGGGGGGACGTCACTCAGGGAACGAACCCCAGCTCCGTTAATCACTATCTCCACCTCCATCCTTGGCATTCTCCTCCAGTTCCCCCCCTTCTCCTCCTCTCCCCTCTCCTCAGTATGTCACTGCTCAGAATCTCAACTACAATACAAATGCCTACCAGCACAGACTGAGGGAGAACTGGACCTGGGGTTCCAAATGCTGGGACTGCAGAGCCTACAAGTCAATAGAGAGACACTGTGGTTTGGGGAGACCCCTTTATTAAATTCCTCTAAAATAAACAGCAAAGTACTGAAGTTTGCTCAGTGGTTAGGAGAACTGGCTTTCTTGCTCGTAGCCGTGAGGAGCGTCTGTGTACGTCTCCCATGAAAGCTAGGGTCATGTCCTCTCGCAGAGATGTGTGTGTTAGGTAAGACAATGTTCACTAGGTCCTTATTACAGCATCAAGCCCAGCTTAAAGGGTTCCTCTCATAAAGCTCAGCATGAGATAAATATGCCCCTTCAGAAAAAAGAAAAGGATCCTTTCTTACCATCCCTACTGTCAAATACATGTTTAATGGTTCTCTTGGATGAGTGTAGTTACAGTCCTCAACTTTACAACTTGTGTAGAGAGTGGGGATGAGGGAACGGACTTCCACCGCCTGATACATTGTTGCATGGGAATGGTAGTAATAAGGTAGTATCTAAAAGACAAGTTATTATAAATGAGAAAACATGTTACTAATATTACCAAAACTTACACCATGCTGAAAGCCAATCATTTCTTCACTAAAAGAAGCCCCTAGGAAGTAAATAGCAGCCATTTATCCCTCACACACATGTGTTTTCTGGATGTAACTGATGGAAATGTGTCCTACAGAGAAACTATTTAGGTACAGTATGGACTCGTCCAAGGGCTTAATAAAAGCAACTAAACCTGAGTGGACAAAGTCACCTTTCTAATTTATCAAGACTGAGCCACATCCCTTATCTTTAGGGTGCACTGAGAAGTACATTGTCACAGTTTATCCTGGGCCTTCACACCTCAGAAAAATCACACCCCCTATGTCACCGTTCTTAGTGTGCACTTCTGTAAAGGTAGTTTCTATAGCCTCCAACTGTGTACAGTTCATAACTTCCTTTTACAGGGGCACACAGAGATTTGGGAGGTAGTGATGTGCTGCTGGATGCTGGCTGGGGGAGCGAGGGCTGTAAGCTATTCAAGCTGTCACCTGATCCATTACCACGGTTGCACGCTGGGTCAGACGCCATCAGGATGCCTCACTGGACAAGAGCCAAGGGCCACAATAATTGGATTCCCTCTCAAAGTGCATCAAAGCACATCCACAAAAAAGGTCCCCACTGGCTTCCGCTTTTGCTATATGCAGCAGAGAAGAGAGATGCATGGGTTGACTCTTACCCTCCCACCCACCTCTCTCACATACAGAGCACCAGTCATTTGCAGACAATGTGTCTCCTTGAAGGTTACTTATTTTGTAAAACTCCCATATGCATACATCAAGGGAAACATGAACATCTGCATGTGTTATAAAAACTGGGCAGAGGGGTGTATCTTCACAATGAATTAAAAAAATATATTTTGCTGTTAAATCTCTGGAAAGGTTATACATCATTAGAAATCCAATCCAAACCAAAACCAATTTAAGAATAAAAACAATTAATTTTCTCCCATAGTGGGAAAAGCTACTAAGGATGACTGGATCCAAAATCATAAATCTCTTCTCTGTTGTCTCTGTCTGTCTCTGTCTGTCTCTGTCTCTCTGTCTCTGTCTCTCTCTCTGTCACACACACACATAAACATACACACACGCATACACATACACATATACACACATATATATACACACACATACATACACACATACATACACACATATACACACACACATACACACAGAATCTGTTTTGTTTTTCAAGTATCTCTTCTCTCCTTTCTCTTAGCTTTATTATATTTTACATTTTTCCACGCAGCAGGAGGATGATGTGAACAGCTGACAATTTTGGTAGCCTTTTGCCTCCCTCTTTCTAAGGGTGAGTCTCTGACCCCATTAATCTCAGAAACAGAATGCAACATTTTCTGTTCCTGGTTTTGTTTACCTGCTACTGGACCGAATTCTGTGTCCTAGATTTAATACGCTGATTAGCCGGTGTGCCTGGGATCCCTATGGAAAGGGAAAAGAGCTGTGACTCCTCTAGGAAAGAATAGAAGATATGGGTATAAAATATTGCCAGGATATGTGTGCCTTTTGGAAATTAAGTCTTGGAGTTGAGAACTCGGTGGTTAGTCACAGTGTTTGGAAGGCACCATTTGCTTTCCTTCCCAGGATGGTTCTGAAGTCAAGCTGTTAGACCCCAGAGACTGTGGGACCCTGGCAGAAAAGTATTTTGCCACATTTTTTAAAATCTAGAAAGTTCCAAGTTCTCAGCTTCTCCAAGTCCCTCACACTGTTGATTTTACTCGAGGAGCCCGATTCTTCCAGGACTTTCTCTAGTTTCTGTTTTGCATTTCTGGGCCAAGACAGTGGGGGCAGCGGAGGAAGACATAAAACGAAGCACTCTTCCTCTAAAGCGGGATGTGATTCCGAGATTGTCATAGAGAGAAGGGAATTCCAGGCCTCCAGGCTCGCCAGGCGGAATTCCAGGCCTCCAGGCGAACTCACCAGGCCAATTCTGCCCTCAGCCACATGTCTGAGGCTCCCATTGCTATCAATGGGACTTGTGTGTGCATGTGAACTGAAAAGTTGGCTGTGTATAAATAGCTCTGCAATCGTGCAAGTCTCTTCTTGTGTGTTTGGGACAACAGAGGTAGTCTTGTGTGGCTGGTGGCTATTTCCCCCTCTAGTAAAATGTAGATAGGCAGTGGCAAGAAATCCTGTATTAGAACATTTGATGGCGATTAGATCCAGCTAAAATATTTCAGTTGAGGGGGGGCTAGGAACAGTATTTGGCTAAACTCCTCTCATTTTCCAAAAGCAAATCCAAGCCAGATTTAATGATGCCTCCCAGCACCAACCTTCCATTCCATTGGCTGAACTGCCCATTGCTGCTTGACTTGAGTGGTAAGCAGCTAGCTGGTAGGAGGGGGTGTGGGGGGGGGAGTCAATAAATTTGGTAGTTAACAAGTATGTCTTAAACAAAGTTTATATTGCAGCTGGCTGCCCACCCAACAGAGCTACCTGACATGGTGGGCCCTCTGTGAGCTCTGACCCCACACATCAGAGCGCAGGGACTATGCTTGGCATTCTGCCAGCCTCCTGGTCTTGCAGCTAACATGCTAACATCGGGTTATGCCATCTTCTTATATAGCCTCAGATGAGGTACTCCTTCAAATCATAGCTCAGGGTGAACTCTTGTAATCCACTAGAACAGGAGACTTCAAACCAGGCATGGTGGTGCACACGAATAAGCCTAGCATGACGAGGCTAGGCGTGAGTATTGAGAATTTGAGACCAGCCTGAGATGCACAGTGAGACTCTGTCAGGAAGGAAGTGGGGAAGGGAGAGAGGGAGGGAGAGATGGAATTCTTCAAGTTACATCTGAGATAATCCAGGCTATGAAACTATGAAAGCTGCCTGTTATTATTAATGATACTCTGTCCCATGCATGTACCCAAGTTCTATATCAGTTTTCTGTTGTTTCCCTAAAAAACCCTTTTGGAGACATCCAAAGCTGGATGTGGTTCTCACTAAGCTCGAAGAAAGCTGTCACAGGGATGTTGCTTTCCACAGCTCAAGGGGAGCATCCTTTTGCTCATCCAGGGTGTTGGCAGAATCCAGACCCTAGTAGTTCTAAGACCAAGGACCCCATTTAGGCATCTAGACTCTAGAGGCTGCTCACCTCCGTGGGTCATGACCCCTTCCTGTCATTTTCATAGCAGGTCCAGCCTCTGCACATAGCCCTGAGTTACTCTCCTGCCTTCCCTTCCATGTCTGAGAATTCGTGTGATTAGACTGATCCCAACTGGAAACTTCAGGATAATCTCACCATTATGAAATCCCTTAAACACTTTAAACACATTTATAGATTCCACATCTATACTTGGGCATTTATTATTCTTCCCATTAAAAAGGCCTTGCAAATATCAAGTGATTAGCAGGCAGCTCTCACTGAATAGCTAAAAAGGCATACCAAGGATGTTTAAGTATATTGGTATGTTGAATGGACTAGGCTTATTTTAGGATCACAAATAAATCAGATAATCTGGCATTGTGTGAGTAAGTGTGTACACGTGTGTGTGTGTATGTGTGTGTGTGTGTTTAGTTTTTGAGACAGAATGTTACTCTATAATTCAAGCTGCCCTAGAACTTGAGATTCTGCTGTGTCAGTCTCTCAAATGCTTAGACTCCAGGCCAGTGTCCCCACACCCACCTTCTTTGTCATAAAATTGGTAAGACAATGACATATTACATTTTCTAGATCTTTCTTCTTTATATGGCCATACCAAGGAGCTATAATGGAATAATTGAAAAAATGTAGCTTTCCAATTAAAAATGGGGTCTAACCAAGACTAAGGCTGCCCCAACCACCTTGTCCTACTCTTTGTGTGAACACTTATAGTAAAGCTCATTTTGTAAGATGTTTGTATGAACTCATTGATTAATTTTAAAAATATTGGATCATTTGTGCATGTCAGGATTGAAGAAATACACCAGGTAAAGACTAATTAACACTTTATCCCATGCTTACAGAGCAATAGGGAACTGGAAGGCAAAAACGTAAATACACCGGAAGGATGAACAGGTGAGGAACAGGTATGGAGTCAAAGATAATAAAGATATTCATTTTAATAAACATCTTTTCATATTTAATAGGAAGTTAATATTAGAGCCTGGTCAGGAAAGCGAATATATCGATCAATATTGCCACCGCAGTTTAAAAGTAACAACAATCATAACTTTGCGTTCATGATTCACTGAGGAGCCAGTGTGTGCTTCACCCGGACTGAGGCTGCAGTAGATGCCAAGATGAGGAGCCAGTGGGTGCTTCACCCGGACTGAGGCTGCAGTAGATGCAAAGATGAGGAGCCAGTGTGTGCTGCACCCGGACTGAGGCTGCAGTAGATGCAAAGAAGAGAAGGTGTCTGGACAGTGTCTTGTGGAATAGACAGAACTTGTCCAGATGGAATGGGGATCACTTTGAGGGGAAAGAGGAAAACTCAGATGGGACTCCAAGTCCTAGAGGGGAGGAGTCTCTGATAACTTTGTGGGCAGTGTCTTTAGCTGAGGACTGGAGAATTGACAGGAATACGTGGAGAGAATGATGGAAAGGAATTGTCAGGCAGAGAGAATGGTGCCTGCATGGGACTAGGAGGTGAGAACTGGAGGGAAGCCAAAGCAACAGAGAAGTCTCAGAAGGACTACAGCACAGTATAGGAAGCGAAGACTGGAGATAGACAATCCTGGAGAGGTGGTGAGCTCGGAAAGTACTTCAGAGCCTGAAAGAATGTAGTCCTTCTCAGAAAACACATGGAAAGAGACAATCAAGTGTCCAATAAGATAACAGACACTCATCTTGCTCAATTGCATTACATTTTGCTAAATGATTTAACTACCAGTCCTCCCTGACACCAGAACTCAATTTTTTTTTCTTTTTATATCTCAAATTTCCTACATCTCTTCTTAGCCACACCAAGCAGATACAGAGATTTCTTGGGAATCCTGGTTGGTGTTCTACTCCACAAAACCCTGCCTGAGGGGAACATCAAACTTGCCTGAGCTCAGTGTTACCCTATACAGAACGGAAGCTGCTCACTGGGTCTCTTCCTGTTCCTGGCAAGCTGTAGACAACTTCCCCTGGCTCTCCACTGAGACGGCAGGATGGGAAAGGAGACTTCAGAAGCCCCAGGTGGCCATTGTCATCTCCAAGGTGGCACGCATCAGGAGTGACCGAATGACATACACGGAGGCAGTCTGAAATTTTGGTTGGGAGATCTGTGGGAAGGAAATTTGAAATGATGTCCTCAGAGGCAAGATTCTGTAAGCTCCTGGAGTGATAGACTTTCCTGGGGAGCAGTGAGGAGAAATGCAGCAGTCAGTCACTCATGGCTGGTGTTCCAACCTGAAACTCATCACGTGTGGAATTAGTCTGCATGTCAGGGATCAGGGAAGCTCTGAAGTTTAAGAGTCAAAAGAAAAAAAGGAAGCAAACACTTAGAGGATCTTAAAGGGAAGACGCGTTGGGCACGAGTCCAACCCTAATTGTCAACTTTCCCAATTCACACTTTCTCCTTGAACCTTAAATGTCTAGATGAATTCACAAAACTTAAAAGCAGTAGGGGAAGGGGTGTGGGGAGATATTGAGGCTGCATATCTGAGCTGTAGAAAGGCTTTTTCCATGTCTTTGTCTTTCAATGGTTCTCACCCTATTTCTCAGGACTAGAGGAAGAGGGCGGGGCTTCAGAAACATCTTCACAGACAACATCCCCAGAAGATGCACTCACATTGTAACTTGTAACACAGTCCCTGCTGGATCGTGCATAGAATAGTGTAAGTTGCCTGCAGTATAGACTCAGGGGTGTGAGTGCCTCCAGCCAGAGCGCACCCCGTGCTTGTGTTCTGCCGCCTCAAGGATCATTCCAAAGCAGTGCATGTGAGGAGGTGAGGTAGATAAAGGATGGGCTCCAGAGATAGAGCATGGACCAGAAACATAGAGGCCAGGGAAGACAGAGGGAAAGATGGGGTAAGAAGACGGGTGGGATGAAGACAGGATGGTTCTCAGCTGAATTGTTTTAGCTCCTTGGATCCCTAGAACAGTTTTGTACATGAGGAAAATCACATGGGGTTTGGACCCTGGGTAATGAAATGGCCAACAATGGGGTGGTTCTCAGCACTGTAAGCAGAGGAATTCTTGAGCAACAGCACTGTGCTAAAGTATTCAGGGTTTATCATGGAAGTATGGTGCTACGGAAGTGAGAGATCGGCATGTTAAGCCATCTGGTGAGAGGCAATGTGTCAATCTCCCAGATGGTTTGTGAAAAGAGAAAGGCTTGATGCTGAATGGAGATCAGCATATGAAAAGAGCCACGGAATCACAAGTGTGAGAAGCCTGCTCTTCTGTGGAGTCCTCTGGAAACTTCACAAAATACTCTCCACGCTGTCCTTCCAGGATCTGAGAGATCCAAGTTCTCACCGTGGAATGGTTTCAATGATGTACACCGTACCTGCCCCCGAGTCTTTAAACCAGAAATGGCAGCATTGGGAAGGAGGCAATATTATCTCTTTCACTGATTTATTTGGACTCATTCAGGTTTTACAGGAGTTTTGTGCAGGGAGAGCTAGTAGATCATGAAGGTCCTGATTCAGTGTTCTCAATCGGCAACACCGCATTTGTGAAATACATCATATGGCTCAGGGGCGATCAGCTCAAATTTCTAAATAAACACATTTTCACTACCATGTGGATGATGTCCGCTATTGATTCTGAGTATCATGTGACACTTGTGACAGATTTCCCATGTTCACATAATGCTGGGATGGCAACACAAAGAATGTTCAAAACCAGGAAACTCAGAGTGGTGCACATTTCTTCTTATTCATTTTTTAAAAGACAGAATGTATTTTTCCCACTTTATGCAAATTTCTTTAATAGAATTTCCAAAAATAATACACATGTATGTATATATTCTCATGGATCTAAATTAGAATTTGAATGCTTGTAAGACTAACTACTATCAATATCTTTATTAACTGAGATTTTTGCTTCATTTCATTAATATTACAATATTTTCCCTTTTATTTATTCTTCTCTCATATACTACATCCTGACGCAGTTTCCCTTCCCTCTCCTCCATCCCCTCTCCAGTCTGTCCCGAAGCCTCCCCCCACCACTTCATCTCCCCTCAGAGAAGAGTAGGCCTTCCAAGGACTTCAACAAAATACAGCTTAGCAAGCTCAGTAAGACCAGGCACATATTCTCACATCAAGGCTGGATAAGGCAATGCAATAGGAGCAAAAGAGTCTCAGGGGCAGGTAGAAGAGTCATAGACAGCCCATGCTTCTACTGATAGAAATCCTATAAGAACACTGAGTGACACATACGATATATACAAAGGACTGAGGTCAGACCCATACAGCCTCCATGATCTCTGCGAACCCACTTGAGTCCTGATCAATTGTTTCTGCGGGCTGTGATTTTGTGATGTCCTCCATCCCTCTGGCTCTTTCAATTCTCCCTTCATCTCTTCCGCAGGACCCTGAGCTCTACCTAATGTCTGGCTGTGGGACTCTGCATCTGCTCCATCAGTTGCTGGATGAAGTCTCTCTGTTGGTGTCTCTGAGGTTGATTATGTTGGGCTCTGGTCCCAGTACATGCTGCAGGCATGACAAACTATAGGTTGGAGGTTTTATGTCTGTGTTGGTGTCCCAATCCCTCCACTTGAGGCCTTGCCTGGTTACAGAGGATGGTCTGTATAGGCTCAGTGTCCCTCAGTGCCAGCAGGCTTGAGGCCTTGCCTGGTTACAGAGGATGGTCTGCGCAGGCTCAGTGTCCCTCAGCGCCAGTAGGCTTTGCTAGCATCACCCTTATGGATTGATGGAGTTTCCATCACACTAGATCTCCACCTCGCTCTTGAGATGTCCCCCTCCCAATCAGAAAGACAGAATACATTTATCTTACATGCTGGTAATGATTTGTTATAGTCTCATATACAAATCTACCTTCCACCTGGGATGTGTTCATGTGAACAGTGAAGCTTATTTTTCAAACTTTTACATTTTAATTCATGTTCAGTGGCCACCTCTTGTGGCAAATAGTTTCTCTCTAATCCAGCATTTCCTTTGTTTCTCATATAATATTTTTATAAGTATCTTGAGAATTCTATGCACATATGCAATGTATTTTAAATCATATCTAAGCCTCACTCTTCCCCCTAATTCCTCAAAGATCCAATCTTCCCCCTTCCAACTCTGTATCTTTCGTTAACTAATTCTTCAAGAATTTCCTACAATTTGTTTGGATCATGCTCGTCGCTCCTCCTAGAACTCCCCTTTTCCTACCTACCCAACTTTGTGTCCTCCATTGATCTTTTTGTTCCTCCATCAATTCTGATTTTGATGCCCAAATATATGTGGATGTATGGTTTTCAGAACTAGGTAATAGCTGAATTGCTCTGGAATTGAATGGATGAGGCTCACTATAAATACATTTTGACCTTGCATTCAGATTCATGTTGAATTAAGATGACATACTTTCACAAAAGCCAGAAAATAATGTATTTTCCATGGGCATTTTGTTGTCCTTGTTGTGATTGTATTGTTGGATAATCATCTTCAACCCAACACCCTCTCACACATCTGTCTGCATGCTGCCTGGCCTATGGTTAGTCTGCCGGCTTATTCAAGTCTACTGGGAAACAGCCAAGGTGAATGAGAGGAAAATACAGTTAGACAAGTAATTTTTCAACTGTTAATGTGTTAGGGTGGGGTTGGGGAAGGAGAGTCTAGCTCATGTCTACGGGGAGTTCAGACATGCCTGAAAAATCGCTATGACAGAAATGACATTGATTGACTTAAAACTGACAAGTTCCAAGGAGAGAATCAAAACATAAGGCACAAGCTTGGCCCAGAAAAAAAAAAAAGAGTCTTCATTTCTCAAGAAAAGGATAAATTTTCACAGCATGGGCAAAGATCCTGAAGTGGGTAAAATTAATATCCAAAATGTAGAGCCTAGAAGGGCAGAAGTGGTTCTCAAGAGAAACAGGATTTCAGAACAATGTCCCATGGGATATTAAGAATCCCATAACAGGGATCTTTATAGGAAAGAGAGCAAGACATGGGATATGCTGAGAGGCCAGCTATTCTGTAGTTGGGGTTAGTGCTGTAAACACACATTCTCTTACAAAGCCCAGAAAACAGTGATAAGAGCTGTGTTGGTCATATAACTGCTCTTAAATATGTATTTATAGGAAGAATGGGTGAGTGATAGTTACCTATAGCATAAGACAGATAACTATGGGCCATCAACATAGACCCAAGGGTAACATTGGTAGTACCATGTGTACTAGGATGCACACTCATATTTATGAGGGGTTTGATCAACAGATAAATGATGGAACTGACAGCAAGGTCTTCTAGAAACCTCTCAAGACATTTATGCAACTGGGAATTCCACTTGCATGATTAAGCTGTGACCGACAGTTAACTCGGATCTGGCCAACTTTGACTTTATAAAAGGAAGGTACCTGAGTTTGAATGGAAGACTTCCAGCACACACATGCAAACACACACAGAGTAAAGGAAAGAAGGAAAAGCTCTAAGAAGGCAAATAAAGTGGACTGTGCCATCATCTTTAACAGGGTAACCTTCTTCAATGGCGCTTTGCAGTTTACAAAGCGTGTTCACAGGTTACCTCATTTAGACTTCACAGTGCTCCCCTGAGACGGAAGTGATGAAGTCATTCTTTCCCCCAGAGAGGTGACGTGGCTGAAGGAGGGAGGCAAGTGAGCTTTCCTGACCTGAGGCAAATACTAATTTTATTACATCTCTATCACAAGGAAGGCCCATTCAAAAATTCTTCCTAGACAAGACTTTAGAGTGATCAGGACCAACAAAAGCAGGGCCACCTCTCATGGTGGCACAGCTCTCTGTCAGACACAGTCCGCTCCCTCAAAAATTACCATAGAACAGATTGAGAGCTAAATATGAACCATGGAATGTTCCAGTTAAAGCAGGGACCTCGTTTCATTCAGCTCAACTCTAGACAGATAAGATGGAAGACGTGATGAAGACAGTAACCCCCCCTTCGCCTTTGTAGACTCTCAGACACTCTCCAGTTCGAGGCTGAGACCATTTATGGAGATGGTACAGTGTATCATGATCAGCTGATGATATCAGTGTCTGGGCATATTGTAAAGAGGGAGCAGTCACCCTCTGGGGGCTCTATCTTGTAAAAAGTCATCATCATTTAAAAACTCTCAGGTACAGAGTTTATGATCCCACTGATAAAAACTGAAAAACATGATTTTTTTTTTAAACAAAAGGAAAAATAACCATTTCAGGGCAAATGCAATAAGCTTTTTCAAACTGTGTTGGCAGGTCATGTTTTTCTTCCACATCTTTTTAAAGACACTCTAATAAATTAAATAAAATGGATAGGAAAACAAACAAAACCCTTATCTCCAGGTATGCCTTCCTCTTCACAAAACCAATTTCACAGAACAGTCAGATATGTAATAACGGGCCTCCTGGGGATGTGATTTTTTATTCAACTTGACATGCAAGTCGTGAGTAATTAATTATGTCTTCTATTTACACGTTGTCAGATAAGAGTATTAAACAGAAGAGCTGAGAGCTTCACCGAATGCCACCATTAATCGGTTTAATTTGCAAACCTAATGCAATCAAAAGGAGGACATTAGTGTAAAAACTGTTGTTGTCCTTTCTTAAAGGGATAGTCATGTTTTATGGGTAAGAGTCACAAAAATCCAGGAAGCCACAGCATCTCGGGTCTACCTGCATGCTGTGTCTTGGGCTGTAAAAGGTGTGAATGGACATGCATCAAGAGCAGGCATCTTCCTTCTCAGCACATTATAGTTAATTATCCAGTCCAACAAAGTGGAGAAGCGTCACCTGCACCAAATGGCAGGACATGATAAACGGAAGCATGAACCTGATATTTGTCAGCTTATAGAACCTGACAGCAGGCTTTGCTCTGGAAGCATCTGACTGACAGATTGGTGGGCAAAAATTAGGTTATAAGACACAGGGAAGATTTTGGATGATAAAGAACTGTTATCAGGAAGAACCCTTGCTGGATTTCTACCCAAATGTCAGTCCTCACAAACGGACTTAAGAGTGGATTCAGTCACAGGAGTCTCAAGAGACTTCTGTAGTAAGAGGAGGAAGGGGAGGGGGGAGGG
>NW_022196903.1:131201479-131237086 GCF_008632895.1 Mastomys coucha | reverse complement strand
GGAGGACAGAGGAGGAGAGGGAGGAAGGAGGGAGGGGGAAAGGAGGAGAGAGAGGAAGGAGGGAGGAGGAGGGAGAGAGGGAGGAATGAGGGAGGGGGAGGACAGAGGAAGGAGGGAGGGAGAGGAGGGGAGGGTGAAGGGAGGGGAGAAAGGAGGGAGGAGGAGAGGGAGGAAAAAAGAAGGGGAGGAGAGAGGGAGTGGTGGTAAGCTAGTGAATGGGAAGTGGAAACCTCATCAGACAAAGTATCAGTATGTGAGGCACTATGTATCTAGCTGAAGCAGGGGCTCTTTATTGCTCCTTGAGAACATCTCTGTAACTCAGTTTCTGCATTACTGAAATACTGATAATGATGTAGAAAGCTATGTAAGGATGGGATGAAATAATTTGTGGAAAGTATCACAAAAGTCCTTCATGCTAGGCAATGGCGTCACTGGTGCCATGTCCATCATTGTGAAGAACACAGTGAAGCTGGGATGGATTGATCTGATTTCTGCTGGGTACTCAACATTTCTCAGTTCCTCTGGGACCAGTTGATATGACCCTGTTTGCAGAACTTTGTTTTTTGAGTTAGTATTTGTGTCTACATCTGGTTCTTGATTCCCCACAGGATTGGTCCATGGACCCCTAGTAGTATCAGAATCTGTAACTAGTAGAATCTCTAAAGGGTGTAATCTGGGTACAACCTTCTATATATTTTAAGTAATCCCTTGCTTATTTATAACAGATACTGTGGTGTAAATACTACATAGTTGCTGTACTGAATTTCTTCTGGATTAGTAATAGAAAAGTGCCTGTACATAGTCAGTGGAGACACAACACTCTGGATACTTCCACCTTGAGGCTGGACAAGTCCACGGATGTGGAAACCTACAGAAAGAGAGGGCAGGCTGTATAATAGTACTGCTTGTATTCTCTATTTTTGGGGGGCTATCAGCATGTAATTTTAACTCATAGCTTTAAATAAAGAAAAAAACCTGAAGAGGAAATTCCACAATTATAAGACTACATTAACACAAATTATAATTATTATGGTCACAAGAGTAATTTTTAGTCACATCCAAAGGAAACAGTTTTGAAAGCATGCCAACAGTTACAGCATAAGTCTGAAAAAAAATACATTTATTTCCCATTTGTCTGTACAAGTGGCCAAGGATTAACGCAGAAACAACGGGATCCAGGAGAATTTTAGTCTAGGGACTAATTTACTGAACTACCCAAGCAACAGAGGATTATTTTATCTAATTAAGACAGAGAGTGTGTATTTAGAATTAAGCATTTGCATTTAACAGCAAATTCAGAATTATAAAAGCAATTAAAGCTAAAATGAGGTATGATAATTTTTCATGCATGCCACTGAAGAGCCAAAGTGCATCTTAATGTGTGTGTGTGTGTGTGTGTGTGTGTTTGCGCAAGTGCGCGCATGTAGCTAAGCCACAGAATCAGTGTGAGGCACAGACACTGTGCACTCCCTGTTCAGGGCTTGAACCCATCTGAGTCTTGTTCAAGCCTCTTAAATCTAGTTGAATCTTCTCACCCAGGACTAATCTAGTGAGAGTACCATTCAGTCTGCAACTGGCCTCATAATAGACCTGAATTTGTCACTGATAATGTTTTATTAAGGGCCTTGGTGTTTTGTGTATTTCCTACATTACTCCACATTTACTGCAATACCCTTCTTCCCTACAGATGTGCTTATTGATTTTTCTCTGTTCCTCCAATCTGAAAGATCTTCCTTGACTTAATCTCTATCAAATCTATTGAACAGGACTCACCTGAGCTTTTATTTCTTTATCAAAACAAATGCTCCTTCAACCCCTATGCCTTGGCCTTTAATGGTGTGTATTCTTGTCTCCTTCATCTGCAGGCTAATTGGCTACTGTGTCTAAACTTTTTACAGTATTCTCATACACCATTCCTTAAGCTTCTCCGTGTCCACAGATTTTGTGACAACCCAACTTTGCTTTGTAACCTTAAGAATGAGCGCGGTCTCATCCTTATGGGAGAACCTGAGTACGTTTAAGAATGAGCGGTTGACCTAGACATATATTCCTCTTCAATATTCTTCTAGCCACCCCGAATTTTACCCAGATTTTGGAAACTCATCTTACACATTGTATTTCATTCAAATTTATTTTACACACTTCATGATGTGCTCTAAAGTAATAACCTAGAAGAACAGACTATTCTTTGTCAACCAATCATCTATCCTGGTTATTTCCCACCAGGGTGACTTCATGACATCACTTTCATCTGATTCTCTGAAGTCACCAAGGTATGTCATCATTGTTGATGTTAGTCTTATGAAAGGGGGCTCTCTTAACTCTTGGGTGTTTTAAAGATTTGCAAGTCCAGTCTTGTGAAGTGCAGTTAAATGTGCAACCTGCTTCAAAATAAATGTGAGTCTGCTGGCTAATAGCATTTCGTGCTCTAGCCCTTTCCTATTTTGCATATATTTTCCTAAAATATTATGCATTTATTCAGATAGACACACTTTCCCTATGAATGTAATTATTTTATTTCTGAGTTGCTATAGACAAGAGGCTATGCCTGTCAGGGAGTAAGTTAAAATATGTAGCAGACTGGCAGACACAATAAAAACTCAGCAAGCCGAATAACAAAAGTACTAATGTTTGTCTTGGGAATGATTATGGACTTACACAAAGTCGAAAGCAATGGCTGGGGCAATGGCTTAGTGAATAAAAGCTAAGCAGTGTAGAGGTTACCTCTGTGACTCTAGCATCGCAGGGCAGGGAGTGGATGCAAGCAGACACATGGGCTAGCCCTGTCTAAATGGTAAGTTCCAGGTTCAGTGAGAGACCCTGTCTCCAAAATTAAAGAAGAGCATGATCGAGAAAGATACCAGAGTTAATCTTTCTCCTGCCACTACACATGGGTGAGCATACTTGCACACTCACATGTACACACACATACAGTCCCCTCATAAGTTGCAAATAAGTGTAAAGAAAAGGGCCACGTACCCTTCAGTTCACCTCCTCCAGTGGTAACAATGTTGCCTATCAAAAAGAAAACACCCAAACTAGGAAACCCTCATTGGTAACAATCATTCTGACTTCACCAGTTGCACACAACAACTCCTGCAAATATACATGTTCTGGGTTCAGGGATGTGTTTGTGCAAAGGTACATGCTGGAGTGTGGGCATGCTGAGATGTGTAGATCTTAACAACTATGTATGGTTCAAGGAAACTACCATGACGATAAAAAGAAAACTGCATCCATATCACAAGGCTTCCTCAGGCTACCCCTGTACAGCTACATACATCCTCTTCCCGTGGTAGAATCAATTCCCCAGCTCAGGGACTTTGTTCTTTCAAGAATATTACATAAATATGACAGATTTTAAGGTTCTTCACTTAGCATACCTCATCTTATTGAGGTGAAGTCACTGTGTCCTTGTTGCCATACATGGATGTGCCTCGGGTCTTGACCATTCCTGTACTGGAGAACACCTATTGAGTTGACATCCATGTCTGGCCAACACTGTGACCCCCTCGGGTGCAGGATTTAGTTTATTTGAGTAACTCTCAAGCCTCTAATATGGTAGTTGGTGTTTAGGATAAAGGTTTCAGAATTGGGTGAGAAGGGTCAGGAGATGGTGACAGTATAGTGTGGAAAATGATGTCTGCTGGTACGCTCAAGGAGGGATCCATGTGCCCTGGTTCTTCCTAGAACACGCCAGTTTGTGTTGCTCTTCCAAGCATTATGATCTTTGCTCACGGAAGTGCCCTAGTTGGTATGACAAATTATATAATCATCGTGGCTCTGATTCCTCCATGACCCTGAGAGCGTCAATACTGTGCCTGCTCAGCTACGATGGATTTCAGTGGATTGCGGTTTGGAGGCCATTCTCTACGTCTGTGGAGCCACCCTGTAGAGTCTGAGAATTAGCTCTCACTCAATGAGGGATAGGCTTACTCAAGTGTCTTCTGGCCCTGCCTCCTGCTTCTCTCATGTAAAATGACTCTCCCTGTCAGTGTTATGGCTGAGGGCAGGAACTGAGCTCATGCGAAAGAGCCATGCCCATGGCTACTTTCCAAAACTGTAATAAGCCTAGAAGGTCCTGAGTACTCTAGCTTCGGCCCATCCCCAAAACTACAGGCCTACAGTGAGCTCGGCTGGGACCAGCTGTTCAGCTCTAGGCCAATCACTCTGCCCAGGGGCACAAAGTCAAGTAAGAGGTCACCCATTCTCATGTGTGAGGATGTTCCTTCAGAGGATAGAAGGCTGTGAGTCGGGGGAGACAGGCTAGGCTACGAGAGGAACTGAAGGGACAGGAACACATACAGCCACCTCAGCTTTTCTTCCATCAAGACGGCAGTACACTGCTAAACGGCAAGCAGCTAGCACAGAACACAGCCAGAAATCAAGTCAAAAATCTTTACTTTTTTTTTCCCCAGTAGACATTCTATGCTCTTTAGTTTCTTGTGATGGGATTTGGTCTAGAAAAATGGGAAATAAAATCCTGTCACTATAACATTGAAAGCTTTGCTAGTGATTTGGGGTTTTTGTTTGTTTGTTTGTTTGTTTTCTTTTTGTTTTTTGTTTTTTGTTTTGGTTTTTCGAGACATGAATTCTGTGAATAGCCCTGACTATCCTGGAACTCACTCTGTAGACCAGGTTAGCCTCGAACTCAGAAATCCGCCTGCCTCTGCCTCCCAAGAGCTGGGATTAAAGGCATGCGCCACCACGTCCCAGCTGTGATTTGGTTTTTGACAGCTCATACTCATGGACAGCACTCACATAAGCGATGATCCCCTTACTCTCTAAATCCAAGATGCCCATTTCATGCTTATGATCAATATCTATGATAATATATGCCCTTATTTAATGTAAATACATATGTGAATCTGATATAATTGACTCCTGGCCTTATGGCTTAATGTAACAAATTTCAGAAGGCTAAAAAATACAAAGGCCTTAAAAAAATATAACACATTTTAGTGAGAACATGCATGTTAGGGCAGTTTAATGATTTTAACTACACATATGAGCATATTACCCACACACATACATATATGTGTATTGTATGGACACAAGGAACAAGTTTAGAATGCATATTCCCGGAGGGCAGTGATCTTGAAGTACACTCTTTAGAAAGCAGCTTTCTTCCTTTTTCTGTCTGTTGCTGTGATGTCTTCGTTACAGTGTCTACTCTGAGTTCTTAACATATTAATATGAAACTATTGATACCCATCTGGCTTGGGACTCCTTGAATATTGCAAGTGAAGAATTCCCCACTTTAGATCCGTGAAAGGCCACCAGGAAGGCTATTTGGAGACATCAGCACAGCAGCGAGAACTTCAATAGAAAGAGTTCTCCATTAACCTTCAAAAAGGAGGGTTCTATAGGTCGAGTTGAAGCAATCTGGGTAACAAACAGTACACGGGTGAACACAGCTTTAAAGACCCTGTAGGCTTTTTGAGTTCCGAATACACAAAATATAAATCCAAGAAATCAGCCCCTGAATGCTAGCTGAGGTTTAGCAGATTTCGATAATTAAAAGCAACAAGGATAACGACTTCACACGTGCTTTAGCCCAGGTTTTAAAGTCAGAAGCATTTCCTTCTAAACTCTTGAGTCGCTTTAGTGAGAAGCTTTTGCATACCAGCAGTTCCATATTGCAAATCCCTGGAGTCTAAGCACTTGGAGGAAGCCTGTAGCTGTTGGCGAGAGACTAATTAAAAAGTATAATTTTGCTAAGGGAGACTGCAAAGGAAAATTCCCCAGCACAATGTACAATAAATGTGGTCACATCTTGCCACTACATTTAAGTGTAAATAATGATTTGTATTAGTGTATTTTAATCCAAAATGCCTGTTTTTCTTTTATATCTTTAAGGGGAGAACGGCATAGCTCAGTGTTTAAAGACCCATCACAGACAGCATAGACTTAATTTCTGTTTCTATTTGTGGTTTTGTTTTGGTTTTGGTTGGTTTTTTTTAAGGATCTCATGATGTTTTCTGAAAATTGTGACCCCAGCCCTGTGCTGGACCACAGTGACATGACACCACACCCAGTCTTCCTTGATCGTAAGCTTAAGAGCTAGGAATTTGAAGCCATTTGTGATGATGTATTTCCCCTAAGAGGCAGGAGAATCAGGAGTTTAAGGTCATCCTCAGCTACAGATCAAGTTTGGCTAAAAGGCTCTGTCTTAAATAAATATTCAGAATTGTGAGTACAGCCAAATAACAGGCATTTTCTAGTAACCATTGTAAATGTCATGCTCATCCTTGGTTTGGGGCAAGAATGCACCTTTTACTAATTGTTTCTACTGTGACAGAATACTTCGCAGGAAGCAACTCAGAGGAAGAGTTCCCTTTATTTCTATCTTTCTCTTCCTTTCTTTCTTTCTTTCTTTTTTCTTTCTTTCTTCTTCCTTCCCTCCCTCCCTCCCTCCTTCTTTCCTTCCTCCTTCCCTTCTTCCTTCCCTCTCTTCCTTTCTTCATTCCTCCCTCCCTCCCTCCCTCTCTCCCTCCCTTCCTTCCTTCCTTCCTTCCTCCCTTCCTTCCTCCCTTCTTTTCTTCCTTCCTTCTTCTCTTCCTTCCTTCCTTTCTTTCTTTTTAAGGAGTCCTTTTTACATGTATGAATATTTTGCCTGCATGTATGTGTACCAAGTGCATGCATTTCCCGTAGAGGCCAGAAGAGGGTGCTGGATCGCCAGAACCAGAGTATCAGACAGTAGCAAGCCATCATCATATGGGTGCTGGGAACCAAACCTCAGTCCCCTGCAAGAGCAGCAAGTGCTCTTACAACTGAGCCAACCAAAAGGGAAAGTTTCTTTGGTTCGCAATTTGAGGTTATAGTCCATACTTGTGGGGAAGTCACCATGGCAAAAGTGCGAGATAGTAAGTCACACTGAGTCCAAAGTCAGAAACAAATAGGTACCCAGCTCACTTCCCTTTTATGCTGTTCTATTCTTCAGCCCACGGGATGGAGCTACCAACACTAAGGACAGCTTTTCCCTCCTCTGTTAAACCTCCAGGGAACACAGTTATAAGATGTGCAGATGCGTGTCTCATCTCCAGTCCACCATCACATTCTTGCTTTTCATTTGTAGACTTCAGTTCTCAATATATTGTCAAATTAAATCCCTGAGCAACATACTAAAGCATCTTTTTTTATGAACCAACAAATTGACTTAAGTTGAAAACTCTTGCCTAGTCTTAGAGAAAGATGATATAACATAAGGAGCCTTATCCCAATGGTGCTGCTTCAGGGACATACAAGGCTCATGTAAATACATTCTCAGAAGTTCCTAGAAATATTAACTTGATCATGAGTAGTGTTAAATTTAATAAAAACAATTTATTAAAATCTTTTTAATTTATTAATTTTATTTTAAATTAATTAATATAATAAATTAAATTTAAATTTGTTTAAAACAAGAATTTCTAATATTTTAACTCTATAGATACAATTTAAATTATTTTACATTCATTTGTTTTTGTGTGTATGTGAGAGTGCATGTGTACCATGAAACATGTATGTTCCTTGGAGGGCAACTTCCCAGAATCCTTTCCTTCTGCCATGTGGGTTCTTGGATTAAACTTGGGCCATTGTGGTAGACAGCAAGTACCTTGACCTGCTAAGCCCTGTGGGTGGGCCTTTAGATGGAATTTCTTCTCATAAATTCATGGAGGGATGGGAAGCATTGCTTTCAGCCATGGATGTGAAAGCATAAATAATTTAATTACAGTTTCTCCCTAATACTGGCTATGCTTGTCCAACAAACAAAAATGAAATTAATGTTATAGAAAACCATTAGAGCTAACCAGACTTCAGCACAATAACAATGCAATAATAGACCATTCATATAAACCAATCTGCTACAGGATTATTTAAAGTGAGCATACACAAATGAGTATATTCTTTAAATATGTTTCTGTATTTCAGCTGCTTGAAATTTTAATCACTGTTTGTTGAGCTATATGCTAAAATTTTAATGATGACAACATTAATTCAATTAGTCTCTTGTGCCTGCTGTTTACGTTGAAAAGAAAATGTCTATGCTTCAGGATGTAGCTCATGTTTAACCTCCAACCACTAGAAGCTTATGTGTCTTTACTATCTTACATGTACTCTCTGTGAACACACATCTAACTACATTGTGGGACATTTTTCTGTCTCTGTGTCTATGTCCCCATTATGCCATTGCCAAGACTCACATGACTGCTAGCCACTCTTTCCCTGCAGCATTTGTCAATTCTTTGCACCTAATAGATGATCAGTAAGTGGTTGACTGAATGTAACTGAACAATAACTCGCTGTCCTGTAATCCAAATGACAGATTTCATACTGAAAAGGGGAGGTAATTTCCCAATGCTCCCACTTTGGTTTTGGGAAAAAACTGAACAACAACAACAACAACAGTGCAGCTCTGTCAAGAAAACTAAAAGGCAAAGAAAATGAACTAAGTTGACAGGGGGCTTGTTAGTGAAAGATCAGAAGCAGGAGCATGTGGGTTTACCATATTCTCATCCATAAACAAGCCAACTGATCTGGATTTGGGGAAAAAAAAAAAGAACAAAATGAATGCCTCGGTTGTCTTAAGAGAGTTGAATGAAATAGCACACACACGAAGAAAGGAACTATTTACCATTTATATATATATTAAAATATATATGAGAATTCTTTCGTTTTAGATTAGTAAAGGCTCACAGATTACTAGTGCAAAGATAGGTTACTTTGATGTATTTTTACTTTAAGAGAGGAACAGTTTTCTCAGGAAAGTGAATGGTACTTCGTTCTTCTTTGGAAAAGCTTTCTAAGAATAGCACGTGGTCTGTGAAGTGGCTGAGTGAGCAAAGGTACTTGCCACCAAGTCTGACTGTCTGAATCCAATCCCTGGGACCCACATAATGAAGGAGCAAACTTTCTCCAGCAAGTTCTCTTCTGATTCCAGAAGTGCACATAAAATAGATAGACACAACTTTTAGCTAACACGTATATTTGCACAAAGAGATGGTGGCGGTCTGTCTGTTTTTGATTCTCTCTTTGTAAAATATTTTCCACACAAGTGTCATGCTTCCTATTGTCTCAACTGCTGACAGAGAAGACAGAAGAAAAACCTTTATCAAGAATGGTCTTCACCCTTGCTTCAAGCTCTTCTGTGTCTTCTGTTCTAAACCACAGAAGACAGAGGAGCTGAGCTGTCTGTTAGTGTCTAGAAAACCCCTGAAAAGAGAAGAACCTTTGCTGTAAAATTAGATCTGCAGCTGAAATAGTTGAGAAATGTGAGCACAACATGGTTGCTCCTCTAGGGTTGAGGACTCTGTTCACAAGGGGGGAAATATCTTTTGTGTGTGTGTGTGTGGAGCTCTGGAGCACACATAGAAAACAAAACAAAAACAACAACAGTGGCTGCAGATTACATGAAAGGTTTTTATAAAATTGTTTTTTGTTGTTACTGTAATTATAGTTTGTGTTTTCACATACTTTCCTCAATGGCTCATGGAAACCATATGGAACCTTCTGGAATCCACAGCACCAGGGAACAGAGGAGAGTCTTCGTTGTGTTAGCTACGTCTCTGAACATCTTCACATTCTTACTTCCTCTGCTTAGAGCAAGGTGCAGTAAAGCAGCAGCTTAAGCGAGGAAGTGTGTGCATTTTGGATGGCAGTTTAAGAAGGGCTTCAGTCCCATCATGGCAGGGAAGGTGGGATGACAAGGCAGCCATGCACACTACATCCAGGAAGCAGCAGAGAAGCAGCCAGAAGTGGGACCAGCCTATAAAATTCCGGGAACCCACTCCCTCAGGTGAGACTCCACCTCCTCAGCCTTTCAGAACAGTGCTAACAGCTGGGAGTCAAGTGTTCAAAAACATAATCCAATGGGGGGATATTTTACATTTAAACCACAGGGCACCTTATTCTCCAGGCTTTGGCCCCTCGAATCAATTGACACTAGTGAACTACAAAGCTCTCCTTTGCTTATATAAGCAGAAAGAGGTGAGACCAATAGGTACCATAGAAGAGTTTTGTAAGTGACTGGGTAATGACCAAAGGATTAAATCCCTCTGTTACCAAGAGAGTAGGTTGAAAAAGACCCGTTAGAAGTAGTGTTCTCAACAAGCATTACAGGGTCTCCAACCGCTAAGATTTCAGAAATATTGTCGCCGTAGGAATGGAAGAGATCATGGGGAGTGGTGATACAGAATGGCAGCCAAAAATATTTTTGGTATACATGTATTGGCTGTAGAATACACACACACACACACACACACACACACACATATGCGCACACACACTAGCTTTTATAGGAACCTTAGGCATGCCAGTTGTGACTGGCCTTTTTGAGAAAGGATTCCATCTTACTGTGAGCATAGGTAGCCATGAGCTTGAAATCTTCCTGCTTCAGCCTTCTGAGTGCTAGGTTGTCAACCATGCAGCACCATTCCCAGGTTCAATTGCTACAGGGGTTGTTTTGTTTTGTCTGTCTTTTTTTTCCCCCTTAACCCTAGCTATCTTGTTCTACAACCAACTGTAACCTTGAACTCCCGATTATACCTTCCAAGTGCTGGAAATTTGAGCATGCCTGCTTGTCCCTGGCCTTTTCAGTTTTTTTTTAAATTAATTTTTAAAAGATGCATCTACTTTTATTTTATGTAAACAAGTGGTTTTTGTGTGTGTGTGTGTGTGTGTGTGTGTGTGTACCATAGTTATGCAGTACCTGTGTGACCAGAAGAGGGCATGAGATACTCTGAAACTGGATTTACAGATGTTTGTGAGCAATCATGTGGGTTATGGGAACTGAACCTGGGTGTTCTGCACAAGCAGTAAACACTGTTATCCACCCAATCACTTCTCCAGGCCCCAATTACTGCTGTCTAGCTAGTAAAAATCAAGTAACCACTTAAGAAACATTGATGAATAAATAAATCTATTTTTTATAAAAAATTAACATGCTTGTGTTTTGATTTATGGTTTTAATAATATATTAGTGTGCGATTGACAAAGGTTTACTATTTATAGTGTGGCAACTACATTATAATTATGATGATTTAACTGTTATAATGATAGTTCTTCAGGTTTTCCTCATATAGACACATTCACAAGTCAATTATTATAATATCTCAGACTGCTTAGAAGCTATTTATATAGTGAAGAAAACTGTTATCCAGTTTATTAAGTTGTTGTCACACTTCTAATGCCAGATGCTAGCCCACAGGGAAAGACAACAGTTATGAGATAAAACTTTATTTCCAAATTATTTATACCATACTTAGGTTCCTTAGATGAGGACCAATAAACACGGTGCGGTGGAGCTCGTCTTTGCCCTGGCCTACGCTGATGAGAATGGAACATCAAAGGTTCCATGCATCTGGACTCACTGAACTAGAGGAGAGAACAGATTTTTGAAGTCATTGCTGTTAAGCTCCCTATTTTGCCCCGCTGCCACTGACCACAGTAATGATACCAACACCAAAATCCTTTTCAAATGCTCATGACTCAAGTTGGTTAAAGTCAAGGCAGGTGACACAGTGGCAAAAGTGCTTGCTGTGCAAACCTGAAGACCCAAGTTTAGATCCCCACCACCTGTATAAAAAGTCAGCAATGAAAGCATATTTGTAACCCCACAAGTGGTCCCCAAAGCACTCTGGCCAGTGGTCTATCTTAAAGAGTGAGCTCAAGTTCCCATGATAGATCCTGTCTCAAAAACATGAAGAAGATGGATATGGATGGAGGGTGACAGGGAAGGCACCTCATATCAACCTCTTGTCCCTGCATCTGTCACGCGTACACATACTGCACACAAACATACATAACACATATAGACTCGGCAGTTAATCTACAGTTTAGGCAGAGGGATAGTGTGCATTTGCTATGTTATACAACAGTAGTCCTTTACATCCTAAAGATCCAAAGCAGAAATGTGCTCACAGTGGGAAGACTCAACACCCATCACTTGTAAACACAGAGGCAGTGAACCATCCACAGAACACTCAAGACAAAATTTCCATGGGAAAATGAGACGCGCAGAGTGTACATGAAAGAGACAGAGACAGAGAGAGATCTCATAGAAAGTCAGAAAAACCATGAATCACAGGCATTTATCCTGAGTAAGAGTTGAATGGCCAATATCATGACACTTGAAATATTAAACACAGGTGTATGAAGAAATAAAGTATTAAAGCCCCTTTCAAAGTCAATGATCTTTGATGACATCTAACGCAGGAGCAGACGTATGGAAATATAGTCAGGATATCAATGGAATAAAGGACTCATGCCAAGTCTACTAGTGAAGTGGGGAGCTTCCAGTTGACCATTAATAAGCAACACTTCAGGGAAGACAGACTTCAAATTCTGATGAGGTCATAGTCTACAGCTCGCATCTTAGTGGGCAAAGCACTGGTATTGACTGGGTGGATGATATAGAAAGCCATTTTCAGGAAAGGCAGTAAAAATGTGATGTTGTGCTGATTGCAGCAGGAATTATAGGAAGACATACAAGAGGGAGATACTACTACATAAGCCATGCACTAGATGCATAGACAGAAGACTTGAGGCTAGAAGGCTCTTGATTGATAACAGAGCTTTGATATTTTTGTATCTAGTTGTATATACTCACTTACCATAAACATCAATATACAATTCTAAACATTCTATGGCCAGTACTGGGTGTAGGTCACATCACCTCATGCAGATATCACCTCAGGAAGTGCAGTGGCTGACTCAGACAACCTGAGCTACCTTGTTAAATGAATCCATAACTGGTGCATGCATGAGCAATGATGTACAAAGCCTTGAACATTCTACCCCTTCCAGGTTCCCTCAATGAAACTGATTATAACCTGAATATCATAAACATTCCCATCTCCCCACAGCATACATATCCACCTAAATTATAGAAAGTATGAAAATGAAGATCAAGCTTCACAGTTGAAATATTTGACTTATGTTCTTTAGAAGTTCTTGCTCATATGGAGGATATAAATATGAACATTAATAAATGCTTGTCATAAACAAAGATAAGCAGATTTTTACAGGAGATGGAAGAATGGTTTGTCCTATGCCCATGGGTCATTTTAGGTTGTACCATTGAGATCTGGCAAACTGATGTTTAATAATGGGTATTTTTGAGGTTCATGCTACCATATGCATGCTTACATCTATTTTGTTGGTTCCTTATTCAGTAGTTTGAATTAAAAGCCTCAAAATTATAAAGGAATTATACTGTATGCCTGAAGTACCATAAAATATACTAACCACAAAATGTATGATATTATACTGTATGCCTAATTTAGCACTTTGAACATCTCTTCTTAACTGTAAGGAAGTGTGATTCAATCAGCAAGCATGTGTGAAAACGCTTTGAAGATTAAGGTTTAGTGGCTTTTCGATTTGTAGATTTTTCTTTTTCTGGTATACTTTATACTAAAGTGAAACAATGTTATCCTTCCATAAAATAAATGTTAATAACTTCCCTTGCAACATTGTTTTCCTCGCTGCTGTGATACTTTGAATGATTCATCAATGCTTGGGCTATGGTGGATAGCTTATCATTAGACATTTGCTAGCAAATGTTGAGAAATCCACATATCATGTTGAAGAGGGTGAGAGTCTGTTGCAATCAGTAAGATACCATCATGCTATCCCTGATGAATTTTCTTAGTCCATTATCATGTTTTGAGTTCAAACTTCTGACACATTTTTCTTAGCATTTTAAGTTTAACATTATGTTTTTTTTTCTCTCAAGCCAAATAGACTCATTTCTAGAGTTAGCATCTACTATGAAACAAAAACCTGAAGTTATTCCAAAAGCTAAATATACATCAGATCTCTCTCTCTCTCTTTCTCTCTCTTTCTCTCTCTCTCTCTCACACACACACACATACACACACACACACATACACACATACACACACACACATAGACACATACATACACACATACACACATACATACATACACACATACACACACATACACACTTTTTTGCTATTCTCAGGAAAACATGTACCTCCATTTTTCATCTTAGGTTCTCAAAGCGTGTTATCTAGACATCTCAGTTGTTGCAAAGTCTGGCAAATGGTAAAAAAAATTAATTATAAAAAACTCAGCATGCATATAATATCTGTGGTATGTACTACAGAGAAGCAGGTGAAACGTGCAACTGAATTTAATATTCACAAGATTTTAAAATAAAATAATGGCTGATGACTTTAAAAATTGAGCACATATCCAATACAGCTCATAACTTCATTCGTGTTACTCGCTTACTGTTTACCCAGAGACTACATTTTTCTGTGATCCGTGGAGACAAGAAGAAAATATAGAATAGTTTTGCACTCATGCTATCGGGGGCTCATGAATCCTGTTCACTATAACCTTGGGAAGCATTCATAATTAATGGGCATATGAGCAAGAAGTGACTCCTTAATGCGGAAACATTTGCAGTCATTAACGTGTTGGCCTCCGTTAGCTAGGTATCCTCGTGGTGCTGAACGGATAGCTCCGGATCACCTGTGGCCATCCTTGAGTTGCTGGGACGAGAAGGGAGAAAGGACTAGGAAGAGAAGCAAAGCAGACCTTTGGAACCAGGAGTGAGGGGGTATCAATTTCTAACTTCCCTTCATATGCCAAGAAAACAGCTTAAAAAAAACCTACATGCTTTAAGTATCAAGATTTTATTTTTTTAAAACAGTATTTGCCTTTTCACTTTTTTTCTCAAAGTACAATTTTGAGCCACACGTTCCAAAGAGGATAGGAAAAGGTGAATTTTATAAACCATATATCCCACCATTAAAATCAGTGGCAGCATCCTGTTACAAGAGGGTGGAAGTGGGTAGAGTTTTACCATCCCCACCTGGCAGCATCCCCAGGTGAATGGAGGGGAAGACAGGGAGAGACCTTCCCTGGAGTTGAGCTGATTCCGTATTCAATGGAACCCTCACCCTCACCCCGCCTGGCCGGTGCGTCTGGTCCAGAGCTCAGCGCCCTGCTTGTGATTACCGCACAAGGCAAATTGACTGAGACAAAGCAGCCTTACCCAGGCTTCACTGGGGGAGGGCGCGAAGATGAAGTGGCATTGGGATGCAGTGGGGACCACTAAAAAAAGTGCCCTCATTTTGCCTGAGAATGCCCTATCCCGCAAGCCCATCGCCGAGGTAGCAGAGTACAAAGGGCGACAACTGGAAGGCTCAAACTTCCAGATCTTTCCACCAGCAGCTACGCAGCCCACCCGGCGCCGCGCTGAGGACAAAGCGTGTGCGCCTGGCGCTCCCCGCCTGGCCACCGCACCCTGAGCGCGTAGCTCCCCACGGCGGGATGAATCCCCATCTCCAAGAACTGGGGGTCCCTACCTTGAGCAGCACAAAGAGCCCGAGCAGAGGTAGCAGGCGGCGGCCCCCACGCGTTCCCCTAGGCAGGTGCCCCATCGTGGCTCGACCAGGGACCCGGAAGGGACAGCAGCGCCAGCGGGTCCCCGTTGCGCTTACAATGACCAGTCTCGGCTGACAGCCTTAGACCTCGGGCGCCCGGGCGGCTCCAGGCGGCCGCATGTCGCCTGGCAGGTCCTCCTGCGCCTCCGGATGGATCGCTCTATCTCTTCTGTGCCCGAGTCCTGCTAGAACGTGCCGGGAGCCGGCTTTGCTTAATGGCTAAGGATGGAGAGGGTGGGGATGGCAGTGGGCGAGGCTCTGCGCCACAGCTACAGCGGTTGCCACGGGAGGCAGGGGTCGGCGTACGGAGGGAGCTGCCCGGGCTCCGCAGGCAGACAGCCCTCCGCGGCCCCCTAGCAACAGTGATGCTCTCTCTCAGAGCAAGGAACTCCTCAAGTGCAGATCTCGGGTCCTCCCACCAGGGCCTGCCCGCTTCCCATTGCTAGGCAGCCCCCAAGACAAGGCTCCGCCTCAGCCTTTTCCAGCGTCTCTCTCCTAGGAGGAGTTGCCTGCAGGGTTTCCCCTCTGATGCCTCTTATCTCAGGTCCTTCTCAACCCTTCCCCGCCCCCGTTCCTTTGCCCCCTTGTACTTACAAGTGACACTTAAATGTTTTTGAAAAGAAGGGTGAATCTCAACTCATCATGCCCCCATCTCAGTTCAATTTCTCTATAGTATCCCATAATCACCTAGGGAAACTGGGAGTGATTCTGTGAGTTCCCCCGCTTGTCCTGTTAGCCTCACCTAGCTCACAGTATTTTACACACATTTAGAATATGTGTGTAATATATTCTCTATGTGTGTGAATACACTAAGTACTCTGAATTATCCATGAAGAACTAATCCAAGACTTTAGAATCACAAGCACGACTCCCATGCAGTGTGTCTCTCATCTACTTATCTGTCTCTAGAGGTTTTGTGTAGTTTTTGAAAGACAACTCTATTTAAAAAAAAAAAAAAGTGGAATACGCTATATTAAGTCGTTTCTTTTTGTCATGTAAATGTCCTGGGTGGGTCCTGAGGTAGTGGGACTTTGTTTTTATCCTTCAAAGTGTGGCACCAGGTGACAGAAAAGGGCACCTTGGTGATGCACTTAGGAGCAAGTCACCAATTCTCTGGGGCACAGGTGAGGAATGGTGGCCTGCCATAGGACCAGGGTCGTGTGTGCTCATCCTTTTCTAAGGAAGGACTAGAAACTAAAGGTTTGGATTAGGAATTTTTGCATGAATAGATGCAGGCACTAATGGACCTTCACAAAACAGAACAATGCTCTGGGCTTGTGTGCGAATGTTTCCCTTGCTGGCACAGACGCTACCTCAGTACACAACCCACTGTCCCTGATGTGCTCAGTTCAGCGCCCTTGTGCCCATCCTTTGTTGGCCTGACTCATGCCTCCACCCCCCTCCTCTCAAGGTTTTTGCTGCTTCCCACTTCAGGGCCAGACTCGAGGGCTTTCTAAGAAATGGTTCCTTAGACCTGTACTTTCAGAGCCTCTGGTCTGATGTTTTTCTTTTATTTTGAAGCTTTTGAAAGTGGCTTTCCATTTCCAGCTACATCAAAGAGGCTCCACAGTGATCTAATTTCCAGACAGAGATGCTTAGGTTGGGGCCTAAATGGTACTCACAAGATGCCAGAAATTATTCTTTTAAATAGAGTTTTATTTTAGCATCAGTATGTGAATTAAACACATATGTAAGGTTATCTGTGCATGTACATGTGTGTGTGCATGTGTGTATGTGTGTGTGTGCATATATATACATATATATGTATAATAGGGATAGATATGCCTGATCTATTTTGGGCATTAGGAAACAATTTTGCTCAAATATTAATCTTATAAATGCAAAAGGTGCTTTCAGAATAATGAGTTATTTTAAATCCCCTACCTAGCTGTGTGCTTTTTCTTTCTCTCTGCTCAGTTAGATCACACATGGCTTAGCCCTGCTGCTCTCATACAGTACGTGGACCACTTTGGGGCAGCAGCAATATTAAGTGGTTAGTGCATCACCGCCCAAGAAGGCATTAGTAATTAGCATGATTAATATTCCATTAGCAGCATGTGACTGCGTGGCCTGAAGACTGGAAGTTTTACTTGGTAATCATAGAAGAGTTCTTTTCCAGAGATAAACATTTTACGTAGTGATCACAGGGGGGAAAATAGTCTCATTTGCCATTATATCTAAACCCATAACAGGATTGCAAACTCTTACCAGAGACTCCCGCTAAGAATGTGTATGTGGCGATGTCCGTGGCATGCTGCTTCAGACCACTAGCTGGTTTTCCAGTGCAGTGTTTCTAAAATATGTTACATCTTACTAAACTAGTTTTGAGAGTCCCAACAAGAATGGCCACAGGTAGCATTAGTGTGTGCAGTCATTTTGGTCACCAGTTGCCTGGAAGTATCCATTAGGTTTTCTTGTCTCAACCATGCTGCTTCCAAAAGAGGGTTCAGATCATTGTATTCTCTAGACGTCACTCTGTCTGGAGAAAGATAAACACGGAACAAAACAGACCCTGTTGTGCACTGAATTTAAAATGAAACATCTCTCAGAATGACACAAAGTTGTTTACTTGGAAAATGATAATAATTAGTAGTTAGTGATCTGAGAGACTGACAATGTTAAGTCTGAAAGATGCAGACTTATCTATTTATTTATTTGATAGGAAGAAACAGTCTTTTTCTAAATATGTAAAACTCTGTTCTTGTCTTTTGTGGGTCACATCTATCTTTCACATAAGAACAGGGGTAATAGCAGCCAGGGAACGCAGCTAGAATCCCTGCGAGAGCCCTAATGATAAGTCAGTTGGGACGCCTACACTGCCCTGACCAATGAAGCTCAACTGTGTCCCCCAGGGGTGGCTCTAGTGCAGTTCCACGAGTCCCAGCTTCCAGGACTAAAATAGCTTGCAAGGCTGTCAGCAGTTTCAGAATTAGACAGTTGTTCATATGGGGGCTTCTCATTGACAAATAATTTGCTTTGTGTAGATTACAGGGAGAGGGAAAACTTAAGTCAGGAATCATGAAAAAGTCCCCCACGTGAAAAGCGCACCATAGATGTTAAGACTGCCAACCATGTTCTTCGGATTGCAATGTTTATCACGTGTGAACTGAGGATTACAAGGAATGAGTTCTCAAGACAAGGACAGCAGGCAGCACTCCGGTTTTCAATCTATTTGGACATTTGTTTAGCTGACTTCTCACCTAAGAACTCTGCTGACAGCTCATAAGCTCCATGTCTTTCAAAATGCACATGATTGACAGCTCTCAGGTGAACAGCAGGATGGAACTACCAAGACTCCTCCCATTTGCCCAGCTGGGAAAGCAGTGGGACACACTACAGAGGTTTGTGTCCCCTTTCATGTGGAGATGTGCCACTTGTTAGCTCTTTTGTTCTTGTTGATAATTCCTAAGACACCTTCTTTTTGACTTTACTCCTTATATAATTCTAAAAAAATAAAAAGTCAAAAGGAAAAATACACCATAATATCTAGCCTTTATAACTCAGAAATATCTATTTTAAAAACAAGAAAACTTGTGTGTAGAAAATATGAGTAGATATTTATCACTGGACACAAACTGTAAACTGTCTTCCATTAGGAAGGCAGATTACGATCATTTAGATGATGTTCCTTGTTCTGGGCCCATGCTAGGATTAATGGTCTTGTTTTTTTTGTTTGTTTGGTTGGTTGGTTGGTTTCTTTTTGTTTTGTTTTGTTTTGTTTTGTTTTTTTGGCTTTCCGAGACAGGGTTTCTCTGTGTAGCCCTGATGTCCTGGAACTCTGTAGACCAGGCTGGCCTCAAACTCAGAAATATGCCTGCCTCTGCCTCCCAAGTGCTAGGATTAGAGGCATGCACCACTACTGCCCAGCCTACCTTGTATTTTGACATGTGATTATTTTTCTAAAAATATTGGTAACAATAAATTTCTAAAATATTTTTCTGGTCATTCTAGACATTGTTGTCAACTACTTAGTTCTTTCTCATCTCTAGCTGTTGTGGTTAATTTCATTTTAAAGTCCTAATATCCTGTGTGGGAAGGTTGACGTTACTTTGGTGGGAAGAAAGGTTAGAACCTGGCGAGACATAGCATGGGGTAAGTAGAAATGGCATCTCCTCCTTCCTCCCTTCCTTCTTTACTTCCCTTCAAATTAAAAGTACACAACATAACTCTTGCTGTCGCCTGTGTGTCTACCATCCAAGAGCATCAGAACACACATCACCTTAAAAATGGCTGTAAATGGCAACTGTAGAGAATTTGGTGATTGTGAGTCCTGAAGCTGTATACAGATTATGAAACCATTACTCATAGACTTGGAGAATGCACTGTCCAAATGGGTGAGGATTCTACCAAGAGCATAATTGAGTTTCATTGACATCTGAATTCAAGGTCAATTACAGTAAACATATTTTCATGCTAAAATTATAAAGCTGGTAATATTCCAAGGTCTAACTGTGACAGGAGATGAGAAGTTGACTAGGGGGTGGGTAGGGCATACTACTGATGGACTAAAGAAAGATGGAGAAGAAACCTTTTCAGAAAGACATTGTGCTAACTGAAGGGAAATTAAACTGGGAAAGCCACAAACTGCATTGGTCTGTTTATGTAAGGTTTTGGAAACTACAAATCCACACATCGAAAAGCAGGTTAGTGTTTTCCACAGCTTGGAAGTAGTGGATGACATCAGCCAGAAAGGAACCAGAGGAACTCTTGGACGGAGGAGATATCCTAAATTTTTACTTTGGTGCCTGCCATATTTTGGCACTTACCAAAATTCAATGGACTTTAGATATATGTATCTTGATGTAGCTGCATTAACCAAGAGTTAGTAAACAACTTAGATTAGTGGTTCTCAACCTGTGGGTCGTGACCCCTTCAGGGGTTCAAATGACTCTTTGATAAGGGTTTCACATCAGATATTCTGTATATCAGATATTACCTTGCAATTCATAACAGTAGTCAAATTATGGTTATGAAGTACATGTGAAAATAATCTTATGGTGAGGTATGGTTGAAGTTCACTGCAACCTGAGGAATTGCATGAAAAGGCCACAGAGCAGGAAGGTGGAGAACCATTGATGTAGATGGATCTCAACTTATCTTCAAACTCATTAAGTTGTGCATAGAATATATTTAAAATGCATTTTGTTTCTTTCTGTGTGCCTTTGTCTCCCTCTCCCCATCTGTGTGTGTGTGTGTGTGTGTGTGTGTGTGTGTGCATGTGTTTTCATAGACACTGATACAGGTACATGTGGAGAATGGAGGCCAACCTCAGTGGCTGTACCTCAAAAACATCCATCTTGTTTTTTAAACTCACTGAAACCCAGGGCTTGCCAATTAGGCCAAGTTGGGCAATCAGCAAGTTCCAAAGATCAGCCTGTCTCTTCCTCTAAAGCAAAAGGGCTCTATCATGCTTTTCTTCCTCCTTCTCCTCCTCTTTCTCCTCCTCCTTCTTCCTCCTCCCTCCTCTTCTCCTCCTTCTCCTCCCTTTTTACATAGATGCTGGGGGTTGAACTAAAGTCCTGAGGCTCACATGGCAAACACTTTACTGACTGAGTTAGATCCACAGTCCCCCTACAAAAACCCATTTGTATGTCAATTATACTTCAATAGACTAATTTCAAAAGACTTAATGTTTATCTATGTATCACCATTTTAAACATCATTTCAAAATTACAATCAGACTTTCAGATCAAATTCAGTTTGCTGATTATGTGTCTGGTTCCCTCAGAATCTCTTTAGATGCAATCTCAGAATCCAGCTTATAAAATGAATTCCTTTTCTTCCCTTTTGTATTACAAACCAATTAATTACTAAGCCATTTAGTAAACATATATTTTTTCAACTCCTGCCATCATTAGCATAATAGGAAGATGAAGATACAGTCATTGATTTCTGGGAGCTGACAGTCTAGACGGGAAGATGTCACAAGTTAGGTGCAAAGATGGAGATGGATACTAACAGCATGCAGGGGGAGGCAGAGGTAACTGAGAGATCCCAAGCCAGAAATCCAGGATTCTGTCTCAAATAGAAGAGTACAGTCAAGTGAGTTCAGACTGAAGTACAGAAACCCCCCTGCTGACACCAGCATGGTGCAGGCCTGCTGTGCCATTGTCCCAGGGATTCCACATAGAAGCAGGAGGACCTCGAGTTGCAGGACATCCTGGGCATCACAAGACCCTTCACAGACTCTTCCTTCAGTCATTACCTATAACTACGACTTCACCCGTGAACATGCAGCCTTGTATATTTTTACAAGTTTTTCTTGCAAGTAAATGTTGGAATAAGTCTGAGCCTGTGGAATGGGGCAGAAGTGTGCATCGCTAGGTCTTGTAAAACCTCCATACATAGTCCTAGAGTCCTAAGAAACCAGAGCTAAAAGAGCCTCTATCCTACAGGCAGAGGAGAAACCCTCCGTTCCCCCGTCCTCCCACCCCTCCACACTCACTGCTGCCCCCACCTCCAGTATCCTCCATGAAATTGCTTTGAAAGTTGCAATGAGTAGTTTTACTCTGGAGTTCAGCAAGGGCCAGGCTGAGGGAGCGAGCCTGACAGAAAGTTTTTGGTACAGGTACAGGAGTGGTACGAGCAAAACCCTTTGGAAAGCTTGAGTGAATCCGTGTTTTCCTAAGGAGGCTGAGAAGAAGGAAAGAGGCTCCCAAGTTATAGGAATCGTACAATTAAATGTCTGTCTCTAAATTCTGCATTGGGGAGGGAAGAGTGAAGGGAGAAGAAAACATCTGTGAAGATAAGCCTTCCAACTTGCTTTGAGCCCCCTCTACAGGTGGCTCCTCACCCAACACCAGTGCTATGAGCACACTTGGCATCAGCGACAGCTCTCAGGGCTCCAACCACACCTGTGGAACCCACCTGCTCTCCTGACATTTTGAGACACACATGAGTTTTATTTTAGGCTCGCTGCCCACAGTTGCCTCCTTGCTTCTCTGGATGGTCTTACCTACACTGACTCGCCAAGCCCATGCAGGCAGCTGGCATCCCTTAATCCCATGTCCTGAGGTCAAATCCAATGCCCCTTCCAACGGCCCAGAGTCGAATGGGAATATAGTGGTGAAGGTAAAGATCAGCCTCAGGAGCTGGGGGTGTGGCTAAGGGAGAGCACATAGAGCGCTTGCCTATGTCATCCTAGTTTTCGAAGTACTGAGGTGGGATGGTTGCCAAGAGTTTGAAGCCAACCTGAGGTACATAATGAAAGAAAGACACACAGAGACAGACACACAGACACACACTTTGTCTGTCTCTGTCTCTCATACACAAACATATATTCTTTCACAGACATTCTTTTTCTTTCTCTCTCTCTCTCACACACACACATACACACACACACTCTCATACACACACACTCTCTCTCTCTCTCTCTCTCTCTCTCTCTCTCTCTCTCTCTCTCTCTCTCACACACACACACACACACACACACACACACACACACTCCATTATGATGATAAGAGTCATGGACAAACATCCAATGTAGAGCAGCACATTTTGAAACATAGTTATGTGAAGCCTCTCAGGCTTTGAAGGCATTCTTAAGCTATAGTAAATTTAAAAGTAACACACCAAATGAGCGCTGCTCTACTGAAGGAGTGAAATGCAGCTGTGTTTAGAGATGAGCTGTCCTCATGTCTATAATTTTAAGCTGCGCCAAAAGGTAACAGATTGAGGGGTGGGGTGACTATAAGACAACTTTAGCAAACCATTGTGGATTATAGCATTTAGTCTACAGGCACAGGTTCTTTGCATAATTCTTTTGTGTATTTTGTATTGGGCATTATTTAAGGAGAAAATGATCAACTGTGTGCCTTCAATTACTTTAACCAACTGCTTCCACAATTTGTCTACCCAAAGTCTAGTGCATATATGTGTCCACTATTATATATATATATATATATGTATGTATATATATATATATACTATATTATGTATCTGATCTCTTTGTGCAGTTTTTCTGAAGCATGGGAGCTGAGTGGCATATGTGCAATGACATTCTTGACTCTTAAATATTTCACAAGCCTCAATATCACTGTGGCACCAAAGATAGAAAGGGGACTCCACAGTCTCATCTAACAGCTGCTGTTCAAACTGTCCCAACTAGCCACAAAGTGACTCTTACCTGCTTAATTCCCATCCCAGAACCTAACCACTTGTTACAAGTGCCCGGTGTTTCTTTGGTCTTTAAACATAACCATCACATTCTCTTCTCATTTCTTTTCTAAATCTACTTTAAAATTATTTTATGCTTATATGAATTTTCCCTGCATATATTTTTGAGCATCACATTAGTACAATGTTCCATGGAGCTCAGAGAGGGCCTCAGATTCCCTGGGGCAGGAATGAGAGGAAGAGCAGTAAGTGCTCTTAACCACCAAGCTATCTCCAACCCCTTTAAAAATATTTTTAAAATGTATAATTACTACTGTTATTATTATCATTATTAAGTGTGTGTGTGTGTGTGTGTGTGTGTGTGTGTGAGAGAGAGAGAGAGAGAGAGAGAGAGAGAGAGAGAGAGAGAGAGAGAGAGAATCGGAGTAAGTCGTCACGCTGCATGATTTGGGTCCCAGAGGTTAAACTTAGGTCCTTGTGCTTGGTAGTAACCATCCTCACTGGATGAACCACCTCTCCCGCCCTCTTCACTTTTTCCTTTAAATCTATAACATTAGCTTTTTTACAATATTCTCACCAGATGCTACAGAGCGTCCCACCCCCTAGATCATCTATTATTTCCACTCAGTCCACCCGCTTTGTTCAATAGATGTCACATTTGCTGCATCCTGGAAGGTGAGAACTGGACACTTTGTGTACGAGTGCTAAACATGTTTGACAACAATACCTTGTAACTGCGGGGATGTATTTTTACGTCCCTCATGCTATGGAATACATACTTCGGAGCTATGTGATGCAGAGCAAGGCTTGAATTTATTATATGAATGAGGTAGTGATGGAAACCTCCCCAAGGGAAAGGCACACTTCCTCCTTTATGCTAACGGGGGGGGGTGAGTTGCGGGCTCATGCTCTAGAGCTGTGTGACCATCCCATTGGTCATGTCTTTAGTTAATGACTTCACTCATGCTAGCCTTGCTTGGATCCATTGTCACACTAGATTTTTCAAGGTGATAGGATTTTTTTTTCCAGTTCTTATTCTGGAGATGTTGCTTGAGCTTTACTGGAGCAGAAGGGAGATGATCAATAGAACCACTCCATGGATGCCTGAACATCTGTAGGCCCTTATTCTCCACATTTTTAACAAGTAGGAGTCTCTACATTAACTACTCCACTGAACAACAAGAAGTTTCTCTGATCAAGGTTGAAAGCAAGTGCAAATCTGTTTATGCAAATATAAATATTTAAAAGGGGGACTGACAATGTGACCATTTAACAAAACAACACCAACAGATTCTCTTCTCTATCCTATAGCTTTTCCAGCCATGGATTTTGGCCATGTGTGCAGTACCGGGCATGACTATTTCCCAATGGAGCCAGCTTCAAATCCAATCAAGAGAGTGGTTGGCCAACCCCATGAACAAAAGAGTCTCTGTACTACTGTGTCAGTGAGCACACACAGAGTGACAGACAGGTCACACTAGCTCCGGGCAAGGCTGTCAGTGTCTTTTCTTCTCCAGAAGCCAGCATAGCACTTTCTGTCCCCATAAAAGCTAGCCAGCAAGGAGAATTTTCCGCTCTGTTCAAGACAGACTTCTCAAGGTTCTATAACCAGTGTGTAGAGTCTTCAGGAGCAGGGCCTTACCATCTAGTTTTGATAAGCAACTAGGCCCAGTGGGAATTGACTGAAAATGTAAAAGCCAGAGGAGGAATCCTGAGAGGCTGGCCTCTAGAAAGGACTTGGCTATGAAACACATGAGTTCACAGCAGCCATAGCTGTGAGAATAGGTTAACCTGGGATAGGGTAACATGGTAACATAGGATATGATATTCACATACAACCTCCAAAAGTCAAAAAGGAGTTTAAAATTGCAGCGTGGGGCTTCTGCATGCACCATGTCTAGCTGAGGGGCTCATGGCAGTTGATAGCTGCTAAGGGTGTTGCTTTTCTTTGGAGTGAGGGTTGCCATTGGGAGTTTGCTCATGATCCAACAGATAGCCTCCCACATGTGAGCAGATGGGTATCACAGACTGAGCTTAGTGTGCTATAAAAAAGCAAGAAAGCCACGTGACGTTGGGAGGGAGATGGGAGAGATGTAAGAAGGGCGAAGAAAGCTGGAGGGCGGGAGTGGGGGATGGGCATGATGGAGATACCTTGTAGACGTGGATGAAAGTTTCATATCTGTAACTCTCTCCCCCACACCTCACATGAGTTAGTATCCTAAAGAAGATTTTCCTTCATCTCTTTCTAGTTTTTGGTTTCTCCAGTTCTGACATTGGTTTTAAAGTGTGTGGAGCTCCCAGCATTCGCTATCAATTTGATCTAGAAACAGACAAGTTCCTGGCTGATCACCACAGTGAGGCCTCCACATCCCCAGTATCAACGTAGTGCCTTTGTATTCTTAGCCTTTTCATTCCAAAGTAGAGAGATGATGCCTGAGTGAGTCTCTAGACTCTCACGCTTGCACTGTGGCAATGACAGGGTGCCTCTGAAAGGGAGGCTGAAGGCAAAATGACACTTCTTCTCCAGGGAAAGAAGCCCCTTTCTAGAATCGTCCGTATTTACCAATTGGTTTGCAGCACAGAGATTTTGGATAATGACTAACTCTGTTGACTCTAACCCTACTGACTGCTAATAGTAAGATAAGTAACTCTGAGTAACTGCCAAAGGCTCTTACAAAGCGGTCAGAGCATTGCCACTCCCACCAGCGACAGCTGGGGATTCTCATTGCTCCAGGTCCTTCATGGCCCTATAGCCTAAAGGACTCAGGGCATTCTAGTGGGCAAGGAGTAGGTGATGTTTGTTGTTTTAACTAGTGTTTCTTTCATGATACAAATGAAAATATAAATGATATAAATGAAGCATTTTTTAATATGCATCTTTGATCCACCAGTTTCTTCTTTCCTTGCCCTTCTATGTGGGTCTTTCCCCCAGTTTTAAAATTGGGTTATTTACTTTCATAGTGTTAAGTTTTAAAAATCCTTTGTGTATTTTAGAAGCAATTTTTTTTCATAAGAGCAGTGCTGTGCAATTATTTTCTCTCAGACTTTGGCTCATCACTATATCCTCTCAACAGTGTGTTTCTAATTTTAGTGCAATCCAACTTACCATATTTTTTCCTCTCATGGATTATGCTTTAAGTGTTTTGTCTAAAACCCAATACACACACACACACACACACACACACACACACACACACACCATTCCTAGATGTTTTTCATCCAACATTTTATTACTTATTATCCTTTATGATGGTCCAACAGCTGCAACTTAAATCATATTGATGGCGAAACTCTGTGTCTAGATCATATTTATACTTGACATTGGTCATCAAGCATCGTCTCAGCCTCTGTTCTAAAAGAACAATGTAGAGGTCTATTCTTGCAACAAAACAAATTAAGTTAAGAGATATTTCAAAAATAATCCATTAGCTTATGTGACAGGTACTGTGTGTGCTCTTACTATGTCCCATTTGTGCCCAGTCCTCAGAATGCAGAAGCTATGCAAGCAGAAAGATACAACATGGGAATGCCCTCAGGCAGCCATGTGTTGTAGGTCCATGAAGATAACAAGGAGACAAGGGTGCTTCTACTGCAGTGGTTCCCAACCTTCCTACTGCTGTGACCCTTTTGTTCAGTTCCTCATGTTGTGGTGACCCCCAACCATAAAATTATTTTTGTTTCTAATTCACAACTGTAATTTTGCCACTGTTATAAATTGAAATGTAAATTTTTTTGGCGATAGAGGTTTGTTTGCCAAAGGGGTTTATGCAAAGGTTATGCAGCACAGCCCCTGGGTTGAGAACCTCTGGTCTAATGGATGGTTCAGAAGGAGCATTGCTAGGGGAAAGTTTGATGGAACAGTGAGCATGTTGTGAGGCCTTGGCTTCTAATCTGAGAAGTCAGAAACGAGTCCCGGTGTAGGAACAGGACAGTTGGGCCAGATGGGAAGTTCACTTGGCTTTTTGTGGAAGACATGCTCTTGAAGAAGCAAGTTTAAGAAAACCAGCTAGGGTGCTGGAGAGATTGCTCAGTGGTTAAGATCACTGTTTGCCCTTCTGGAAGACCCTGGTCCCTCAAAGCCATCAGTAACTCCAGTTCCAGGGCACCTGTTGCCCTCTTCTAGCCTCCATGGGCACTGCACACAGGTGCTACATGTACATACATGCATAAAAACCACTCATACAAATAAAAATAAATATAAAACTTAAAAAACAGCTAGAGGGCTATAGAATAATGCTGGTAAGAAGTAATGTAGTAAGAAGTTCTGTGTGCAGCAATAAACACAGAAGGTGTCTTAAACACAGAAACCAAGATTCGCTTGTGTATCACAAAGACAGAGAAGAATTACCTGCCAAGTGTTTAGCCTGAACAGAAAGAACGGCCTGGGCATGCCTTGAAAGAGGAAAACAGAAGAGGGCGAGGTTGATGACAGTGTCAGTTCTACACACTAGCTTCCAGATATTTATAAGTAGAAGTGGTGGATAAGGGTTGAGCAAGCCATCCTGGAAAGGATTTTAGTAGACAGGAGTATCACACATGTACAGTCATTTAGAAGATACTCCGTGAAACTCTGATCTATAAGGTCTATAAGGAAGATCACAGACATGACAGAGAAGAAATACAAAGACTGAGATCCCGTCTAATGCTCATTTTCTGGGTTTGTTTATGCAGCAGTAAGCTCTTTAGACACTAGAGCTACAGAGATGACTCAGAGATTAAGAGCAATGCTACTCTTGCAGAGGACCAGCGTTCAGTTTCCAGCATGCACATCAGAGAGCTCACAACTGTGTATAATGCAGCTCCAGGAGATCCAGTGCCCACTCTGGTCTCTACGTATTCATGAGTGCATGCGCACACATGCACATGCACACACACACACACATACACACAAAGGTATACACATACATAAACATTTTTTAAATTAAAAAGGTAAAAAGACATATAGAGGGGAAAGTCTTCCTTCTTTAAATCGAATGAAGACTTATTTTTCACTTGTATGTAAGTCTGTGGAGGGCTTCCCTAAATATCATAATCCAGTCAAGAGGCAATATGAATGTATGAGTAGAAGTAAATACTGAATTCAAGCTTTCCACATAAGTAAATGACCTATCATAAATTTTGTCAATGGTGTTTACATTTTATCTTAATGTTTCTTTTATCGTTGTCTAATCCTTAGGCAAAATATCTCATATATTAATTCATTCTTTTATTTTTTAAAACTTTTATTGCATTATGATGAGAAAAGTTGCATGATTTCAATTTATCTGAATTTGTTAACATTTAAAAACATATTTTAAGTAAATAGAATTAAATCATATTCTTGTTTCCCTTTTGTACCCCCACTCCTCCCAGAGACCTCCCCTTCAATACCTATAATATCTTTTTTGTCATATTTCTTAAAATTTATAAAATATTATAACAATAAAAATAAGCATTATAAAAGTTGTTTGATATAAAACAACAATCAATTTAACAGTCTTATGTAGATGCCTGTCTACAGCAATAATGAAAATACATTTTTCTTGATATAAATTTTAAATAATTCCAAACATATTAACTGTATACTTCAAAATAATACATCACTACTGGTATTTTCTTAAATGGGCATAAATATATAAAGTCTTTTTGTTTGTTTTGTATTTAGTAGAGTTTAAAATCTTGGCTCTTACTGTGGTACAAGCCCAAAATAAGAACAATTTTTAGACATTGGATTTTATTGTAATAAGGCTGTACTTCAATGACCCTCACATCACCAAGGGATTTTACCTCCATCATAGCTAAGCTGAGAGTTGATAGTTCTGCTGCATCAAGAAATTAATTCATTCTTTTATGTATCAGATATTTGAGTATTTAATGTGTTGAGTATTCTGTACTAGGTCCTGTGGTTTTAATAATTGTTGGTTTTATTCTTTTCCTATTTCTTGTGATTTGAAACAAAATGTCTTTGGATTTGTTTTAGTGGGGATCATACACAGATATTTTCATTTTTAGAATTGAAATTAGCTATGCAAAAGTCAAATACTTACACCTTTAGTGTTCTATAATCTCAATAACATCAGCAAGATTTTGTGTTCAGGAAGTTCATAATAGTAGTGATCTCTAAAAATATCTCACTTCAGGGAATCCCAAGGATTTGTAAAGCAAAAAGCTCATTAAGCCTTGGAGTCAAACATTCTCTCACAGTGGCCTTGGATCTTGAAGGATGTCCTGGGAATCACACTGCCTGACTTCGGGAGAGAGAACTTCCATAGGTCTCCTCTCATCCATACCAACCACTTCTGGGCTTTTCGTAGGAACTGAATACACTAACCAGACCCTGACAGGAAGGACTCTGGTTGCCTTCATTAGCCTAATATAAATCCTAATATCACTTAGACATTTCCAGGTGATAACAGCAAAGGAAGGTACATTTTATTTTTAAGGTGGAATATTTTTTTCTAGAATTCAGGATTCCACAGGACACCGTGTCCACACTGACCTAAGGAACGAGACGCCCTATGGAAGAGGAAAACGTGTTTGCTATCCATGTGTCTATTAGTGACTCCATGCTCAAAACATATAAATAGCTCCAACCACTCAGGAACGAGAAAACAACTCAACTAAAATATGGGCAAAGAGCCTAAACATATGTCTAATGATTCATATTCATTGTAGCAAACATCACTTATTAATCTTGTAACTCTTGGACTTTAAAATGTAGAAAAATTAAGTCGAATTCGAAACATCATGTTCTATAATCGAAAAATATTACAGCTCAGCCGTCTGCATTTCCATGCCTTAAAAACAAATACTTTGGTGCTGAAGAGATGCCTCAGTGGCTAGGAGCATATACTGATCCAAGCTTATCAACTGCCTAGAACTCCAGCTCCAGCTCCAGAGGATGAGAAGCCTCTGGCCCTCTCAGACACTGTACTCACACCCAGAAAGCCATACTCAGACACACATGCATGTGCATGACTGCAAATTAAAACAACAAAGTACTTGTAAGCGCTTCAAAGTTCCCCAGGAAGTATGAAAGACATCCTGTTACTGAGGGATGGAAAGGAACCAGAGAAGGAAGTGGAAAGAAAGATCTCTACCAATATGATGGGGAGCACTGGCTACATCCAGATATCCAGAGCAGAGTTTTCTATTGAGAGAATGCAGCTTGATGCTTAAATAGGTGGTAATGACAGAAGACTGATGCTAAGTTTCTGCTACAGAGAATGCAAGTCAAGCCCAAACTTAACACCTTCAAATGCCATCCCTTGCAATCAGTCAAGAGAACATGCTTAGGGAAGCTGAAGTCAGTAACCAAATCTCAAACTGTGTGTGGATTGTTTGTGAACTTTTCAGCCTCTCACTGAACTATGAGAAATGACCACGATCTCAACTTCTGTCTTGTACAGCAATAGAAAGCAAAGAAGGACCATATGTAACTTTAAATGCTAACAAATCAATAAAACCAATAGAAGTCAGAATAAAGTAACTCTAACTCGAGAAAACATACACTCAAGCTGAGTTGTTTCAAAGAGGTCAAAAGAAGAAAGTAGCACTACATCAAGAAAGGAAGGTGCATTGAGAAGATTCATAAAACCCAAAATATTTAAAAGAAGAAATTACACATTGTTCTTGATCCTGTTTTCTTAGAATTCATAGAGAGGAACTCATAAAGATCTAACATTTTTGAAAACAGATTCAACATTTAATTTTCTGTCTTTTAGTTCTCCTGGACATTTTTCTATATTGTAAATCTTCCTCTAATTTAGATGTATCTAATGAATTGTTCAGTGTCATTAAGTACATACCATTCTTAATTTCCATGAACACTTTTAGACGTGCTTATATAGTACTAGACCATAATTTTTCTAAATTTGTTTAGAAATTTATTTTTTACTTAAAAATGCAATGCATTTATGGTATTACAGAGGATAGCTAAACAGTTTTAAAAAAACATATCACTACACACATGCAAGTTCAGCATTTTATCTACTTAGTGGCTTCCTCAATTACTCTCCACCTTAAAAGCAGAAACTTACGTGTACGTGTCTGAGTAGTGCCTACGGAGGCAGAGAGTCAGATGCCCTGTAGATGAAGGGCTATCTGGTGTGATAGCTGGGATCCAGATGCAGATCTCTCTCTCTTTTTTTTTCGGGACAGGGTTTCTCTGTGTAGTCCTGGCTGTCCTGGAACTCACTCTGTAGACCAGGTTGGCCTCGAACTCAGAAATCCACCTGCCTCTGCCTCCCTAGTGCTGGGATTAAAGGCGTGCACCACCCGGCCCAGATGCAGATCTCAAGAGCATCCAGTGCTGCTAGCCATTGGGCCATCTCTCTAGTCCTTCCACCCTATTTTTTTTTTTTTTTTTTTTGGCTCTCTCACTGAATCTAGAGTTTGCTAATCTGGACAAGTTTGTTTGTTGGAATTCTATCCTCCTATCTCTGCCTTCTACTTTGATATTACATACACCAGCATCAAGCCAATTTTATGTAGTGCTAAAGATCAAAAGTGAGCCTTTCTGTTTGAGCCATCTCCTCAGCCGGTTGCTCAACACTGTTTGTTTGTCTGTATGGTGGAAACACTTGAAATTGAGTCTTTTTATCCATGTAACACTGTGTTAGTACTATGGTCACAATGTTGCAGCATAGACCTTCTAAAAGTTTCCTTAACCAAAGTACCCTTGCCCTCTATACCTGGTCCTGTGTCTTCCAAGTTTACTCACTAAGCTGCAGATGACCGAATCTCAACCATTTTTGTTGCTGGCTGGAATGTCATGGTGTGCATGTCTGTGTGACATTCCCTTAACCCATTTAACTCATCCATCTATTGGTGGGTACTAATGGTCACTTGTATTGTTCTGATCGTGGCTAGTGCTGCAGAGAACATGGGAAGCCTTTGGCAGAGTGATTTCATTTCTTTTGGATTTATGACCAAACAGCGATTTTGCTGTCATATGACAGTTTCTTTTAACTTTCTTTCAGGGCCCTCCCACGGTACTGGGAGTACTGCTTCCCACGGTAGCTCTACTAACTTGCGTTCTCATCAGTACACATGACTCTTTTCGTTCTGCATCCTCTCGACATTGCTATCTTTGTTTTGATAATGGCAAGTAGGGTGAGTGTGAAATACAAACTGATAATGTTTTAATTTATTCTTCCGATAGCACCTCTGAAAGTTTTAAAAATGTCTCCTGATTTGATTTTAGGGACTTGTCTATTTGGGTCCTTTGCTCATTTTTAAATTGGGTTGTTTTCTTCTTCTTAAGTTGTCTGAGTCCCTTATCTGTTTTGAATATGAACTCATTGACAGCTATAGAGTTGGCAAGTATTCTTCCCATCTACAGAGTGTCTCTTTACTCTTTAAAGATGCCCCTTACCTGTAGGAAGCTTTGTAGTTGGTATGCTTCCATCTCTCTAGCTTCACCTTAGTTGCTGGTGGTCTAGGTGCCATATGCAAAGGGCACCTTTGCCTGGACCACAGCCACAGAGCTTTTCTGTATAGGAAGTGTACCCCAGGAGAACTTGCTGATAAATGCAGGGGATTATTCTGGGCTCTGCCTTCTGTTCGCACCGGTCTGTGTGGCTGCTTTTCATGACAGAAGCACACTGTTCCAAATGCAATGACATCATAATATTTTCCCTCTATCTTTGTTTTTTTTTTTTATCAAAATTCCTTTGTCTTGCTGAAGTCAGCGGCTCATTCTTCTGTAGCAAATGCTTCTTGTCAGTAAACACCACCTTATCCGAATATTTCAGGAAGTTCATTCATTCTGCTGTTGATTTTTGGATTCTTTTCAAGAAATGGCTATTTATGAGCATTGACTATTCCTGGGGAGTCTTTGTGTAGACGTCTGTATTGCTTTTCTTAGACCATCTCTGTACTTTTCCTTACTACTGCTGACACCTTTGCTATGGACCTCAAAAACTTTATCCTTGATTTGTTTCAACTGATAACTGTCAAAATACTCAGCAACAAGAGAAAAGGGAGAGAAGAAAAATGAGGAAGACAAATGGAAAGAGAATAAAAGAGAAAATACATGGAATTTTTCCTATTAGATATTTAGAAGTATCAAAAGTTAAGACAGTATAGCACTGAGCTTAGTATGATCAAAAAACCCAAAGTCCTAGCATTCAGAAACAGGTTGAAAGAAAAGGATTGAGAGGTTGAGGCTAGCCTGGGCTACATTCTGATACAATACTTATAATGCATGCTACTAATACAGGGATAGATAAGTTGACCAGAGTGGAGACACATCAATCAGGCTGCCACAAAAGTGGACACTGAGAGGCGAAAGTCACAGGTGTGATCAGAAAATTGCCAATCACTATAGAGTACAGACTCTTTACAGCCATGAAAAATATGACCAACTCAGTGGGTGGGGGAAAAGGTGTATGAGAAGAGTTGGGGAAAGATGGGAGAGTGTGCTCAAAGCATATATAAAACTCACAAGTGACTAATAAAGATAAAAAGCATATCTATAAAACAAGGGAAGACAGAAAGAGCTTCAGGTTCTGTCACAAGGGCAGTAGAGTAGAATCGGGCAACCGTGCCTGTAGGTGAGAAAGAGTTCAAGAGCTAAGTCTTCTTCTGACATCAGAGATAGATTTAACTTAAAAATACACTGTCTCTATCTTCACACACACCAGAAGAGGGCATCAGATCCCATTACAGATGGTTGTGAGCCACCATGCGGTTGCTGGGATTGAACTCAGGTCCTCTGGAAGAGCAGTTCATGCTCTTAACTGCTGAGCCATCTCTCCAGCCCCCAGCAATGAGATTTTTAAATGTTGAATGCATTTAATATTCTATTAAAGTATGTTCCATCTATGGAAGAACCCTATGACTCAGTGAGCCCTTGTGCTCCAAGTGACACAGTCTCATGTGGAATGTGAGACCGAGCAAAGCATTTTCATTTAACCTCGCAGGTGTAAAATGCATTTGTACATTGTTAGGCCCTGCATTTCAATTAACCTTTTGGTTGTTGTTGTTCTTTGGTTTTTCATTAATGTTCGTGTGTATGCTGTGCACACATTTGTATGGACACATGTGCAGATACACGCGGGGGTACACATGCTTATTTATGCACAAATATGCAGAGGCTGGATGGCTGGCCTCAGGAATCACCCTCAATTGTTCCTCCACATTATGTATTGAGGCAAGTTCTCTCAATCAAACCAGGAGCCTCTGTATTTGGTTGTTTTCCTAAGTCTAAACCTTCTGAGACAAGAATAGCAGGCAGTCTGGTGCTTCTGTTCTCACAAGCCACCTCCACGACCTTTTAAAAACATTACCTGTTCATAAATTGGTGTGATATAAAATGACCTGACACCCAAAAGTGTGACAATCACTTTATAAGAAAAAACACTGAACATAGATATCATTAGATGTGTTAAAAATGTTTACCACATCCCTATTGGTATGCGTTAAAACATGTTAATGGACCTGTTGTTTTCTAATTACATCATAGATCAATAATTTACAGTATAATTGTGTCTATTCATGTCCTAAACTAATTGCCATATTGCAGCAAGAACCAGTCAATAATAGCCACTTTACTGAATCTAAGCAACAAAATATTGAAGTTAAAAAATGGCATACTCTACATACATATGCCAATATTACCTCATACGCATTTAAAAATCAACAAAACAAAAGCAATCACAAAAATAGGAATGCGTTTGACAAAACCATGGCCACAGGCAAGGCCACAATCAACATAGATCAGCACCCTTCACAATAGTCACAAATAATATAAAATACCTTGGTGCAACTCTAACTAAGCAAGAAAAGATCTGTTTGACAAAAACTTCAAGTCCCTGAAGAAGGAAATTGAAGATCTCAGAAGATGGAAAGATCTCCCATGCTCGTGGATTGGCAGGATTAATATAGTAAAAATGGCCATCTTGCCGAAGGCAATCTACAGATTCAGTGCAATCCCCATCAAAATTCCAACTCAATTCTTCACAGACCTAGAAAGAGAATTTGCAAATTCATCTAGAATAGCAAAAAACTCAGGATAGCCAAAACTATTCTCAACAATAAGAAAACCTCTGGTGGAATCACAATCCCAGACCTTAAGCTGTACTACAGAGCAATTGTGATAAAAACTGCA
>NW_022196903.1:131199678-131200686 GCF_008632895.1 Mastomys coucha | reverse complement strand
ACAACCACTCTGGAAATCAGTTTGGTGGTTCCTCCAGAAATTGGACATAGTACTACAAGAGGACCCAGCTATACCACACCTAGGCATATACCCAGAAGATGCTCCAACATGTAATAAGGACACATGCTCTACTATGTTCATAGCAGCCTTATTTATAATAGCCAGAAACTGGAAACAACCCAGATGTCCCTCAACAGAGGAATGCATACAGAAAATGTGGTGTATCTACACAATGGAGTACTATTCAGCTATTAAAAACAATGAATTTATGAAATTCTTGGGGAAATGGATGGACCTGGAGAATATCATCCTGAGTGAGGTAACCCAATCACAAAAGAACACACATGTTATGTATTCTCTGATAAGTGGATATTAGCCCAGAAGATCGGAATACACAAAGTACAAACCATAAAACATAAGAAACTCAAGAAGAAGGAAGACCAAAGTGTGGATATTTCGATCCTTCTTAAAAGGGGGGAAAATACCCATGGAAGGAGTTGTAGGGACTAACTATGGAGCAGAGACTAAAGGAAGGACAATTCAGAGACTGCTCCAACTGGGAATCCTTCCCATATTCAATCATCAAATCTAAACACTATTGTGGATGCCAGCAAGTGCTGGATGACAGGAGCCTGATATAGCTGTCTCCTGAGAGGCTCTGACAGTACCCAACTAATACAGAAGTAGAGGCTCACAGCCATCCATTGGACTGAGTACAGGGTCCCCAATGAAGGAGCTAGAGAAAGGGCTCAAGGAGCTGAAGGGTTTATAGCCCCTTAGGACGAACAACAATATGAACTAACTAGTACCCTCAGAGCTCCCGGGGACTAAAACTCCAATCAAAGAGTACACATGGGGGGACTCATTGCTCCAGCAGCATGTGTGTAACAGAGGATGGCCAAGTCAGTCATCAATGGGAAGAGAGGCCCTTTGCCTATGCCCCAGTGTAGGGGAATGCCAAAGCCAGTAAGCAGGATGGGGTGGGGTAGTGAGCAGGGGGAGGGGGGA
>NW_022196903.1:131143941-131199668 GCF_008632895.1 Mastomys coucha | reverse complement strand
GTTTTAGTTTTTGTTTTTCTTGTTTGTTTGTTTTTTTTTCTTGTTTTTCTTTTTTCCGAGGGTAACCTGGGAAAGGAGATACTGTAAATAAAGAAAACATCTAATAAAAAAAAATAGATCAGAGGGCACATCCCTACAAACAGAGCAGTGTTTACATCTGTACATAGAGGGCTTCGAAGGCAGCAATGCTGCTCACTAAGACTGACTATCTATGGATTGTAGGTGCATTAATATATGCATCTTTCAACTGTCCTGGAAAAAATGTTTACAATCTTATTATATGGGAAACTTGCAGTCTAAAAGGGTACATATGCAATTCATAGAGCAAAAGATTCAGTTATGAGGCTATGTAAAGTTCCTAAAATCAAATGAGAGAATAGGCAATAAGATAGAAAAAGAAAATGTTGTATAGATAAACAGGAAATTCACAAAGAATAATTTAAAAGTAAATGTTAACATCTTCTGTAAGCATGAAAAAACTATCCAGGTGATGTCTCATAGATTTTTTTAGGAAGTTTCCTGTGTGTCTAAAACTGTAGCAAAATTTTGTGAATTACAAATGTGATAAAGTTATAATGTATGTTCCTCTTCAGAAAGTGGTATTCATCAATATTTGTATCCGCTATATATATTTGTATACACAAATTGCATTGCTGTCAATAACATACATTTTTCTGAGCTTCCCTATAGATGAAAAGAGTTTTTATTTGAAAACTTTGTCATTGCTCATTAAATATAAGTATGGACAATCACAGAATTAATAAAAATATAAAGTAGCTACCCAGTTATTCCCAGCTCATTTATATCTACGATATCACCCTGCACAATCCATGCATGTTTATGAGATTCGCTAGAGTTCTGGAGTGTTCTAATGAGTGATGATCAGAACAGTGGATTGTGGAAAGCAACCTAAGGTTCATCCAAGAAAAATGACTAATATTTCACACAATGAGCCTACATTATAATTCCTGGAAAGGGGCTCTTAGGTGTGCAGGAACATAAAGACACCCAACATGTTATTCAAGAGCCTTTTGCAGAAATTTATATCTGGTGAGATTCTACTCACCCTAGCAAGCCTCCATGTGTCGGAGCACATGACAACATTGCTCAGTGTCATTGTTTCTAAAGAGGGTGGTAAAAGCCACAGAACACAAGGCTCTAGGGTGAAGGCTGGCTGCTAAGCCTGAAAATCTGAGCCTGAGCCCCCAAACCCACACTGTAGAAAGAGAACTGGCTCTAGAGAGTTCTCTGACCTCCACGGTTGTGCCCACAAACCTCAGGTAATAAAGGTCAAAAGCAAAAGGGGGGCTTAGCCAGGTGGCTTCCCAGGTAAGGGCACTGGCCTCTCTACCAGACAACTGAGCCACATGGCAGTGCGCTGCCATCTGTAACTCCATTTTAGACGTTGATCTGCCCTCTTCTGGCCTCCACAGGCACTGAGCACATGTGTGGTATAGTCATACATGCACACATGCATATTTGTACACATAAAAATAAAAATCAATCCAAACAATTTAAAAGGCCTTTTACATTATGGCCACACAGTTTTATAAGGAAAAAACCAACCTTACCTTAAACACTTCTCTTTTCCTTTTTTTCCCCCAAAGCACTAGAGACAGAACTCTTCACACATCCTTGGCAAGCACTGTCCCACTTCAGTGCTCTATCCCCAGTCACCCTCTCACTCTTTGTTTTGAGGCAGGATCTCACTAAATGGCTCAGGCTAGCTTTGAACTCACTCTATATCCCAAACAGAGGGATCCTCCTGTCTCAGCTTCTTCAGTAGCTACAATTGCATGGGTCTGCTCTCCCGGACTGAATGAGCCAATTAGCTTTGGAGCGTACTAAGGACTTACAGCAAACAAAACAAATATCTGTTTGTTTTGTTGAGTATAATGTTAAAATGAATAAAATGGTTATTATGGAAATATTGCTAGTATACTTGAGAGCTTGATACCTGAGACAGAATAACAGCATATGCTTAGCAGAATAATCACCTTAGTAAGAAGAATGATGGTATCTTAATTGGCAAACGTTCACTTTGGCAGCTCTACATCACAAAATACTATTATAAGGGTGACCATGAGTTTTCAAGTCTCACCTAAGCTCTCTCCAGCCTGTCCTTCCCCCTCCAATCACCGTGACTGTGGCACACTACATTGGTGACAGGTTGGAAATGATATCTGATGGGATTCCTAGGACACTGAACTATTTGCTAGACCTTTGGCACAATTTTTTTCTCATGCAATCTTATTAATTATGTCAGGTTGGAGTTTTTCCTTACATAGTACTCTGCAGTGTATGGGGGAATTTTTTTTCTTGAGTGTAAGTTTCCCTCAGGATTGTGAATTTCATTAGGAAGTAACACCAATTATAATATGTCTGAGAGAAGTTAGTGACATTTATATTGAAGCAGGAAGATGTCTCCACTAATTTCACATAGGGAAGACGGAAAAACAGGAAGTATATTTTGGTCTTTTCACATACAGACACATAAATCTATGTGCGATTTAATTATATAGCATGTAGAAACAAAATGCCTTTTATATCTATCTAGTCCACACAACGGCACATTTTTACTCTAAGGGACTTTTTGTCACTAGATCTTTCTGAGAATATGATAATTTATTCACTTCAAAGAGAAAGGCTTGTTAATTTATATTTATTCTCATGTAGTATCAGAGATCATTTAAAACACATCGGCACCTCCATGTTTTATGTGAAATGGTTCTAAATCCTGAAAAGGATTCCAAAGAATCAATGGTGGTTATACTGAAAGCACATTGGATTAGTTCCTTTTTCTGTCTCCTATCTGATGAAATACCATGACAGGATCAACCTGTAGAAGAAAGAGGATATTTGGCTTACAGTATGATGGTGCAGAGGCAGGCAGCAGGTGTGGAGACAGGAGCAGGGTGCGGAGATATTTCTTCTTCAGTGGAAAGCACAAAGCAGAGAGAATGAACTGGAAGAGGGAGCATCTATAAGCTTTCAAATCCCACTCCCAGCGATGCGCTTCCTCCAGTAAGGACGCATCCCCTCCCCAAACACCACCTCCAGCTGAAGACCAAGTGTTCAAATCTGTGAGACGGCGGGGGACATGTCTCACTTAAACCATCACACGCACACAACTTTTTGAAATAAAACGGACACGTGTGTCTCCTTTAAATATAAATGAGTATATTGAACAGGCACTGAAACGATTTCTGCAGCATTCCAGATAGAGTATCAAGTGGATCGCTCCAGCTGTATCTGGTGGTGATGTCCCGTAACCCCTTGGAATGTATTTATATTGATAAAATGGTATTTGAGCTCACTGACAAACTGCCTCTTAGATTGCCGATCCTCCGATTGCCTGTCCTGGGTCAGGCTGGCCGCATTGCTAATGGGGAGAGGGAGAAACGAGAGAAGTTTGTTTACAAAAACACTGGAGAACAGCTGGAAGGTAAACTGCTTTCAACAGACATGGCTAGTGTTTGTCCTGCGATATAGTAATTATGTCCTTGGTGTGGAAGAGAAGTCCTCAGAACAGAGGAAATCTGACTGGGAACTCTATTTCACTGCTTCGGCTTTCTGGGGGACCTCCCTGCTGGATGACTGTTGGGTGCCTGATGGGACAGTTACCTTTTCTGCTGTCATCTTTCCTTTCATTTGGATGTCCCAGTCAAGGGGCACTCTCCTCTCCGCTCCCTCTCTGAAGAGTACCTCCGGCTACCTGTCTCAGTGGGTGCTGCCCAGCCAATATCTCCCGGGTGTATTTAAGTCCCTGGATTTGATGCCCTTGTTTTGTATTTTCTCTCACTTGGACTACTCTCGTTACATTACCGAGTGTTTGTGATTGACCTGTATCTCCTTTTTTATTTCTTAGAATGTTTCTGCCTGCTGTTCTTTCAAGGCACTTTTAGACTCTTACGTTGTATACACAAGTTAAAGTTATTCTCGAATTAGAGGCTAGGAAGCTCTGCCTGATAAGAAGCCCTGGTACAGAACCTCGCAGCTGCAGTGGACTGGTGTTCTGAGCAATGAGCTCACCAGTGAGGAAGAGACGCTTTTCACAAAGGGGCACTGAACGCTAAACACATCCATTCCCACTGCAGTTGAGTCTTCTGTTGCCCTGCAGAGAACAAAACTTCTACTAAAAGGTAAATAAAGAGTAGATAATGTAACAAACAAACAAACAAAAAGAGACACCTGAGTTAGAAGAAAGAAAGTCAGTGGTAGAAGGCACTACTAACCCTTTCTCCACTGCCCAGTGTCAGTTTACAAGGTCAGAACTGACCCCCAGAAACTTCAGGTCTTCTCGTATGAGCATTGATCTCTATGCCAGATGAAAATGCAGCCACGTTTGTGGCTTCTTGTTAGGCAAGGAGGGTTAGAGGAGAGATGTCTTGGGGGGATTCTTCCATTTGGTTCTTCCTATGGTACCCCAGGCAATCTACCTGGAGCTCTGTCCTCACTGGTCATAAGTCTGGTTCTAGGTCCATCTGCAGTCTCACTGGGCCAACTGTGTGACAGACTTCGCTAAGATCCATCTATTTCATTTGATCTGGTCCACACTCTAACAGGCACGTGTGCCGTGATGAATCTCCAATGAGCAGCATCCATTGAGAATTAGTGTCAAGTGATTCCTGCAAGCCACAGACATTTCCCTTTAGTTAATGACCATAGGTCACTTAAGAGGCTCTTGGGATGGAATTGATGAAACACACCTACTGACTTCGTTGTAACATGTTTCCTTATAAAGTTTTGTCTCTGCTTCAGTTGAGTGTTTAAACCTTGGGTTATCTGAGAAGTGGAGAGACTCTAGACCTTCTGACAAGGATTCATATTTGCGCCCCACCCCCACATACCCCCGCAGCTCTAGAGATGTTTTCCATCATTTTCTGTTGCCCCCACCTCCCTGCACTCCTAGGGGATCTGTGATGAATTAGCTACTGTTATAACTCGCTCAGTGTCAAAGCTTCTGCTTACCCTGGTCCCTGCAGGTTTTCAGGGAAATTGCATTCACTCTGAATGTCGATGTTCATCCGTTTCTACATCTCCAAGATCCCATTTTTTTTCCATTGAGATAATAGAACTCATTTCTCTTGCTGTTATGTGCCTCCCCTCCCCCCACTACGATCTGTGGCTCACTGCAGACACCTTCTGCAGTACTTTTTGAAGAAGCTGAGGCCGATGTGCTAATGAGGGTCCTCATTTACAGGTGGCTCCATGCAACCATCCCAGTCACTTTCCTCCTAGCCCTCACAGCTTTTCATTACAGTATGTTGCATTTGTTTTCCTCACAGAGTAGCAGGAAATTCTGACGTTTTTGACCTCATTAAATATGACCGATCAGTCAATACATGTGTCAGTTATGCAACCAAGCAAAATATCAGTATCATTCCCTGAGGGCCATCAGTCACAAGTTCTGTGGGGGAGGGAACCCTTCTCAGAGAGTCAGCTCGAGTGGGGACTACTTGTCATCCAGCATCATCGTATCTGGAGTCCCCCACTCTTTCAACTCTCACTGAAATGTGGTGATTTTACTCTTCACTCCTGTGTGTGAACAAAGCACAGGCTATGTTCTGCATCAGCTGTCGATTTGTATATAGACGTGTATGAGCTCACATGTGTGTAAATGTGTGGGTGTGCATGTTTATCTCTGTATGGAAGCTGGAGTTTAGTCTCCCTGAGGGAGTGTTGTCCCTCAGGATGTCTTCCATGTTTTGGTTTTTTTGTTTTGGTTTGGTTGTCTTTTGGTTTGGTTTGGGATTTTTGTTTGTTTTGTTTTGTTTTAAAGAAAGGTTGTCTCACTGGTTCTGGTCAAGTAGGCTAAGCCAGCTGACCAGTGAGACCTTCCTGTCTCTGTCTCCTCAGTGATAGGGTTACAAGCATGCTCACTACAGCCTGCTTTTTCACTCAGGTGATGAGGATTAAAGTTGGCCTCTCATCTCGAACAGCAAGCACTTTCCTGACTGAGCTATCTCCCAAGTACTTCCTTTGAACTCTTTTTAGGAACTGAATGCTATGAAAGGAAATGGGGGAATAATAGGGCAAGCTCACGAACTTGTGAAATCGGTGTAATCTCATCATCAACAGACCTCCAGCTCTTGCTCTCTCTCACCCTCTTGCTCTTACTCCTGCCTCTCTCCCTTCCTTCCCCCCTACTCTCTCCACATGGCCATGACAGACCTCTGCTTCTCTACTCTTCTCCCTCTCTCTGCCTTTCTACAATAAATGCCTTAAAACCAGAGAGAGAGAGAGAGAGAGAGAGAGAGAGAGAGAGAGAGAGAGAGAGAGAGAGAGAGAGAGAGCGCTCCACACAGAGGGCTTGTTTACAAGACACAATACAGAGAGGTTGCATTCAAGAGACAAGGCAGATAAATGCTTCCACAGACAGACAGACAAGCTGAGGTAGGAAGGTCTGGAAGTCCCACATTCTCGGCCCTACCCACATATGTGACCAAATGTCCCCAGGCACGTCAATTTATGCCATATTTAAACAAACAAAACCTGAGCAGCACAGATCAGTAGACATCTACTGATCTGAGCATCTCTCCAGTAGACATCATAGACACATTAGGTTTGTCTTCAGCCGTATCTGAGTCTCTGTGATGAAAAGGGTTCCTTCAGCGGTTTCATGGCATCCTGTTTCTTTGTAGGTTCTGTCATATAAATTAATAATTGATCATCTCTTTCCAAGGTTCCCCAGTGGCAGGCCTCTGTAGCTTAGCTTCTTGAGCAGAATGAAGAGACGGGGGAAATAGAACATATAGTTGAAACTAAACTTTATTAGAAGGAAGCAAAAAAGATGTGTTTTTGACATAGATATCTAGGCAAAGAGGTGGGCACAGGAACTGTGGAGATGGCTCAGGGGTCAGAGAATAAACGATTTGCTGAAGAAATGTAAGGGCTTGTGTTTGAACCCTCGGAGCACACATAAAGAGGGGCACAGTACTGCACATCTGTCATGTCAGTGCCCCAGCAGTGAGCTGGGAGGCAAAAACAGCAGAATCTTTGGACATCACTGGCCATCAGGCCTGTCGTACATAGCTGTGAACAATAGAGAGATCCTGTCTCAAACCAGGTCGGGGTAAGGACCAATGGCTGAAGTCCTCTGACCTCTACACGAGTCCCATACTATGCAAGTCCTTGATCTATCCTCTGACCTCTACACAAGCCCATACTATGCAAGTCCTTGATCTGTCCTCTGACCTCTACACGAGCCCATACTATGCAAGTCCTTGATCTACACTCTGACCTCTACACAAGCCCCATACTATGCAAGTCCTTGATCTACACTCACACACACAGATGCAGTCACTCACCATTATTCACGAGAGAGAGAGAAAGAGGACATAAAGGAAAACAAAGAGGAGAAGCAGGCATCTGAATATGAACAAGATACCACGGTGCCTTTTGACGAATTCTGGGACAATATGAATCTTTGGTAAAGCCCAAGGAGGAGGGTCTGCACTGTACATCAAGTGGTATCTGTTTTCAGACTTGGGCAGGTTTAAAATCATAAAAAGCTGTGTCCCTCCCATCCTATAGACCCTCCATGTCTTCTCCCATGGATCACTTCATGGATCATTACTGCTTTTAATACAGTAGTTTTACATTGTCTTTCTATTAGCACTTTAAGGGGTGGGCACTTTTTAACTCATTTCTTTTTCACAAGTTAAAAAAATATGACAAAGTTAGTGCATAAGCAGTTTTCAGTTTCTTCATTGTAGAAATGCATAGTTTACTAATAAGATCTGCACGTTCTGAGCCATACACTGCTGACTATTTCAAGGTTGAGCAAGCGCTAAATAAGCCACCGCATGTGAGACCTTTCATTTTTAGTAAAAGAAAAACATTTGATACTCTCAGAAAATAAGATATTTTACAAACAAGTCTTACTTAGAACAAAGCCATTAATTAGGCTTTATTAATATGAAAAACCCTAGCTTTAACATTTAGAGATAGGGTAGTGTTCTTCATCCGTAGTTTAAAATGTTCACAGTTCTAGCTAATCATTGTCAACCATGGCCCAAAATATTAAATGGAAAATTGTAGGATTACTTCATATGTTTTAAACCATGTGTCATTCTTAGTGGCCTGGTGAAATCTCCCACGCTCCCCTGCTCCTCCCACACATTATGTGAATCACCGTTGGTCCCCCATGAACTACACTAGGGTTGGCGCCAAGCAGTTGTCCACACTGGAGGCATCTGCACGCGATCAAAGCATTAGTGACTGAAAGAGCCTTGGCGACTTTGACCTGCTCTGCCTTAGTCCTGGCAATAGCTCATCAAACTCACAGCTTTTAACCTCTCCCTGCTTAAGGTTCAGACTGCAAACAAGAGTATGTGGCAAGTTTCATTATCTGCTTGAGAATTATGAGAACCCCATTTAGCCTGAGTTGTTTTGTTTATCACTTACTAATGGCACGACACAAATGCCATGGAGCCGATATTGTCACTTTCTCCAGCATTTCAGGCTTCTACTCCCTCCCCAATACCATAGTGACCATGTGGCCCACCATAGTACATTTGAACACCATAGACAAAGGCTAACTTCATATCCCCACAATTCGAAATCTATAATGACAAAGTTTTGACAATTTAGCTAATAGTGTACAGCTGAGAGAAGACTGGGGTGGATCTAGGAGCACTTTTTGGCAATACTCTATTAAATTAGGGGGTACAGTACAGAATTTCACTCTCAAGGCTGTGAATGTCCGGTGGTGGGGACAAGGCAAAGCTCTAAAGCAACTTCTGAAAACAAACGCATGTCCTCTCAGGACTCAAGGCTTACCTTGTGTGATGGAGACGCAAGATGGTCAGAATGGCAGCTTATTGTCTACTGGGAAATAAACACAATCGCAAGTGAGAGAAATGAGACCAAGGTACTGTACGCTGCAGCATGGGGAGCTCCTAGACAGGGTAGAGATGCTCTCAGTCCTTCTTACATTTGTTTATTATTTACTTACATATGTAGTGTGTGTGTGTGTTTGTGTGTTTGTGTAAATGTGCCATGGCATGCCTGTGGAGCTCAAAGGAATTATAGGAATCAGTTTGTGTGCAGTGCACACACACACACAATTTAAGCAAAATTTAAATTATATGCTTGTGAGGCACAACACAATGTTTTGATTTACTTGTACATTAAATAACAATCAAATCAGGATACTTAGCATGTGGTTTTAAACTTTTCATAATTCCTTTTTGGTGAATGCATTAAAAATCTTTCCTTCCAGCTAATTTGAGGTAAAGTATACTTTATTGCTAAGAATGGCATAGGATACTCAAACTCCTTCATTCTGTCTAATTCTCCCATTGTTCCCATTGACCAGCCTCTCTTCCTCCCCTGCCTGTGCCGACTATAATGCTGTGAGATCCATTGTGTGAGATTACTTGGGAGTAAGAGTTCACATTGCTTGTCCTCCAGTGCTCAATTTATTCCATTAGTTCTTCTTAGGTCCGCCATGTTGTCACAAATGATAGAAATCATACCCTCGCGGATGCATACTATTCCACAGAGAGAGAGATATACCTCCCAACATCAAGTCTCATTTTTAAAATAAAAATCTATTCATCTATTAAACTCAGTTCCACACCCATCTCTTGTCAATAAACACGGAAGAAATACAGAAAAGGTCCTGGTGAGAATATGTACAAGACACTGTTCAAGGGTTGAAAATGATGAAGCCATCTGGAAAACTGTATGAACTTTCCCTAACAAAGTCTAAAAATGGAGCTGGCTTTCTGAACAAAGATATTAATGACTTCATTAATGGGTGATTCTGTCACTAGAGCTTGTCACTCAGTACGGTGTGCACAGATGGATAAACGCATCAGGAATTACAAGTTAAAATGCAAGCTTTAATTTGGGAATCAGCATTAAGACTTGACTGCCTGGCGTCCCTGCCAAGGCCGCATCTTCCCTGACGCACAGGTGCCATTTTTTTTCTGAATCTCTAATTTTAAACTGTGAGTTTTACAATGTAGCCAGGCAAACTTTGGTCAGGTAAGAAGGCAACTTTTCCAGGTGCACTTGTCCTCAGACTTCTAGCTCCATAGTGGTAGATTATTCCAGAAAGAGTGCAGTATGAGTCGGGAAAACCATTCTGCAAGAGAGGAGATGTGAAAACTCAACATCAGATATTTTGCTGATTGTTGACTCCTTCCATACTGAAGCAGCATGAGATCCATGCATCATGATAGCACACACCAGATGAGATGAAGATCTGTCTTCACAAGCCCAGCCCCATCCCCCCCTTTCTGGTTTTGTTCGTTTGTTTGTTTGTTTGTTGTTGTTGTTTTGCTTCAGAATTGTAACAAAGTGGCTCATAGTAAATTGCAACAAAGTGGACCATAGTAAAAGTCTCTCTTCCAAGGCTTTTTTTGAAAGATAGTTTCTCATGTGGTCTAGGCTGACCTCAACTCACTACGCAGCTGAGGAAGGCCTTAGCCTTCAATCCTGTTTCTACTTCCCATGCTCTGGGTTTACAGCCATGTACCATCCATGCCCAGTTCATATGTTGCTGTGGATCTAACCCAGGGCCCCACTCTCTCGAGATAAGCACTCTGCTAGCTGAGCTCTGTCCCCAGTCCAGAAAGATTTTGCTCTTGACATCAGCCTGCATCTGGGCGAACCCTAGCCCACCGTATGCATTCTGCCTTCCTTACCGAATCTTAGAGAAGCATGCTGCCAATGTCAAGAGTCATTAATCTAAGAATATCCGCAGGTGACAGGGTTTTCACCCTCCTCGGAGAAGAGCGTCTGAGCATCATCACCTCAGAGTCATCCCAGCAAGAAGACCTTCTTTCTAGAAGCTCCACGGTCCTGGAGGGACAGGTTGAGAACTTGAAATGCTGAAGACAGAAACACACTCACTGAGGTGAACTTCAGTTATTTAAGTTTTAAAGCGTTATCCACACAACTTTTCCCCCTTTCTCTTCTTACGTCTCATTGTGGACATTTCCTTAGTGCTAAAGCAGAATGGGGAGCTAAGGGAAAATTTAAAAGTACTGCTGACTTTGAAACGACCAACCAGAAATGATTTTACGCCAGCATTAGCATGGCTCTCCAAATGGAGCAGTAAAGTAGTAAATGTAGACTTTGAAAAATCATTCTTTTTATAATGCAATATTTTTGAAAGATATAGTCCATGTGTGTATGAAATAGTATAGACAGTGGAATAATTTTAAGTCATATAAAGATAAATGTGTGTATACATATATATACATATATACACAAACAAATACACACATACATGCATACATGCATATATGCATATATGTACATATGCAGACATATACATGTATATATATACATATGTGTGCATGTGTATATATACAGTATACATATATATACATATATACATATATATATACACATACACACACACACACATATATGTGTATGTATATATACCCACACACATATAAGCATGTAGTAATTTTAGCATGGCTTAAAAGACCGAGTTGGGCCATCAAACTCACAATCTCAGAAAACTTGCAGGTCAGCAGGAGATCGTCTTCTGCCTTCAAGTCCTCACTGGGTGCTACACCATGCCTGAAGAGGTCAGAGGACAGCTTGCTGGGGTCTGTCCTCACCTCCCACCACGTGGATCTTGCAGCTGAACTCAGGACGCCAGACATAGCTCAGGCACCTGTTCTAGAGCCATCTCAGTGGCCCAGGGTTGTTCTTGTCATTGTCGTCTGCTTTTCTCTGTCAAAAATGTTAGCTTGCATGTTACTTTAGAGCAGGCAGGAGGCATAACTTTGTAGGTTATATGCAAACGAAGAGGGATAGTGTGGTCAGCACGTGACTAGCAGAAGCCTGAGAAGCATCCTGTTGTGTTTTGTGAAGAGTTTCCATGCTGCTAGGCCATGCTCCAAGGAAGCTGCTCCTGAGCCAATGACTTCTGTTCAGGTGATTTATCGACATTTTGGTTATGAGCCCAGCCTTTAATAGCTGAGTTATCTCCCCGGCCCTTGGTGATTTATTGAATGAAGGACCCTCAGGTAAAGCCTTAAGAGGAGGAAGGGAAGAGGGGAAAGGCCAGAGCAGAAACTAGTCAAGACATTGTTTTAGGAAAATCTTAGCTTTAGGTGTTAAATGTATATGATGCATGTGTGTGTACATTTGCATCCCTGAGTACACATATGTGCATGTGTGTACAGAGCCTGACATTGACATCAGGTGCTTCCAGGAAAATTCTTCATCTTATATCTTGAGGCAGGGTCTCTCAGTTGAACCTGTAGCTTATACATGTGGCTAGTATAGCTAGCCAACTTGCTCCAGGGACTCTGTCCTAGACTCACCAGCAGTGGTGTTACAAGCAGTCCATTGTATTTACTCAGCATTAACCTGGATTCTAACAATCCAAATTCTGGTCCGCAGGGTTTGGCCCTTGAGCTGCTGAGCCATCTCTCCAGCTCCTAAGAGTTTCAGCTTTAGGGGAAAGTTTCTCTAATAATTAACCGCCCCCCCTCCGAGAAAATTGTTCAATGAATGTAACAAGGAGGTAAAGAAGTTCCCCTGGCAAGAGACAGAAAGACTTGACTATATTCCGATTCATCCTGATGTCAGTTACAAGAACAGCATCATTCTCCCACAGGAAGAGAGCCACGGTCATAAAACACCTGACAAAAGGCCTGTGTAGAAGCACAGGAACTACAGATGGAACGAGAAGATCATACTGAGAACAATGGTAGACCCACTGAAGTGCTCATTGTGGTCCAGAAGGTCTTGATGCCAACTGGCAGCCGCAACACTTCACTCATGGGAATTCCTGCAGAAAGGAAAATTCAACAACACTTAGGGTCATCTTGACCCATTGCATCCTGTTGTCACATTGCCTGGGGCTGCTCCTCCGGAGCCTGAGGCATCAGAAGATGTGAACAATGTACTAACACTGGGCCATTGGGCTTGTCTTACCTAATGGGTACCTGCCCTGAGTGTCCAAGGATGGAATCCTAATGGACTTTAATTCCCCAATTTCCATTTAGTCATCTCAAAAACAAAAGTATTTTCTTTACTCGAAGGAAGTAAACATCACTGGCATACAACATAGACATTTTCAGAGAAGAGAAAGAGTAGGCCCCAACTCGCAAGATACAAGGCTTTCCGGCAGTGGCTGGCTCACTTTAGGGCATGCCAATTCATTGGAGTTGACCACATATCTCAGCATGAGATTGTGTGAATACAAGCCGGATGCATCTGATTAAGTGCTCCCAGGCCTGGGGTAATAATTGACTCACTGGCACTGTGCCTTCTTCCAGCTATTCTGGGATCTGGGCTTGGAGCATTTGGAGTTTGGCATACTCACCTCAGAGGCTCTCTCAGCTGGGCCGGGTGCCAGGTGGCCATCCTCACTATTCCGTTCTCCCTCTTCTCTATTCTTTCCCCATAAACCATGCCTTGCTCTTCGGATCTCGTCCTATTCTTGTTTTGGGTAGCTGTTTCAGCTCCTCTGCTAAACCTGGCTGACTGATTTAAAGTTGGGCAGAGGGCGACGTGCCCCAGTCAGATGGACCTTGCCTTACCAAGGATGTTTGTTAGATGTGGTCAGTGACAGGCAGCTTGGGTCCCTGGCAACCAAGCAGGTAGAAACTTATTTCCTGTTGGAGATGGTGCTATGTGGCTGAGAGATTAGTACCGTAGCGTCCAGAGCCGAGCACATTCCATTTTGGTGATGTCACTTACTGGCTGAATCACTTTGGGGGCAACTGACTCAGTTTCCCATGCTTCTGGGTTATCATCTGTAAAATAACTGAAGACCTACTTTGTAGGTTTGATCCGAGGACTAACTGAGTTCACACCTACAAATGAGCAGACAAATCTCCTTCCCATTGGAAAGATGTTAACGAGAGTCAGTGAGATGGCTCAGCTCCTAAAGGTGGTTGCCATCAAGCCTAATGGTCCTGTGGCTGTATGGAGACCCACATGGTAGAAAGGAGACAACCAAAGCTGTCCTCTGAGCCCCCCTCACACCCCTCTGTGCACACAAACATGAAGACAAATAAATCGTGTTATTGAAGACTATAAAAATGTTTGTCAACGAAGCAAGCTAATGAGGTGCCAGGGAATTTCCTTGACATTATTTGTAGATAATCCAATTGTTATTTACATAGTACTCTGGTGCTAAGCAACTGAAAAGCTCCAGTATTTGAGGGTGATGAATTCTTATCATAACCCTGAATTATGTTCTGTCTTGCAATAACAAAATTACAAAGCAGAAGATGGTACCTTGTCTGATGTTGAAGCATTAATTGGGTGTAGCAATTAAAAGATTGAGCTTGAATTATTTCTAATGGCTTGGAAAGATAAACAAGACATATCACGGAGGAGCTACTGGAAATCAGAGACAAAGTTGAAAATCAACTGAGAGTCACAATGTGAATGTAGAATCACATTTTATGCTTAAAAATCCACGTGTATAATCATGTCTATATGCATGTAGTGGCTGTATGCATAAGACATTATGGTGTAGAGAAAATAGTTCACTTCGATGCTAGCTGGCAGAGAAGTAATTTCGTGGAAAGGGGCCACCGTTATTGAGAAAACAGTTGTGCTTTGAGAAAGTGTATCTCTTTGAGTCAAGGTCATAGGTGAAGAAGGAGGGAGTGGGGGAGGCCAGGGCAGGTGTGGCAGTAGGAAGGGTCAACGAGGAATGAGCACTCATTTCTCATAGGGGCTCCTGGGAAGTAGCTAGCATGTGAAAATTCTTTGTCAGTTCTGTGAGGGTTGATTCGATCGTCCACTTGACAGGACTACAGTCGCCTAGGAGACAAACCAGTGAAGAAGTTTGTAGATGAGGTTGACTGGGGTGCAAAGCCTACCTTACTGTGAACAGTACCATTCTGTGATCTTAGACAACAGCCTGGATTAAAAAACAGAGAGAGGCTTGTGCAACAGCCTTTGTCTCTCAAGTTCTGACTGGATATGAACCTCACAGTCTGTCTCCTGTGACTCTCCCACTGTAAGGGAGTATGCATGCCCCCAGCTGTGAGCTAGGGGGCGCTCTTTCTTCCTTATGCCTTTGTCTAGAAATTGTCCCAGCAAGGAGAAACGTGACAAATGCTTGGTAGAGTGGGTTTCCTTGTGTGGACTATCGACAGGACTCTGACCAACTGCAGACTAGAAAGAGAAGGAAATGAGATCTTCACCTGGGAAGACATACAGAAGTGTGTATATGTTGGGAGGGGACACGAAGATGACCATGCTTGCACGCACACTCACACTTATAAGTGTGCACTGCCAAAACGCCGGAAGAACCTGTGTCACACTGCTGTGTGGCTAGCACTGAAAAGGTGTGTGTGATTGTGCCGTGTCATGCCGTCAACAGTTTTCCATCGCTGTGACAAAGCACCTTCCACAGTCAATGTCAGGGAAAAGACTTATGTTTGGCTCAGGGTCTCAGAGAATGAGTCCATCCACTTGTTACTTCTTTTCTGTCCCTGACAAAGAGAAACAGCAGTGTACAGACAAATTGCTGAAGAAACCACTCACTTCAGTCAGCTGGGAAGCAAAGGCAGAGAAAGAGCCAGGAAGAGAGAAGAAAAAGGGCCGGGGCTATACACCCCATCCCTACCGCCACCGCCCTCCCTTTTGAGACAGGATTTCTCTGTGTAGCTCTGGCTGTCCTGGAATCATTCTGTAGACCAGGCTGACCTCTGACTCGGAGATCTGCTGGCCTCTGCCTCCTGGCCCCCACTATGTGGCTTACATATCCTCTTTAAGGACACATTGGCCATGGCCTAACTGCCTTGCCCCATGAAGTTCTACTTCTAAGTAGTTATCATAAACCAGTGGCCAAGCCTTTTAGCACACGGGCTTTTGTGCGGCATTGCCGATCAAGATCATAAATGTAAAGACAGTTTACAGTTACAGCTCTGACTCTTCCCATACATTTACTTATGTGCCATTAGGAATTTACAGTCATGCTTCCGTAAGTAAATCAAACATCCTACCTCCACGCTTCCTTTGGGGAGATGCTGTACAGAACCTCTGTCCATCCAACTCAGCATTTCTGAGCCGAGGGTCACTGTTGCCTGTCCTGAAGTCACGTGTCTGGAGAAGAGCTCAGGAGGAAAGCGCATGCACTTTTGTAAAGCGCGTGACAGAGAAAGAAAGCATGGCATCGCCGGGCGTGGTGGCGCACGTCTTTAATCCCAGCACTTGGGAGGCAGAGGCAGGCGGATTTCTGAGTTCGAGGCCAGCCTGGTCTACAGAGTGAGTTCCAGGACAGCCAGGACTACACAGAGAAACCCTGTCTCGAAAAACCAAAAAAAAAAAAAAAAAAAAAAAAAAAAAAAAAAAAGAAAGCATGGCATGTGTGGCGAGCAGGACCTGCTCTGCGCTTGCTTGCATCCTTACCTTTGACCTCCTTAACTTCCTAACTGCAGGCTCTTCTCCACAGACCAGCAAGTGTTGGTTAATAAGCTCAAGGAGTAGGCTGGCCGGTCCTGGGAAACTTAATTGCCTGCTTTACCTCCAGTTCTTTCTTGGACTCGGAGTCCGGACCTACTCACTCACCAGCCTCAGGTTCCTAGTTTCCTCCGATGACCGCGCTCTCTGCCCCTCCTCTCTCACTGTTCTTCATTTTCTCCCTCCTTTCTGCCTCGTTTTTCTTCATTTCCCTTATGATTTGGTCATTCGACGCAGTTTTGGTGTGGTTTCAGTTTGTTTTGGCGTTCTTCTCAAATAGAGATTCTTCCTCAGCTATCTCTAGCCGTAGTCTAATCGGCCAGGTCTTTGATGGACGCTCTGTTCATCTCCCCCTTCCCCAGGCAGGGTCAACCACATTGCCCAATAAATCATTAAGTGCTCAGTAAATATCGAATGAGGAAGACAGAAAAGATGAAGTGAAAAGCCAGACTGGTGAGTACAGGATTCTGTTTGTTGCTGTTGTTTTTGGTTTTGACAAACTGTATTCTCTCAGAAATACCTACATCCATCTTCCTTCCTCTCCATGAGAAAGGAAATGTTCTCTTCCCCCCACCCCCACAGCAATTTTCTGTATTGATTCTATCATGTTTTCTCCCCATGAAGACCCGTGGAAGCCCCACAAGTTATGTGTTCGTAACAGTAGTGTCTTTGTTCCCTCTGAGAAACCTTGCTGGCTGGCTCCTCAGACAACAGCCGATGAAACAGGTATAACTGGTCCATTAGAAAGTGAAGAGAGGGCCCGCGCCATAGGATTGCATTAGTGAATGCCAGCTGTATTATGGGAATGGCTGACTCTTGAAATTTTAAAACATAAAAACTGAAGTCGTTAAAATGTATTTGTATTTCATTTGTAAGAGCACGACATCTCTTGGGAGGAGAATCAAGCTTAAATCACTACCACCCATTATCATCAACTGAGAAGAGACGCTGTTTAGCAATCTAAGGGACGATGTTAAAATTCTGCCACCTGGTGGCCTACTGAGGTATGACACGTGATTTTTTTTTTTTTTTTTAAGACTCACTCCACCACACTGGGGTTAAAGAGACCACTTCCTTCCATCTTCTCTGGCATTGCACAGTATCTACTGTTGTACTTTTTGCTTATTTCAAAAATGTTTTTATCTCATGGACTGCTAAGTTCATAACCTGTGTACCCGAATAACGGCTGTCAGCAAGTTTATAGCCAATTCTCAGAAAATAATTGTATACATGTGTTCCTCTGAGTGTGAGGAAACAAACACACAAAGTTGATAGCTCATGTGTGTTTCCTTTGTCTTTCATCCATGGTCTGACAGAACTCTTGTGTAATATAGCTAGCTGAGGCTGGGGAGAGGGTTCGTGTGGCAAATGCTTGTTGTGCAAGCATGAGGACTTGAGCTCAGATCCCCAGCACCCGGATAAAGAGTGGAGCACAGTGGGGCGTTCTGGTATCTCAGCGCTGGGGAAGCTGAGAGAGTTGAATTCCTGGAGTTTGCTGACTAGCTGGTCTAGTAGAATTGATGAACTCTGGGTTTAGTGAGTCTCTCTCAAGAAAACTAAGGCGAGGAGAAGCAGAGGGAGAAGCCTGTGTTGGTTTGAATAAGCTTCGCCCCCGTGGACTCATGTGTGTGAATGCTTGGCCATAGGAGGCGTGGCCTTGTTGGAGGAGGTGTGGCCTTTTAAAAGTGGGTGTGGCCTTGTTGGAGGAGGCATGGCCTTCCTGGAGTAGGTATGGCTTTCTTGCAGGAAGTGTGTCACTGTGGGGGTGGGCTTTGAGGTTATATATGCTCAAGCTATGCCCAGTCACACAGTCTTCTGCAGTTTGCAGATCAATATGTAGAATTCTCAGCTCCTTCTCCAGCACCATGTCTGCCTACATGCTGCCATGCTTCCCACCATGATAATAATGGACTATGCCTCTGAAACTGTGAGCCACCCCCAGTTAAAGCTCTGCTTTATAAGAGTTGCCTTGGGAGTATACGTGGTCTTGCTCTTTGCCCCTGGGGATCATGTGTAGCAGAGGACTGCCTTGTCTGGCCTCAGTGGGAGAGGATGTGCTTAACCCCGTGGAAACTCGATGTCCTAGGAAAGAGGGATGCTGGAAATGGTGAGATGGAGGTTGGTGGGCAGGTGGGGGGAGTACTCTCTCAGAGATGGGGGGAAGGGCGATGGGATCCAGGAGGGAAGACTGGGAGGGGGGCAACTTTTGGGATGTAAATAAATAAAATAATTTAATAAAGATTTTTAAAAAAGAGTTGCCTTGGCCATGGAGCCTCTTCACAGCAGGAAAATCCTAACTAAGACACTGTTCAGTGTTGACCTCTGGGCTCTACACACATGTGTACAAGCACCTGAACACAAAAGCATGCACATACACTCCACTCCACACACACACACTTCAGAAGACCTATGAAAAGTTATATATAATCTTGGGGCTCAGGAGACACGAAAGCAACAATTAATGACTCCTTTGTCTATCATTTTAATCTCATTTATTAGGAATACTCAATGAACACGGAGGAGTAGTTCACTGAAAGATGTGCTCACACAGACTGCAAATGTAAGAAGTGATGTGACCATGAGAACCACTGATTTGAGTTTCCCTGAGATGGACAGTTGGATGACAAACCCCTATAAAAACAGTGTGTCCAGTCCCTATTACCATAAACGGGCAGGAATCTTGCCCCTTTATACTGATGTTTCCAAAATGAGATGATTAATTGTTAGTACTACACCTAGATGAAAATGAGCCATGTAGCCCACGGATCTTTCTAACAATCCAAAGCAGAGAGAGCCTGACGCCCTTGCCCACATGTCAGATCACAGGTGCAGCAGCTACTCCAGGCTCCTCCTCACCTGGGCAGCTACTCCAGGCTCCTCCTCACCTGGGCAGCTATTCCAGGCTCCTCCTCACCTGGGCAGCTACTCCAGGCTCCTCCTCACCTCATCAAAGCCATGTAAGCCCAAGCACAGAGACTCTAAAAGCCTCCGAGGGGAACTTGTGTTTCTTTCCATAATTTATGACCGGAACACCACACCAACCAGAAGGGACATCAGGACGTGTGCTAAACGTTTTATCTTCTGAGTGTGGTTATCAGCCTTATTGATGAAAATGGTACTGGCTGTACCTTGTAATTGAGATTCCTCCTTAAGGGGTCCAGGCTGTGAGTACCTGAGTTGATACAATGTTCTAGAATGTTTTTGTGAAGTTACAACCACAAAGAGTATCAAAGAGTACAGTTTGTTACTACTGAAATAAGGACGTCTGGACATCAGTGTCACAGGGGCTCCGCCAAGCATACAGAACCACCCTGGAAATACAGCCCGGGTGGTAAGTCCTGCCAGGTGACTCCAGCATTTGCCCCTTGAGGAGCCCCTGGTCTCCAATGATGACTCCCTACTATCCTGCTTCATTTTGTATCAACTTCACACTATCTAGAGTCAAGAGAGATCCTCGGTTGTGAAAATATCCCCACTTGATTATTCTGTGGGCAAGTCAGCGGTGCATTTTCTTGATAGATGGTTGATGTGTGATGGTTTGGTTGACTGTGGGCTGGGCCATCCCTGGGCTGGTGGTCCTAGCTGCTATAAGAAAGCAGGCTGAGCAAGCTATAGGGAGCAAGCCTTTGTGACATCTTCATGAGCTGCTGCCTCCAGGTTCCTGCCCTGCTTGAGCTCCTGCTCTGACTGACTTCACTGGATGATGGATTACAAGCTGCGAGATAAAATGAACCCTTTCCTGCCCTGCTGTTTTCTGTCATAGTGTTTTGTTAGGACAAAAGAAACCTAACTGAGACATCTGTTTTGCAGAAAACTGTTTTGTTGTTGTTTGTTCCTTTGTTTTTAAGTCTCTGCAGAGTTCCACGGCAGACATTTGTAATCCCAACACCTAGGAGGCAGAGGCAAGTGAGTCACTGTAAGTTTGAAGTCCCCCCCCCCCCAACCCCTGGTTTTCACAGTGAGTTCAGGTTAGCCTAGGAGACAGAGTGAGACCCTGTCTCTAAAACAAATCAACCAAACAGGCTAGTTTCCTCCTGGCATTCTGAATTATTGGTCTAAAACAGAAAAAGTCACCTTTTACACTTAGAACTATCCAGACAATTTTAGTGTGCAGCCACTTTAGACAACATGTGCTCAAAGACAGAGATTGACAGGGTTTTTTTCCCCCTTCTGATATAGATAGTAGTTTAAGCTTGTAGGTGACATTATATGTGCAGCAGGAACTGCACCATGATAGCTTGGAAATGCTACAGACAGTAACAAGTAAATAAATGGGGTTGGACAGTGATCCACAGAAGCATCGTTGGCAGCAGCAGTGGAAAGGTGGCTCGTGTCTGCAGGCTGGCGTTTGGAGGCTGCTAGACAGGTTCCACATTCCCGTGTGTGAGAATGCATCAGACAGTGTTCACTAGGGAAGGCCCCCTCTGCCACCACAGCACACATACCAGTTCTTGTGAACAGTGGGCACATCTTAATTGCTGACCTCAGCCTAGGAAAATGCTTTCAGTTGTGAAGTACAAGTATGTGAGGAGGCTCTAGATAAAAAGAGATGGTTTTAGACTCTTCCCACTCAAGGAAACAATTAGAAGTGTCCAAAAATTACATTTGCGGTAACTAGACACAGATAAGCAGGGAAATTCTTTTGAGAAGCTTTATAACAAGCATGAAAGAGCTCACTTGTTTTCTAAATATTTGTGGTGGACCTACTATGTGCTCAGCCATTGTCTTAGTCAGGGTTTCTATTCCTGCACAAACATCATGACCAAGAAACAAGTTGGGGAGGAAAGAGTTTATTTGGCTTACTTCCACATTGCTGTTTATCACCAAAGGAAGTCAGGACTGGAACTCAAGCAGGTCAGGAAGCAGGAGCTGATGCAGAGGCCATGGAGTGATGTTCCTTACTGGCTTGCTTCCCCTGGCTTACTCAGCCTGCTCTCTTATAGAACCCAAGACTTCCAGCCCAGGGATGGCACCACCCACAATGAGCCTTCCCACCTTGATCACTAATTGAGAAAATGCCCCACAGCTGGATCTCATGGAGGCACTTCCCCAACTGAAGCTCCCTTCTCTGTGATAACTCCAGCCTTTGTCAAGTTGGCACACAAAACCAGCCAGTACACCCATGTTCTAGTTCACAAGAAAACAACAGAGAAGCCCCTGTGCTCATTAGAATGTGCATTCTAGTGGAATTTTCTGGAATTAAAAAATAAACCTGGTCCATGGTCCTACTGCAGCCAGGATCTTTGTTGATTGTTGATGGTCCATGTCACCATTCAGGTGTTTGTAATCTGTGCTGCCACCTGAGGCCATGTGGCTGTCCATGCCCCGGCTCCTTCCGAGGGTTTTGTCTGGGTCTGTGGTCCTGTGGCAGCCAGGGGCTGCGTTTATCGTCTGTGCTGTCACCAGAAGCCATGCGGATGTCCATGATCCATGCTCCTACTGACTGTTAAAGAGCAAGGAGCTATGTTGGCAGTGACACTGATGGCTGCTAATGCACCATTAATTCAGAGGGACATGGAAAGCTAATGTGACAACCCCTACCCCACCTCAACTTGGAAGCCATCAAAGAAAACTCATCTAAAGTGTGATAAGGATGCCAAAGTGTAGCTCTTTACAGTTGATGGCTTCTGGGGCGGGAGTGCAGGAGGGGAAGAACTCAGTTCTATCTAAAGAGCAGCCAGCTGAGAGTTTGACCATGATTCGGTTAATACATACATAATACAAATTTTATCTCTTTTCTATTTTTCCTTTTTCTTTTTGGTGGGGAAGGGAGGTCACAAGGTGGGGTGCAGACATGGAAGGACTGGGAAGTGAATGTGATCAGGGTGCATGATGTGAGATTCCCAAAGAACCAATAAAAATATTACACTGGAAGAAAATAAAGAAACCTCCTGTAAGATAATGTCTCCTGATTTTTAAGTTGGAACAAAGTTTGTAGTTTTTGAAGGTGGCCTGGTGAACAAGAACATGAAATGCAGACATCTGCCATAGCATCTCACTGATCTCTTCCATTCTGGATTGAGCTCCTTGCCTTCCAGACACGGAAAGCAATTGAGAAACGGCCCATCAGTGAAGAGAGCATGCGCTTGTACAGAGGACTGGGGTTGGCTGGCAGCATTCACATAGGGCGCCTCACATCCGCCTGCAACTCCAGCTGCTCCGGATCCTGCACCCTCTTCTGGCCTTTGTGGCTACATATGTAACATAAGCACAGAGACCTGCATATAAATGAACGGTAAAAAGGAGGACACAAGTGGAGTTAGTCAATGGTGAGCAGACACTGTGGTAGAAAAGGCAGTCGCCATCCTGAGAAAGAGGAGGCTGGCTGCCTGAGGGTGTGCAGAGAGGGAAATGGGGCGGCAGTCCTCCGGGACTATGACTCGCCCCTGCTCAATCTCAGCCTCCCTGCACAGTCTCACCTCTGCCTCTGAGCTGTGATGCTGAAGGGAGGCTGCTCCACAGAGCAGCCTCTTGTCCTGAGCACCGCACTTGCTCATAGCAGGAAGAGACTCAAAGGATACGATGCAGAACTCAGTGACTCAGGGAGGCTAGAGAGATGGCTCAGTGGTTAATAGCACTGATTGCTCTTCTGAAGGTCCTGAGTTCAAATCCCAGCAACCACATGGTGGCTCACAACCATCCGTAATGAGATCTGATGCCCTCTTCCGGGGCTGTCTGAAGACAGCTACAGTGTACTTAGATATAATAAAATAAACCCCCCCCCCAAAAAAAAGAACTCAGTGATCAGTGGCTCATGATTACTTGGCATAATATTGAAAGGTACATAGGTCACATGGGCCCATTTCCATTTTTTAAAAAATAATAGCTTTATTATTTTTTTGAGAATTATTATTTTTTGTAAGTGGCCCAAGATCCCCCAAGTTAGTTGCTGTCTGAGCCATGGCTAAGTTCCTGGTTTCTGAGTCAAGTGTCCTCTATTCTCTATTAGTATTTGATAAATAGACCTTGAGAAACTTTCCAAGATGTAAACACAATTATAATTCAACTATCCAGTATTTTAAAGCAAAGTTTTAAAACTCCCCACAGTAATGTATTTTATATAATAAGGAGAAAGAGCTGTAATCATTCAATTTTTAACTCCGCACTAATATTCCTTCCTCTGGTGAGGTGCAAGTGTGAGCAGTTTGATGCATATCATAATGATCATAAATAATTTAAAATAGCTAATAAATTTGCAAATAATCTGGGAAAAAGGAAAAGTATGTCCTGGTGATTTGTGGGTGATTTTAGAGAAGAATTGTCTCCCTGACTGGCTTAACTGAATAAATTTTGCCAATGTTTGGGGCTTATCTCTTTCTATTTTAGGTTCCTGGATGGTTTCTAGGAATGACTGATAATCAATATGTGATATAAGCTCTTCATAGATGACATGGAAGTGCATTTAAATGTATACTTAGCTGAGCTGATTGATACACAGCAAAGCCAGTAGCAGCTCATAGACCCCTAATGTCATTGATGGCTGGTTAATCCTTCATCACCTGTGTTATTAGAAGAGTTCCAGATGAGATCAGACATGCCGTAAGCAAGCAGTAGGCTCTCTTGAGTTAGAGTACTCAAGGGCATCATCACCCCCAGGACCTGGATCTGGCTTCTTCTCTGCTCCCTGGATTTCAGGATGTGCATCAAAAGAATCCAGATGAGTCCCACACGGTGTATTACAGAAGACAGATAAAGGTTAACACATAATAGTCTGAGTGAGAATGGACAGAGGTCAAGGGAAGCTCTGTTGCAGAGGATACACTCCTTGACAGGACAGATAAATCCCTGCAGAAGCCACTGTATCTGTCTACATTCTTAGGTAGGTTTAGACCAATGGTTTTCCTGAGGGACATTTTCCTTATCTGGAAGATCACCAGGTCTGCTTGTATCAACACTTAAGGAATGGAGACAAAAGTATATCTTTGTTATCAGAAGATCCCAGTAAGATAATAATCTTGTGGGCGTGACTCTTTTGACTAGAGACCTGTGGTTTTACTTCTCATCTTATAAGCTGCTGGTTATGATGGAGATGGCCAGCCTCAAGAATGTTCAAAACTACTAATATATAAACGTCTATCAATATGACAGAAGGCACCTTTGTCAGTTAATACCTAAACACGGGGTCCTCCCAGCCTTTCTCCTGAGGTACTTTTAACATTGAATGGGACAACAGAAAACCAGCTAATATAACTCAGAACTGTTTCAAAGACATTTATCAGACCTTCCCAGGTGGTTGGAATTGTTGTTGGCTTATGGTAAGCTATTTCAACAACAGCAAACAGGGAAATGAGTATTTTTTATTAGACACGGCATACTCCTCATTAGGCCAGGTGTCTCATGTGTCTTATGTGAATCATTCCATCTGTTTTAAGATGGTAGAACTGAAGCTCTGGTATAGGTTTCCTTGACTGCATGTACCGTGGATCTAAGAGCCCACCAAAGTATCGCTCTAAAATGGTGTTAGCAGTTTGTAGTTCCCTGGCCTTTTTCTGTAACCTCAATATCATCTCATCAGCAGGTCCTAGAAGACTTAGAGTCATCACATAGCCACTTCCACTTCGGCCGTACAATGCTTAAGGCACGAGGGAAGGAAGAGTGGATGATACAAAAGCAGTGTAAGCTGAGAAACCACATAAACACATGGGCATGCTTACTTCCTTTAGGCGTCTCTGTCTGTGTCCGTCCCACACATGATTATGTGAATGAAGTGCATAGGTGTGGATAGGAGGTGTGTGATAGTTTGTATTTGCTTGGCCCAGGGAGTGGCACTATTAAGGGGTATGGCCTTGGGGTAGGTGTGGCTTTATTTGAGTGAGTGTGGCCATGTTAGAGTGGATGTGTCCATGTTAGAGTGGGTGTGGCCTTGGAGTAGGTCTGTCACTGTGGATGAGGGCTTTTTTTTTTTTTTTTTTGATTTTTTTGGTTTTTTTCCATACAGGGTTTCTCTGTATAGCCCTGGCTGTCCCAGAACTCACTCTGTAGACCAGGCTGGCCTCGAACTCAGATATCCACCTGCCTCTGCCTCCGAAGTGCTGGGACTAAAGGCGTGCATCACCACTGCCCGGCAGATGTGGACTTTAAGACCCACTTCCTAGTTTCCTGGAAATCAGTCTTCTCTGAGAGGCCAGCAGATGAAGCTGTGGACTAGTCAGCTCCTCCTGCACCATCACCATATCTACCTGGATGCTGCCATGCTCCTTCCTGATGATAATGGACTGAACCTCTGAACCTGTAAGCCAGCCCCAGTTAAATACTCCTTATAAGACTTGCCTTGGTCATGGTGACTATTCATAGCATTAAAACCCTAACTAAGACAAGGTGAATATCCCTTACCTAAAATGCTTGGGACCAGATCTCAGATTTGTTTTTTGTTTTTTTGTTTTTTCCATATTTAGGGATATTTGCATATGTACAATGAGATATCTTAGGGAGGCATGATGATTAACCTTGGTTGTCTATTTGGCCTTCTTAGGAAAAGGGACTCTATATTGAAGGACTGCCTTCATCAGGTTGGCCTCTGAAGTTGTCTCTAGGGCATTTGCTTGATTGCTGATTGATAGATGAGTGCCCGGCCCACTGTGGATGGCACCACCTTGAGCATATAAGAAAGATCCCTAGCTAGTCAGCTGTGCTCCTCAATCTTTTCTGTTGCTAGTCCCCGCCTTCAGTTCCATCCTTGGCTTCCCCAGATGAAGGAGAGAGGAAGCCCTCTCCTCCCCAAGTTACTTTGGTTGTAACAAAGCAACAGCAAAGCAAACTAGGACAGGCAGATTTTGATTTAAACATGAGATGTATTAGCATTCGTGTGCAGACCACCCAGGCTGCCTCAAGGCCATCTTTCACGATGGTTTCACTACGCAGGCATTTTGAAGAGGACCTGTCAGAAGAGGGAAGATTCTGGAGGGTCACCAGAACCTGATACTCACGCCCACTTACTCTTCTATAGAGATCCAGGAAACAGACGTTTCTAGAAGAGAAGAGATTCAGTGACTGCCCTGAAGAAGACCGAGCAGTCTCTATCTCAGATCAACAGGTAGCAGAATGTTGGGGGGAGGGGGGAGGGTGCTTCTTGGCACAAGGAGCATTTGTGAGAGATGAAAGAGAGGTACTTCAGGGGATGGTGGGCAGGAAATCCCTGTCTTCCCGGGCTGGAGAGTTCTTCATCTTTTTGAGATCTGTCTTTCTTCCTCTTTACTACTGCAAACTTCACAATGGACTTTGCTTTCCTGCAATGGATCAACTAGAACCTAAGAAAGGCTTTCAGCTCAGTAAAGAAGATAAGAGGGGTGCAGAAGGAAGGGACCCAGGGACAGCTGCCAGTGCACCCCTTAAGCAGTGTTTCGTCAAGGCTCAGACTGTTTTCCATGAAGGTCATATGGCTGCAGAGCTAAGTCTGGACCTGAAGGCCGTGCTTCAGAACTGATGGTCTACTGCACCTCTTACCCTGTTTGTCCCAGTGATGTTCAGAATACACTGAGACCAGGAAGCAAGCGACCACACAGGCAGAACTCACTGAAGACTTGCAGCATCCAGAGCAGAGACAAACCGTTCTGGAAGATCAGATGAAACAGCACTTGGCATTTTCCAGAATGTGCTAGAGAGAACCAACCTTCAAAAAGTACTGATGATAAACCCTTGAAGCAGCTGAAGTTATACATTCCGAAGTGCTTTTACAAACTGGGACGGGGTCCTGAGAGAATTAAGCTGAGAACAGCAAACAAAACCTGCAGAGGATTGAAACTCTTAAACAAGAGTGCACGCATGCTCGCACACAAACGACTAGCGAGTAACTGAAAATGTCTTTCTGCTACATTTTTACCCACTTATTATCTATACATATATATATGTATATACATACATATATATATATATACACACAAGACCTTACTGCTCTTGTAGATCAGCAGAGAGAGAAAGAGAGAGAGAGAGGCAGGCAGAGACAGAGAGATGAGGGCGTTAGATTAGTAGATAGATAGACAGACAGATAGTGATAAAATGTTTGTGTATAGAGAGCTTTTAGGGGGCACACCATGTATATGAGTAATTTCTGCATTTAATCACCAAAGAAATAACTGCCTGAGTTCCATGGTGGAAGATTAAAGGTAATGAAGGAAACTGATATTCCTAGTCAGCATGTGTGAGAATGCTGAACTTAGTGCTCAAGTGTTCTATTTTTATATGGCCATAGCTCTTGATACGTTAAAGAACGGGATACTGTAGAATATATGACTTAATAAATCACTGTTTTTAATCAGAATCAAAGATCAGTTGGGGTCTTCAAAGATTTCTCAGCTCGCTGAGATTTAAGAGAGCTCACTGCTCTTGTAGAGAATCCAAGTTCAGTTCCAAGCACCCACATCAGGCACTCACAAACACCCTTAAGTCTTTAATCTCAATTTTAAATAAGATGGCTGAAACAGGTTTCCCAAGCAAACCAGGACTCACCTTCTGAAAGGAAAAGTTTTTGCCCCTGACTACCACTAGGTGGCACTACAGATGCAGCCCTGACCATAAACCTTTATTTCAGGAGTTGGTCTTCAAGTTCCTGTACCATCTTGGCCCGAGCTAAGAGATTCGTACAGTGACACAGGCATGAGTTTTGTGCAGGATCCAGACTTTTCCAAGAGTTTAGTTCTAGTAAAAATATTTTTAAGAAAGTCAGAATTTTAAAGCTAAAATTCGGACAACTCATTTTTCAATCCCCCCACCCCTCTCCACCTACATAGGGCTGTTTCTTCAAGAGTCTATGTTTTACTTACTATTTTCCCACTTCGAAGTTGTGCTGCTTAGATTTGATATTTCATGCAATATTCTTTTGAGTGTTAAGTTGTAATGACCAATTTTAAAATTTCTGCCTTATCTCAGATGGTCACCCGCCCAAAACAGACTCTGCTTTCAATGCTCAAACTCAGTACTTTTCCACAGTCCCTTCCCGACTTTCAAACCCGGTCTCTCCCTCGGAAATGAATTTCTCATTGAAGTCTATGCTTTTGCAGTCCAGGGCTTTTACCTCAGGTATCCAGTCCATGAAACTGAAAAAAAAGATTTTAGACCTCATGAATATTGATTTGTTTGTTTGTTTGTTTTTGTGACTGGAGCAAGTGTAATTAATCCAGGCTACAGCGAGCGTCAGACTCTTCATGGAGCTGAACTCGTGGTTGGGCAAAACTACTTACCTCAGAGTAGGAAATGCAAAATTCCCTTCAAAGAGAACGTAATCACAAAGCTCCACCTCTCAAAGGCACCACCAACCAACTGTCCCACACTGGGGCCACGGCTGATGCATGGGTGTCCAGGGGCTGTCCCACACCAGGGCCACGGCTGACGCATGGGTGTCCAGGGGCTGTGGGTGTCCAGGGGCTGTGATGTACGGTCAACTTGGTGGGATGTAGAATCACCATGGAAACAATTCTTTGGGCAGTCTGTGGTTGCCACGGACCAGGTTCGTTGCAGGGACCCCAATTTCCACAGGATGAGAATTCTGGTCAGGTGGGCAATTAAGTCGGCGGATGACAGACAGACTCGAGACACAAGGGTGTGTTGAATCTGAATGTATTTGTATAAGGTGAAATTCAGGCTTAAATACCATACAGCAAGCAGGGCAGATGACAAGAGTCACATAGGCAGGTGGGAGTTACAGCAGGGGATGCAAGACTGAGCTCACGTAGGCAAGTGACCTCCACACCAAGGTCAGCAGGGTCTGGTAGCTAAGTGTGAAGCAGGAGGAAGAGGAGTGGAGCCCTCCCTGTTGAGGTATTTTGATATTCCTATGCTAATTCTATGTTTCTGCTGGAGGCAAGTAGTGGGGAGTTCCGACCTAACACTTCTAGCTAATGTCCTAGAGTGGAAGCCCTTCATTACTCTCTAGTACGTAACACATTTCTAACTGCCTTAAGGAATGTGCTTGACCTCTGTTGCCAGCTCTGGCAAGGCAGATTCCTTGAGAGAAGTTCCAAGTTATGGACAGCTTGTTGTTAAACTAGGATAGGTTGGTAACATTGTGTTGCCCAGGAAACAATGTCCAATCTTAGCCATTGACGAATCATTTCTTGGGGTAGCTTTATGCCTAATTATGAGGGCGTGTTGACGATTGGAAAGACTGATCTGGAACACGTCTGAGTTAGGAGATACCAGTGACTGTCTGAATCTCCAGGAGGCACAGAACTCCTTTTGGATCCTTATTGCCTCTTATCCTTAATCAGGATTTTATCCCCGATATTTTGGATGTGACTGGAGTAGACAAGTGTGCGTGGTATGTGGTGGATTATCTAGACTGGGTTAATTAGAGTTGAAGGAACCATCCAATGTGTGGGGCTCCTGAACTCAACAAAAACGGAGAAAGAGCTGAGCACCGGTGATCTTCTCTCTTTGCTTCCCGACTGCAGCATGGACGCCCGCCTCAAGCTCTCCCCACCATGGTAGCCCTTAAGCTTGAGTCATGACTCGCTAAGGTGAAGTGTGCTGGATACTATTACGGAACAGAAGACAGAGCTGAGAACAATACAAACCATGGTACAAACCAACATGTTCAGGAGAGACACTACCACTGTCCAAAGAAGACCCACCTGCTGATGCTTGGTGTTAACCGTTCACAAACGCCTTCCAGTTGATGTTTCTCAGGATGATGAAATAATTTGTTTGTTCAACTCCAGGAAGCCTGTGGGTGTTTGGTATGTGCTAAATTAGTGATTGACACTCAGGGGCAAGTTTCAAAGCCAGCATGTTTTCTGTTTTCTTACTGAGGAATCTACTCCCAGTCCACACAACCAACTGCGATCACTTTTCTTCTTCTTCTTCTTCTTCTTCTTCTTCTTCTTCTTCTTCTTCTTCTTCTTCTTCTTCTTCTTCTTCTTCTTCTTCTTCTTCTTCTTCTTCTTCTTCTTCTTCTTCTTCTTCTTCTTCTTCTTCTTCTTCTTCTTCTTCTTCTTCTTCTTCTTCTTCTTCTTCTTCTTCTTCTTCTTCTTCTTTCTTTCTTCTTCTTCTTCTTCTTCTTCTTCTTCTTCTTCTTCTTCTTCTTCTTCTCCTCCTCCTCCTCCTTCTCCTCCTCCTCCTTCTTTTTGATATAAATCTTTATTTATTATATATAAGTACACTGTAGCTGTTTTCAGACACTCCAGAAGAGAGCAGCAGATCTGATTACAGATGGTTGTGAGCCACCATGTGGTTGTTGGGATTTGAACTCAGGACCTTTGGAAGAGCAGTCAGTACTCTTAACCATTGAGCCATCTTTCCAGTCTCCCAATTTTTTTATTTTTTTTTTTTTGAGACAGGGTTTCTCTGTGTAGCCCTGGCTGTCCTGGAACTCACTCTGTAGACCAGGCTGGCCTTGAACTTAGAAATCTGCCTGCCTCTGCCTCTCAAGTGCTGGGATTGAAGGCGTGTGTCATCACCACCTGGCACTTAAACTAACATCCTTTCGATGTTCTTAGTGACAACCAAGGCCTTCATTTCAGTTGGTGCTTGCACAGGAGAACCACCTGAAGGGTCGTCACACCACTCATTATTAGCATAGAAACTCAATTTCATGTTTACACCAGAGAGGGGGCATTTTTCAAATGTGTGATGGTTTGGCTCAGTTCTCTGAGTCCATTTTTACAGAAAACTAATTAGTCCACCGGCCATGGCCTGCAGAAGGGTCTCTTGACAGAGCAGACACATTGGCATCCTTAGGTGTAGGGAATGGTTCTAATGCTATTTGTACTAATGCTGCTTGCATTGATTCGGTTCCCAAACTCAGAGAAGACGTCCAGACACTGACGGTCCCTGCCTCTGGTTGGCTCTCATTGATGAGTAAGGTTACTGACAGCCAATAGCTGGGCAGGAAGCTGGAGGTGGGATTTTTTAGGAAGTCCAAGAAGGGATTCCACCTTTAGGAGGGTGCAGGAGACCACATGGGAAAAGGTGCAGGAGAGAGAGCCTGCTGGACTTGTAAAAATGGGGAAAGATGGCCCCAGGGTCCACTTCCCCCAACTGGGTCTGGAGTAACAGAAATGAAATATGGATTTTAGAATGTGATAACTCAGGAATATCGGAGGGGAAAGTGTGTTAGCCGTGTGGAGTTAGGGAGAAGCACAGCTATTGAGCTAGTTAAGGCACATTGTGGCTTTCATTCAGGGACTCCTGAACGTTAGGACAGGTGGAATCACACCACCCCAGCCGGGGACTAAAGAGCAGATGAACAGCTCACCACTCAGGGTTGTAGTCTACGCTATTATCTGAATAGAGTTTTGGGATAAAGGAGTCATATGTTTTTCAAATACAATCCTCTGTATTTACTAGTTTGTTTTTGTTATTGATAGGCATGGAGGGGACATAAGGGAAGGGTTGCAAGAAGTCCAGAGTGAGCTTCAAAGACAAGAGGAAGGTCCTGCAATGGTGTGTCCAGTCACCTGCTGTGGTATGCAAGCTGTGAAGCTGCAGCACTTACACCCCCTCCCTCCACCCCCAACCCACCAGCCCCACCACCACACCACCACCCCCACCCCCGCTTCCTCAGTGGTCACTTTTCAAGAGGGTGGGGAGGAAACATAAAGTAGAGGGTTCAGAGATGTTTAACCCCATTAATGCCCTAGAACAAACCTCAGAAGCATCTCCTAGCACTCTGCACTTCCAACCCCCATTTCACCTCTCTCCTCTTGTTTTCTTTGGCCTCGTCCCTCCCTCCCTCCCTCTGGAACTCCTCCCCCTCCTCCACACTGTCCTTTTCCCCTAATGATCCATTTTGCATTGTTTAGCTGTCTCTTCCTAATTTCTTCAACTTTGCTTTATCTTGAAGACAGAGAAAGCAGCTTATGTATGGAAAAGGGAAAAAAATAACTTTCATGTTGATTAAAAGGCAGTCCTTGGGCTGGAGAGATGGCTCAGCAGTTAAGAGCACTGACTCCTCTTCCAGAGGTCCTGAGTTCAGTTCGCAGCAACCACATGGTGGCTCACAACCATCTGTAATGGGGTCTGATGCCCTCTTCTGGTGTGTCTGAAGAGAGCAATGATGTACTTAAAAAAGGCAGTCCTTGTATTGGTTGGAAGCAGTGCATGTTCTTGTTCATGGTACATCTAGAATCAGAAGAACCAACGGAGACATACGCAGACAATCATTGTAAAATGGTGTTTTCTACTTGCTTCTTGTTATGGGGTGAGCCTGTGTGCCACAGTACACATGTGCAGGTCAGGGGACGGCGTGGGGTGGACAGTCCTCTCCTTCCACCACAGAGGTTCTAGAGTTCAAAGCTCAGGCTTACTGGTAAGCACATTTGCCCCCTGAGCCATCTTCTTGATGGTCCCCCTGCAACTGATTTTCATTAATGTATCCTCAGCTTTTAATTAACATGCGAGTTTCCAACAGATTATATTCAGGAAAAGATGTATAACACCATCATTACCAAGCCAATTTTTTTTTTGCTATTGTTCCTCTTAGCAACGGTTCCACTAACACCAACCAATACGTTCACCTTCCTGAATATTTTTTCTGAAGCAATATTTCTTATATAAGCTGTTCAATGCAGAACATAAAACCATGGGCAGACGATTTCATTAGGCTGTAATTAAGACTCCGAACAAAGCAGGGGACCACGAAGAATTCACTGAGACCGATGACCCATAGGGTGCAAGAGCCATCACTTACGCCGTGGTGACAGGGCAGTCATTTTAGTTCAAGCATTATTTTGAGTAACACCATGAAAGACAGCTGTGGCGGCAGGTAGTGTGGTAATGAAGAGGTTGGCTCAGGTGGGAGAAGACAGGAGTGGGTGTGTGGCTGGATAGGGTGGAAAGAACATCGGTGGGAGGGAAGGTAAATTATCTGTAAGAGAATTAAAGAGTGAAGTTCAGTCTTTGAGTGCTATCTTCTCTGTCATCTTATACAACGACTGTCAGGCAGATGATATGTCACGTACACGTGTCAGTTTGTGGTAGGGACTGGCTCTTCCCTCCCCCCCCAATCTTCTCGTATGCCTCCTTTACCTCGTTTCTCATTTGCTCTTTTTCTTACCTCCCTACTCTGTCACAGGCTGCTAATTGTTTCTTTTTATTATTTTGATCATTTGTGTGTATATATATTGTGAGATTGACTCTCTCTTTTTCTCTCTCAGTGTATATGTATGTGGCTCTCTCTCTTTCTCTCAGTGTGTGTATGTGTGTGTGTGTGTGTGTGTGTGTGTGTGTGTGTGTGTGTGTGAGGTGTATTCTGTGCGTGTTCCATAGGGGCAGTGCCCATGGAAGCCAGAAAAGGTACTGGGTCGCCGAAAGCTTGAATTACAGGCAGTTAGTTAGGTATACAGAGAAATGCATGTTGAAACATTGGTTGCTGCCCCAATCTTACTCTCAAACATGAAAACTGGGATCATGCATCACTTGCCAAAGTAGCAGAAAATTTGGAGAATGATCCATAGGCTTGTTAGGACCGTACTTATGGAAGAAGAGTTGTTTGTGCCATGAAAACAATGGGGCAGCCACAGTGGGGAATCTTGCATCTTGAAGATGTGGATGAATGTTACAAGAACTGGCCAATGTCCATTCAGGAGAGTAGTAGTACGACCACATGTTCACTTCAGTCATGCGGGATAGTCCAGGAGACAGTTACCAAGGAAACAGGGAGATGTCTGCATCCTTGCAAAGAGGTTACAAACGATGCCAATTGCTATTCTAGACTCTTCTTAGCCCAGGAAGGTGAGAGTCAAGGACAGTGAGGTCCCAGCACACTAGCCCTGAACCTTCCTAATGCTGCCACCCTTTAATATAGTTCCTCATGTTGTGGGGCTCCCCCCAACCTTAAAACTCCCAAAACTAGAATCACTGCTACTTCATAACTATTTCTGTTACTGTTATGAATTATAATGTAAATACCTGTGTTTTCCAATGGCCTGAGGTGACCCCTATGAAAGGGCTCACAACCTCCAGGGAGAGGACCACTGCTCTAGCTTCCTATTTTTACTCCAGAAGGGTGAGAGCCAAAACCAGAAAGATCCCAACACTTGGAGCTTCACAAGCTGCAAGATTTCGAGGCTGGGGAAATCAGGGAGGAGCCAAATTAATGGAAATTAAGACCAGGTCTCAGGTAAATGAGCCCAGCTGATCAGAAATGACTAGCTGACACTGTGGGAATCAGGCTGGAATATTGCTCAGAGAGTAGTAGGAAATAGGAGAGCTTGGTCTGCACTTATACCATGTGAGTCGGAATACCTTCATAAAATGGCTACAGAACCAGCATCATAGCCGATATGCTGAAACACCGGAGGAGGGTAACCATAATTAACATAGGCAAGTGTTCAACACCATAGCCAGTAACCATAGGAGGAAGGTTAGAACCATACATGGTACACTCAAGTCTGGATGTGAAGTTGGAGATGCCCACAAACCCACAAAATGCAGTTGAGTGTCAATCGCTTAACTCATTTTGAGCTCAGGAGTGAATTACAACAGTGTGGCAAAGACCTGGATTTAGTAGGCTACAAGCACCAGGCAATATGGTACCTTCTGAAACTGTAATTCTAAACTCTTCTCTGCTTTGTTGTCCTTTCTTACTCTCAAATACGGAAATCTTGTTGTTTTCCGGATCAGTATCAAGCAAACAGATAGTGTACTATCTTTCAGATGATTGAAATACTAGGTGCTCATCTTGTTTGGAGCCCCTTCTCTCCCAGTTTCGTGCCCTTCGTGTTTTCTGTTGTTGTTAATAACCCCGAGTCCAGTTAGCACTGACTATATGTACATGGGTGCGGGGCCATCCACTGGGTTGTAGACAGTCTACTAGAGACCAGTAGCACACAACCATTAGAATCCCTCAGGATTTCAAGGGATTCAAGGAACAGAGGGAAGAAGAACAAAATTCAGTTGAAATGTGGGGCTGGTGCCCTTTGGTTAGTGCAAAAGTGAGCAACTGATATACACCTCACCCGTTCCAGTAAAGGTCACCTCAGCCCTGGCTGGTCGGCTTCTGGAGAAGGGCTGTTTCCAAGAGAACTCTGGAGGGGCCAAGCATACAGAGTGGCTGGTAGAGAACCGCTGAAGCATCGTGATGCCCTGGGTTAGATCCCAGCGCTGAGTAAACTGTGTATGATGGCGCATGCCTGCAGTCCCAGCGACAGGAGGTAGAGGTAGGAGTTCAAGGTCATCCTTGGTTGCAAAGGGTTTTGAAGCCAGCCGGGGATAGATGAGAATCTGGTGTGAAGAGGTGGGATGATCAGTCAGGTCTATATTTGAACCTAGAAAACATACACCTCACACCAGTGTGCTGGCGATGAGGGGTTTGGCACATGAGTCTTGAGGGTTCACTAAACATAGTGCTTTTTGAATGCAGAAGGAATTTTGCACAGAGATAGCACCAGGTCTGTCTAAAAGCATGATGTCAGGATGTGGAGAGCTAAGAAAGAGGAGCCCTGGGAAGGGCTTCTAGGAGCTCCATTAATTGTCCATAAAGCACAGAGAAACATATTTAGGGTTTAGAAAGATAATCAAAAGACAATCTGAAATAGATGAAAGAGATAGCATTTTGGAGAGTGAGACTACAAAGCAGGAGCTGGAGAGGTGGCTCCATGGCCGAGACTACTGGCTTCTTTGCAGAGGACCCAGGTTCAATTCCCAGCACCCACCTGATGACTCACAACTGACTGTAACTCCAGTTCCAAGGATCCTCTGGTACTGTACACACATGGTGCACAGAAACACATGTGGCTAAAATATGCACACACATAAAATAATAAAGAAAAAAATTAAAAATCTTAAGTGCAAAGCAACATTATAATAAATATTCTGCCAGAAAGAAAATCTGTTCTTTTTCCATCACTGCCATACAGACCCAAGTCTATCAGTTTGTGTAGCAATGTGACATCATTTTATAAGGAGATTGAAAACACTGGCCTGTCAAAATACCAACTGACCTTTTACATAAAAATAACTTTTAAAACAAAGTGAGAGGACCACTTTTTGGATTTTTAATTTTTCAGGGCAGAGAGTAACACTGACATAAAAAGATAAAAAACAAACAGACAGACAAAACAAAACAAAACAAAAAAAACAAAAGACGTACCAGGAGGGGACCTTGAATTCATCTTCTCCATCCACCCTAAATGCTAGATCATGGTGTCATTTATTCTAAATGTCCAAACGGAGCTAAAACATCTGTGTCTAGGCAGGGGGTTGGGGGGCAGTCCACCAGCTCCTGACATTCTCACTGCACAAGTAAGCTTAAGATGAATAATCTTAGGTTATTTTTTGCCATCGATGAATATGTACTTGAATTAAGGAATGTACACAATATACCTGTACCCCAAGAACCATAAGAAAATAAAAACCGGGACTGGCAGGGTGCTTCAGAAGTCAAAGTGTGTGATCGAAAGCCTGCCCTGACAAATGACAGAGGGAGAACATGGACTCCCAGTAAGTGGTCCTCTGACCTCCACATGGATCCTCCATGGTGCCTGCACACATACACACTAAATAAGTAAATAAATGTAAATGGTTTTTTCAGTTAAAAATATATACAAAGTTGATTTTATGTTTTTATACCTGTATTTCAAATAGGGCATCATATTCTAGGTAAGAAATATGATTTGACTTAGTCTAATATATTTTATACTCTAAAAATGTATTAGAACATATTCATCTTTATGTGTATGTATATGTGGGTATATATGCATGCATGTACATATGTATGTATGTATGTATGTATGTATGTCTATGTACTGTGTCCTCACAGGTGCCCAGTGAGAGGCCATATCAGGGCATCAGACCCTCTAGCACCAAAGTTGCCAGTAGGTGTTGTCTGATGTGGGTGCTAGGAGGGAACACATGTCCTCTGCAAGAAGAGTCTGCTGCTCAGCCCCTGAGCCACCCCTCCAGCCCTTCTGATGTTTTAACTTTCACTGGTTATAACTATCACATGCTTGTTTTTAAAGGGAGAGTAGGCTGCAAAGATTGAGGATCTTTTTCTTCCAGTGTTCAATCCCACTTTTTCCCTCAAAGGCTCAAAAGCAAGGCAAAAACCCCTTAAACAAAATTCTATGCACCCCTGGGGCAACCATTCATGAATGACTGTGGTGCCACTTCAGACTTCCCAACTGTAGTAAATAAGTTTAGACGTTGCAATATAGAAATCCCAGCTGATACAACAATTGTGTATTTGAGAGAAATGACAAGTAGGACTTTGCCAGGGAGGAGTTAGTCTTCCTGGCACAAAGATCTGTTTTGTTGATCAGATAGAGTGGTAATTATTTCCATTCAAGGCTATTTTTAAATAGTTTGTGTCTGTGGAGTCAATCTTGGCTGTGACAAAGCTTGACCTACCGGAAAGCTGGTGGGAAAATTACTGATGATTTGCTTACATAAACATGAGCATGCAAAACCTGATTTTTGTTTTCTTTCAATCCCTTAATCATAGGGGCTCGAATTAGAAACCTCAATAGCCTTTGTTCTCCAGCCACATACAAGCCAGAAATACACATCAGGTGGCTTTTGAGACATTCTCCATTGTTCAGCTTTGGACCAGTCACTCTGACAGCCTGGCTGGAATCTCAGTCTTGGGACTAAGTCCCAGCACTCTTGGTAAATCTGCAAGGGGGTTGGTTGTTCACCACTTTGTCAATCAGAGGGATCCAACCACCAGGAAGCTGGAAGGCAGAACCAGGCCATGGGGTTGTGTGTTGACAGTAGCACCAGGGTCAAGGTCCCCTCGAGTATCCAGGAGTCAAGACAATTCCAAGCCCAAGGGAATGACTGCTTGTGGGGTCCACATCAGTAAGAAAATCATGAAGAGCACTTACGCTCTGGAGAACACGGCAGTCCTTAATGGGCTACAGCACCTTTCAATCACTTCAGTTTTATTTAAAAATTGAAGCTTGTTTAAGTAATTACATGCACATAGTAGAGCATCCAGAGGATGTAATTGAAGGTGTGGTAGAAAAGAACTTCCCATAGCTGCTGCTTGGATCCTAGAGGCTCGTCAGCCTTGATCAAGCCCTCTGCCCAGGAAGGAAGCTCCAGGTACTGAGAGCCTCTTAGGAGTCTATTCCTGGCCAGGCTTGAAGGCAGCCTCCTTTCTGTGGTAAGCAGACTAGCTGGGAGCCAGACCTGAAGTCTTTGGGCTTCTTTTACTGACAGATCCCAGATCAGAGATGAGAGCCAGGTACCAGGCTTTTGGGGTCTCCCTTGTCTTCCCCTTGGGTGGAGTTATATGCGCTGTGTTTCGAAACCCCAGCGATCCAAATACCCTGTGTCAACTAGGTTCTGATTGGCTGCGTCTATACAAATAAGGTGAAAAATGAGACCAGTCACAGCTATCAAAGCTGGTTGGCACAGATGGGGGGGTGGGGGAAGGGAGAGTTGAGGTAGGAGCGGGGTGGTCTATGAGCATGGCACTAGAGCCTGCCTACAGCTCACACACAAGTCTGTAGGTATTTGGCATCTGTCTCTGAGGTAAAAGGGAAACCAATTCTTGTAACCTATGGGCTATTTGGGTTGCCTTTGCTTTTTGTCTTTGTTTCTTTTGTTGTTGCATGGACAGCTTTCAGCAACCATAGCTTTACAGGCATTTTAATCACCCCACCTGAGCCTGCATGCTGTCAGAAAGGTCTAAAGGGACCCTTCTGGCCCCTAGCCAAATGCAGAGTAGTCACCACCCTCATCAATTTAGGCAAGAAATTTCTTAAGACTCAGTCTTTTCTCCCTAAAAAGATAAAACAAGCAAGCAAGCAAACAAACAAACAAACAAACAAAAAACAGAAATTAAGAAGTCACCAAAGTCCTATCACCATGTTGAAGACTGTTTTTATTTGTGTTGGTTGTGGGAGGGTGACAGTGAAGTATACAGGCAGCATGCTTCTGCACTCTCTCGAAGAAGTTCTCCTTCTCCCACCCCAGGCTCTCTCCCACCCCAAGCACAGTAGGGTACGCAGCAGCTTGCTTCTGCACTTTGCTGCAGAAGTTCTGCTTTCCCCAACCCCTGCTCCCTCCTGCAGCAAACTCGAGGCTTCCTCCCCATCCCTGGCCTCGAAGGCCAAGGCCGAGAGAAAGCGAAAGCGAGGACCCACAAGTGCCAGCTTGAGTAAGGGGATCATGGCCTCCCTCACCTCTAGGTAGCAGAGGCCAACTCTCTCCCTGATAACCGGCTAGGTGCTTCCCAGGTGCAGCTGGTGCCTGTGCGTCAAGAACTCCCCCACCATCTCTGACGAAGCCCTACACCAAGATCTGGCCACGTTCTGGGCAGCCAGGTAACTCTGTTGCAATATGTAGATGACCTCCTTTTAGCTTTCTGCTTCCAGCAAAAAATTGTGCTAGAAGGATCGAAACGCCTTCTCGCCTTCTCACTGAACTAGGAGAACTGGGCTACCGCCTCAGCTAAGAAGGCCCAAATCTGCAACCAGCAGGTTAGTTACCTGGGATATCTGCTTAGAGAGGGAAAGAGGTGGCTGTCGGAGGCTAGAAAAGAAACTGTGTTCCATATTTCACTGCCATCTAACCAAAAACAAGTCAGAGAGTTTGGTGGCACAGCAGGTTTCTGTCACCTGTGGATACCTGGATTTGCTGAGATGGTGGTTCCATTATACCCACTCACCAAGAACAAAAGCCCTTTGGGAGAAAAAGAACAACGGGCTTTTAATGCTATTAAGACAGCCCTAGCCGGGCGGTGGTGGCACAGGCCTTTAATCCCAGCACTTGGGAGGCAGAAGCAGGCGGATTTCTGAGTTCGAGGCCAGCCTGGTCTACAGCGTGATTCCAGGACAGCCAGGGCTACACAGAGAAACCCTGTCTCGAAAAACCAAAAAAAAAAAAAAAAAGACAGCCCTAATGTCAGCCTCTGCCCTGGGTTTCCCAGATGTGACCAAGCCCTTCCACTTGTTTGTGGCAGAAAACAGGGGTATAGCAAAAGGGGTCTTGACCCAGAAACTGGGACCATGGAAAAGGCCAGTAGCATATCTGTCCAAAAAGCTGGACCCAGTGGCAGCAGGGTGGCCCGCTTGCCTGCAGATTGTGGCCACGGTTGCTATGTTGGTTAAAGACATAGACAAATTAACTATGGGACAGAACTTGGTGGTATCTGCTCCACATGCTCCACGCTGACAAACAGTGTGGTTTGCCAGCCACCCAACCAGTGGCTCACTAATGTTCATATGACTCACTATCAGACTCTGTTGCTCAACTCCAACAGAATCCCGTTTGCACTCCCCATGGGCCTGAACCCAACCTGCTTCCAGATCCTGACTTGAGCCCCCGATCTATGACTGTCAGCAAGTGCTTGCTGAAGCACATGGCTGGTGCAAAGATCTTTCTGATCAGCCCCTGGCGGACGCTAAGGCTACTTGGTTCACTGATGGGAGCAGTTTCCTGGAAGAAGGAAAACGGAGAGTGGGTGCTGCCGTGGTAGATGGACAACAAATCGTGTGGGCACAGGCTTTGCCTGAAGGAACCTCTGCCCAAAAGGCTGAGCTCATCACCCTCACCAACGCCCTTGAGTTGGGGGAAAGCAAGAAGATCAACATCTATACAGGTAGCAGGTATGCCTCTGCCACAGCACATGTTCATGGTGCCATCTACCAGCAGCAAGGACTGCTAACCTCTGGAGGAAAGGAGATAAAGCACAAATCTGAAATTCTGGCCTTGTTAAAAAGCCCTGCACAAGCCAGCAAAAGTGAGTATCATACACTGTCCAGGCCACCAGATGGGTGACTCCTCTGTAGCCAGAGGAGATAAACTGGCAGACTAGGAGGCCAGGTCAGTAGCCTCAAGAGTTGTTCCAGGGATGGTGGTCTGAGACCCAGAACCACCGGGATCCAAGTTCCAGCACTCTGCTGAAGATCTGGTGGTCATCTCAGGAGATCCCAACCACCACTTTGATCAGGAAAAAGAAGTCTAGTATACACCCTCAGGAAAGAAGATTCTACCGCAGGAACAAGCACGGACAATGATAAAGCAAATGCATCAGTGGACCCACCTTGGGGTAAGCAAGTTAACTCAAACTGCCTTAAGATCTAAGTATTATATTCCAGGACTGAAACACCTGGAGGAACAAATAGTTCATAGTTGTGTGCCCTGCCAGAAGGGAAATGCTTGCAGAAGCAAACCTGATCCCAGTAAGAGGAGATAAGCCGAGAGCCTACTGGGAAGTAGACTCTACCGAGATAAAACCAGGCAACTATGGCTACAAAGATCTTCTAGTTTTCATAGACACTTTCTCAGGATGGGTAGAAGCCTTCCCTACCAAGCAAGAGACCGCAAAGGTGGTAGTTAAGAAGATACTGGAAGAAATTTTCCCCCGATTTGGAGTACCTAAAGTAATCGGATCTGATAATGGCCCTGCCTTTGTTGCCAAGGTAAGTCAGGGAGTGGACAGGTACCTGGAGGTCGATTGGAAACTTCATTGTATTTACAAGCCTCAGAGTTCAGGGCAGGTAGAGAGGGCTAACAGAACTCTAAAAGAGACCTTGACTAAACTGACCATGGAGACTGCACTGGCGCTGACTGGGTGGTACTCCTTCCCTTGGCCCTATTTAGAGTCAGAAACACCCCCCCCCCATTTTAGTCTGACTCCTTTTGAAATCTTGTATGGTACTCCTGCTCCCCTGATTTTTCTGGGGGATGTTCTTGAACCCACTTGTCATAGTAACAATGATTTTTATGCCAGGTTAAAGGGCCTGCCGGTGGTACAGAAAGAAGTATGTCACAACTGGCAGCTGCCTATGAGCCTGGTACCCCTAAAAACTCACATTGGTTCCAGGTTGGGGATTCGGTCTACATGAGGTGACATTGTGCCCAGATGCTTGAGCCTCTTTGAAAAAGGACCCTATCTAGTACTGCTGACTACCCCCATGGCTGTCAAGGTGGACGGAATCGCTGCCTGTAGTCACACCTTGCATGTGAAGCCTGCTCCCTCAACTGAAACCAGAATTCCAGAAGATCACCCTACCTGGAAGGCCCAGACTACAGAGAACCCTCTGAAGCTGAAGATCATCAAAGAGCCCAAAGGTGTGGGTCCTCTCCCTGGTACTGTATCTTAGTATTTTTCCCTTGTGCTCTTCTATCCTTGGCCCTCATCAGCCACACAACCTAACCTGGCAGGTGATAGACAGGGCAAGAGAGACTGTTTGGAGTCTATCTAAGATCACCACCCGGTACACCTGGTGGCCTGACCTCTTTCCGGATGTTTGTAAATTGGCTTTAGGAGCCCCAGCCAACTGGAACTTAGAAGGATTCTTTGATACTCAGACCACTCCTTCAACGCCTTCTCCATGGTTACATGGGCTGGACCCATGAGGAGGACCCACGGGGAGGTTGCTCTACCAAAGATCAGAGGAGCATGCTGAGTGGCTCTTCCTTTGTATGTTTGCCCTCCACCGAGATCTGTCCCTAAACCCCACGTATGGAGGAAAGGCAGAATTTTTCTGTAAGAACTGGGGCTGTGAGACCACAAGAGATGTTTTGTGGGGGCCCTCCTCTCTTTGGGACTGTATCAAAATGTCAGCAAATTATTTTAATCAGGAAATGGGGAACCAGGAAAATTCGGATTGGAAAGGTATTCCCGAATGCCCAGGATGGTGTCACCCACTTTGAATCGCATTTACTAAACCAGGAGAGCAGGCCTTAGATTGGACCAGGGGCTACACCTGGGGTCTTAGGTTTTACAAAGAGAGATATGATGATGGACTATTGTTCACTATTAAACCGAAGGTCAAGATCCCATATACCTCCTTAGGCCCCAATAAAATCCTGGCCCCCACAAGCCCCCTATTAAAGCTCCTTGGCCTTTGCTCTCCCCAAGGGCTCCCCCTATCAGGCTGACCAGCCTTGCTAACCAAGGTGTAGTTCCCACTCCCAAAGACGATCCAGAGTTACCACATTTAGTTCATTTAGTTCAGGAAGCTTTTTGGGTCATCAATAGCACTAACCCAATGCTACCAATTCTTGCTGGCTTTGATATGAAGTAGCTCCCCCTAATTATGAGGGGATTGCCTTTGTTGGGATAGTTAATCTGTTTGATGATGCCTCCCAGTGCCGCTGGCAACAACATAATACCAGACTCACCTTGTCTGCCATTACTGGGCAGGGAGTATGTGTGGGAAAGATCCCCTCCTCACATGCCTATCTTTGCAATCAGACTTTGCCTTAGCCCAATGAACCTGTTTACCTCCTGCCCCCCCCAACCCCCTTGAGGGATGGTGAGCATGTGCCTCAGGAGTTACTCCATGTGTCAATTCTCATGTACTCGAAAACACTCAGGATTTTCGTGTTCTGGTACAACTAGTTCCCAGAATTGTGTACCATCCCTATGAGCAATTATTGTCCCACTGAGATGAGAGCCAGCTCAGGGTTAAGAGAGAACCTATAGGGATAACTGTTTCTGACCTGCTGGGACTGGGGGCAGTTGGAATGGCCACAAGAGTGTCATCACTGTCACTCCAACGCCAGAGCTATCAGAGCCTTGGGTCCCCTATAGATGCTGATATAGTAGAAATGGAAAATTCCATTTCCAAGATCCAGGAATCTTTGACTTCACTATCTGAGGTAGTCATCCAAAACAGGAGAGGCCTAGACCTCCTCTTTCTCCAGCAAGAAGGTCTGTGTGCAGCCCTGAAAGGAGAACGCTGTTTTTACATAGACCATTCTGGAATTGGAAAGGACTCAATGGTCAAGGTTAGAGAGGGACTGGCCAAGAGGAAGAGAGAAAGAGGGCAGAGCCAGGGTGGTTTGAATCTTGGTTTAACTCTTCCCCTTGGCTCACTACTTTGATTTCTACCCTCCTTGGGACCATTAATAATCCTGATGTTAACTTTTAACTTTTAATAATCCTGATGTCGCGGGCCTCAAATGGGTGTAAATCAATTCATGCTGCTACCAAAGTCTACCCTCAATAACTATAAAAACTGTGTGCTTGGGATGTTGGGGGTCACCTCTGCCCTGACTGCAGGACAGCTCCAGCACACTGGATCAATAAACCTCATGCTTGTTGCATTGATCTCCATCTCTGTGTTTCTGTGAGTGGGACATCCCAGACGTAAGGCTCTTTGGGTCTTATTTTCCAGAATCGGGGCATAACAACGGTCTAATTTGTGTCCTCTGAGGCCATCGTCCCCTGTAGTGATGTCTTCTGCATTCTATGGGAAGCACTATATATCCAGGTAACAACATCAGAGTGTTCTGCCTCAGTTGTAGACCCTGAATTGCTGAGCATGGAGGCAAACCCTACGTTCCCACTCGTTAGCTTTAAGACAACAACCGTGTAGAGCTGCCCTTGAGGTTGTACTGCTCAGTTCAAGGGCTTTTCCCAATTATGTTTCACACCACCCATAGACGGTAAGATTCTCTTAGTTCATGTACCCATGAGACTTTTAGTGAAATCGCCAGGAATTTACATGTGAATTTCATCTCTGCTTCAGATTCTAAAGTCATTGTTGTTTCATAGCCAGATGCAGGTGTAGCTTTATGGAACTTCTCTAATGGCAAGAATAATGGCTCAAAATTGAAGAGCTTTGTATTCTATCCTTACTGAAGGCTCTAGAGAAAGTAGTCTCTGCACTAAATAAAGTATGTTGTCATGCAGCTTTCAGAAATAAACTCCTTAAAGGAGTGATTTTTCAACCTGTGGGTCACGACCCTTTAGGGGTAGACCAATCCTTTCATAAGGATCTCATATATTCATAAGATTTCCTGATACGAAACATCTACATTATGATTCATAACAGTAGCAAAATTACAACTACGAAGTGCGAGGGGGGGGGTTCACAAAAACATGAGGATCTAAATTATAGGGTCACAGCATTGGGAAGGTTGAGAACTCCTGACTTAAAACAAACTGAAGTGCCTGCTGCTCACGTAAGGCAGACCTGAAGCTACGCTGAGAGCCTAGTAAATATCTGTAAATTGAAGAACCCATCACTGAAACATGGAACTTTCTATCAGTAATGGACAATGTGCTTCAGGGAGCACCTGCATCTCAGACTTCTCTCAATCGAGCAAGTTCACTAGAGGGTTTTTACATCGGGGACAAGCCTCTCTGCTTGTGATGACAGCAACAGAAGACCTCACACAACAAAGCAAGCGTTAAGGCCAAGGAACATGCCCAAAGGATATGGGGCAGCTGGAAGCAGCAAGCCATGTGAGATACCTGCTCCAGATGCTCAGAGCTTGCCTACTTGCCCTGGGCTTCCTGTTTAGTAGCCTTTCCTCGAGGAACCCGGTTTGGGAAAATTCCCAAATTCCTTCTGCTCCATAAAACGCCAGAGGACAAAAGATGGATTTTAGTTTATAGTTAAAATCTTCCCAGGGAATCCGAGACAATGCATTGGTCGCGGTGCCCATCTGTTGTGTGACTTCTGCTGGGGAGATATGCCATTGCTTCACTTCAGATGGGCCAGCACATAGCAAGGGGATAGTTCTGCCCAAGGCTAACTTACTGGGCTCATGCATTCATCATGGCTACTTACGGGAACTCAAGTCCCTGAAATGCAGCTACTCCATGAGTCTTCCCTAGTGTGGATAATGCCTCATCAAAGCCACATTGCAAATGCTATCAGTTCCATTGAAGAAAGTCTCCTCTCTCTGCAACATGACCATGGGGAAAGGGCCTTAGGAGTCTCAGAGCTTCCTGGGAGGTCTTAGAAGCCTGCATCCTCCCTCCAGGGGCAGCGGATGTTTTGATTAGGAGGAGGTAGTTACACACTGCCCTTCCTATCATCCCTTCCTGCTGCCTGCTTCAGTCTGCAGGGAACCCTGGCTTCAGCGTTTCAGACTTCAGCTCTCCCAGGATTTCTGCTATCAGTGTCCCGGGAGCCATGGCCTGGAACAACTTTCTCATCTCACAAACAGGGCTTCGGTTTTGCGTTCAGCCAATTGGGCTCCGCTTTCTCAATGTTGATGGCTTCTTATTTTCTTTCCCCCAATAGCTTGATGATTTCCATTTCTCTTTGCATTTGGGAGTCTCTCTGAGGTCACCTGGGCCAATGGTTAGGCTCCATAACATTGAACTTGGAAAGTACCAAAGCTGCCTCATAATACCTTTTCTCCTAACTTCCTTCATTGCGATTTCACCTCCACAGATTCACAGATTCATAGATTCCTAACGGAGAGGTTCAGGCTCATTTGAGCTGTAGGAGGGGACGGCTTGACAGAGCCTCATCCTCTTGCCCTGGCTGGCTTCTAACTTATGGTGGTCCTGCCTCCAGAGGATGCAGACTCCAGATGTGGATTTGGGGATCTGAAGGAAAGTGGAAAAGATGATGGCAGTTCTGCAGTGGATCATGTCTGGAGTAACCGATTATTTATTTAGCTTTAGCTTCTTGCTTCTGTCTTCTGGCTTTGATCAGATCCACCCCTCCGCCTTCCTACTATTCGACAGTCCTGTAGAATTCAAAGTCTGCATGCTTTCCGTGTGGTCTCTCCCGCCTTTCCCAGTGTTCTGTGGTTGGAATGCCAAGTCTCTTAATATTTGATAAACCCTGTCCTCTTCTACCAGCCAGCATCAGCTGGACCACTCCAGATGTGTCCTGCTTTGCTGTGTACTTGTCAGATTCTATGAACAACACATCTTTAACTGATACTAAGATGGTTGGTTAATCTGTCCACTTTCTCCATTTGCAAAATCGTTCCTGTAACTTTGTCTGGGATTTCCCTCATCTGCATCTTTAAAGCTTTCCTGTAACTTCCTCTGGGATTGACCTCATCTGCATCTTTAGAGGAGGCTCTTCACACTTGATGCTTTGTGATGAATATAATACAGCCTGGGAAGGAATGCACGGTGTTGTGAACTCAAGAAGAAGCCATGCATTTGCCTGTCCAGCATAGGAGTCTGGTCACTTCACTGACAGTTTTTTTAGAGAGCCCTTTGGATGCTCAGAGGCAGCTTGACAAGCAGGGAGCACTCTCTTCATTCCTGATTTATTTTCTCACACAGTCCACGTTCCGGGGTGTCCTGCTACTCTGAAGTTGCTCTCCTTCCCTTCTGTGAATTAGAATGGATAAGTTTTTCCAATTTTCCAGTCTGGCAATAGTTTAAAATTTACCTTAACTATAGCTCTAGAAACTACTAGAACACAGGGGAAAGTTTCTAGCATTTTCAGTAAAAAACAAGAAAATGGCATTCTATCCTGTCTTACTATGCCCATGCTTGGAATTATAAAACAAAGTTAATTGCAACTATTTTTGTGTGTTTTAAAATAATCTCTAGCAGTATTGTCTACTGGTGTTAATCCTCTAGATCAAGGTAAAGGGAGAAACTGAGATCAGCCATTCCCAAATGTAGACAAAGGCACTGACAGACAGACAGTGATGACTGGCGGAGAGTCGGGCCTGGGTGCAATGAGCCCACAGCGCCTCCAGCGCTGCTATCCCATAAATAATCCACAGAGCTTCATGATTGACAGCAGCACGCCTGTCACTCTCACTTGCAGAGTGGGGCAGGAATGGCAGCATCTTTTAATTTAGTTTCATGTCTGCCCATCATCACCCTTCATGAGCAAGCTGTTAACACACTACACAGCCACCAAGGAGTAGATGAGGCCTCTTGGCAGCAGTTATGCAAGGAATATAATTACAGAATGCAGCCGTTTTCCATTTTTATGCTAAGGAATTTTGCTACAGATTTTTCCTTAATAAGCTATCCCAACTATTGCCAATATACATGCATTCACTTGATCGGTTGTTTTAAAGAGGGATAATATTATTTTCATTTTTTTCTGACTGATATGATGCATATACCCTCATCACAAGACAGAAGAACCGAAGCAGACAAAGACCTTCCGGGTGGGTGATCCTGACTCCTGTGTATCCACTACCACCAACCCCAGCCACCTCCCCAGAGAGACCACCATCTGTTTGCCTGCTATCTTCATACATTTCCTATGTCACAAGGCATACTTGCACATAGAAAGAACATAGACTGCATACAATTTTCAATATTGCACCTTGTTTTATGTAGGAGATATTTTCTGACAGCCTGCATGCATTTATTTTATATTTTCAATATAAACGTTTACATGGTCCTTCAGATAGGTTGGGTTTAAAAAAAAAACTGATCTTAATATAATATTTTATTCTTTGAGAATCTCATACTTTGATCACATTCACACACACACACACACACACACACACACACACACACACTCCTCTCAGTAATTTGTCCCAGATCCAACCCCTGTCTCCCTGCACACTCCCAACTTCCTATCTTTTAGGGTTTTGGTTTGTTTGCTTGCTTGTTTCTTAAATGCTGTTCTTATAGTCTGAAAGACCATCAACTTATCAAAGAACACAGCAGGGCTTCCTGAGCCCCTCCCACTCCACGCTACAGTGCTGACTGGTGTGATCTTGTGCATGCAACCACAGATGCCTTGAACTCACACATGCAGTGGTCCCCTCACATCTAAAGGACACTGTTTCCTTCTGGTTTTTCGCCAGCATCTGGCTCTTACACACTTTCTTCAAGATCCCTGGATCCTGTGGCAGGGGATGCTGATTATCACCTGTGGCTGATAATTCCACTCTCTGCCCTTTAATTAGCTGCGAGCGTCGTCACTAACCACTGCACGGAGAACCTCTCTGGGTGATATCTGGGATCGGTACTAACTTATGGGTATAAAAATATGAATTTAGAGGCCAGTTTGATACCTTGCCCATTTATCAAAACAGTAGTAAGTTCACCTCTTAGGTCTGTGTGCTTCCCCAACGATGGGTTCTTGGCCTCTTTAATATGTTATTTTGGGTCCCACAAACTGTCAAAATATTGAGTCTATATTTTAAATTTCCTGCCAGTTTATCATACAAAACTCACTCATTTTATTTGAGCCTATTAACCCCCAATCAAACCTACAGTTCCATTTGAGTTGATTTCCTCAAAATTCCAGGTAACACAGCTAAATTGTTTTCTTAAATACAGTGGTTACCAAGTGGTTTGTTTTTGTTTTGTTTTGTTTTGTTTTGTTTTTACACTTCTTCTGTCTCTCCTACACAAGCATGTACACACAAACACAATCTTAAATCTGTCTGATGCCAAATTAAAATTCAATAATACCCATAACAATAAGAATTCAGTAAGAAATCTAATTCTATCAGGAAAATCTAATCTCCGGTGGTCTGGAAAAATGAGATGGACTTCTGCATACTAAATTAGATTCGGAGGTTATTCAAAAGTTTTCTCATCAGGATCTTGCTTCTGTGACCATATATGTCATTAGCTCTCCGCTCCTTCGCTTTAGGTTTTAATTTAATTGTTTTTTTCCAAAGGTTTGTTTTATGTACATGAGTACTCTATCTGCATATACACTTGCATGCCAGAAGAGAGCATCAGGTCCCATTACAGATGGTTGTGAGCCACCATGTGGTTGTTGGGAATTGAACTGGAGATCTGGAAGAGCAGTCAGTACTCTTAACCGCTGAGCCATCTCTCCAGCTCTTGACTTGAAATTTGTATTTATTATTAGTGAAAGAGGAGATATGCCATTTTGGAGAGTCTGTTCTCTCATTCCTCTGTGGGAATCTAATAAAGGTCACTATGCTTAGGACAACCCTGCCACCATGTGATGAGGGCAGGGAAGGATTCAGAGAGGCACAGAATTTTGGCCCTGGGTAGTGTTTCTCTAAGCATGTTTGTTCCTGTCCTCCTGTGCTCCCGCGCTCCCGTGTTCCCGTGTTCCCGTGTTCCCGTGCTCCCGTGCTCCCGTGCTCCCGTGTTCCCGTGTTCCCGTGTTCCCGTGCTCCCGTGCTCTGAGCAGAGAAAGGATAAGGAAGATGATCGACCTTGGTGAAGGGGAAATAGTTGTAAGGGAGAAGTGCTCATCTAAAATACAAGAATTATAAAACCGGGCAGTGGTGGCACACGCCTTTAATCCCAGCACTTGGGAGGCAGATTTCTGAGTTCGAGGCCAGCCTGGCCTCCAGAGTGAGTTCCAGGACAGCCAGGGCTACACAGAGAAACCCTGTCTCAGAAAAAAATAAAATAAAAAAAAAATAATGATGATGATAATAATAATAATAATGAGAATCATGAATATATTTATATGTATATATATATATATATATATATATATATATGTCATGCTAACATGAGGTTGTGTGTCCAGCCACAGGTGAGACATGCACACCCACTTCCTGCTGTGGCTTAGGGACCATCTTGTAAGAGAGTGTGAGAAACTGTTAGCAGACAAGGTGGGGAAGACCAGAGCAAAATAATGTCATCTGGACACAAGAGGATAGCTGCTCTTACAGGTTCGGCAGTGCAGTTGCCTGCCCAAGACCAAGCAGGCCACCACTCCCCCTTTATTTATGTACTTTCTTATGCATAGGGGGGCCTTGCCTTCATGGATGTCTGCACACATTTGGCCTTGGATCCTACAGAGACCGGAAGAGGTTCTAGAAGCCTAGGACTAGAGTTACGGACTTTTGTGAATTGTCATATTGAACCTGGGAGTAAATGTTCTCAACCTCTGAGACATCTCTTCAGCCCCATTCCTCCTCCCTTGCTCTGTTTCATATTAAAGAAGTATTTCTTTTATCTGCCCCATTTGCTTTTGTTTTTCCGGGCTGGGGATTGAACCATGTCCTTGAGCACGCCAGCCAAGAGCTTTTCAGTTGAGCTGCATCCCAGCCTGTTGTTTATGTTTGGATTTTTCTACTATTTTCCTAGAAATAATAAGAATGTATTATTAAATTATCCATCTATTTTACATTAACAGTCTTTCCACACCTCAGAAACTTACCTCAGCTTTGTCTGAGCTTCTAACATAGCCTGCTAATGTCACAGGTTTCTGTTTACAAGTGTTTTTTCATACCCAGAAGACTTTTAGTGCTGTGGCTTTACTAGGTACATGCTCATTTATTTTGACCTAAGTATTGACATTTACCAAAGTTGCTGGTTACTATTTAATTTTCTTCTATTTGGAGTCATAAATTTAAAAGAAAAAATATTCTGCAGTGGACTCTCCCAATTTGTGTTTGAGTGAATGACTTACTTCAGTCAGTGTAGGATTTTAGTATGTGACTGTAATAATGTCACCCCGTCTTCTTACATCTTCCATACATTATGCTAAGAGGCTAACGTCCATTCTGATCAGTTTTCAGATCGTATTTCCCTGGTTGCTTTGAACACTGTTCTCTCCAACTTGACTTCTGCGCTTTGATTAGGCTGTGTCTCCGTGAAGCTCTGGAATTTGTCTTGTTTGGTGTTCATTTGAGATTCTTGTCCTGGAGCATTCCCAGCTCTCAGTAGATTCGCAAACATTTGCAAAGGTCCTTTCAGCCACCATTTCCTGAGTTCTCTCCTGTTCTGCCTCTCCCAGTCCTCCGAGTATGATTGTGTCTGTGTCAGACACCAGCCTCGTGTCCACACGGCTCGTGATGTCAGGTTCTTCCGTTCCTTACTTGCCTTTAGTGTTCCTTCTAGATACGTTCTGATGTCACATCTTTGAACTTACTACTTTTTCTTCTTTTTAAATTTTAGTTTATTTCTGGTAATTTTATGTATGAGAATAGAGTTTATTTCATTTCATTCCTTTTTTCTCTTAATCCTGTATTTCACCGTTAAACTTATCAGGTGTGCTCTCAGTTTAAGGTATTATACTTATGGTTTTCGCTTGGCCATTTGCGTTGCTTCCATTCTGGTTCAGTTACTTTCCTATCGCTGTGAAGAAACACCATGTCTGAGGAAACTTATAGAAGGAAGTGTTTATTTGGACATGCAGATTCAAAGCCATAGGAGTCCATGAGCATCACAAGGAGGAGTGTGCAGCAGGCACGGTGGCTAGAACAGCAAGCTGAGGGCTCACACCTTCATCCACAAGCAAGGAGCAGAGAGCCAGGGCAGAGCTCTCTAAAGAGCCCAACCTGTCCCCCTAGTGTCATACTAAGCCTGCCCCAGTGGCTTGCTAAGCCTGTCCCCCTCCCCAGTGATATACTAGGTCTGCCCCAGTGTCATACTTCCCGCAAGGAGGCCACACCTCCTCAGGCACCCCAAATAGCACCCTAGACTGAGGATCAGGTATTCAAATTCCTGAGGGTATGGGAGCAGGGCACCTCTTTCAAGCCACCATAATTTCTTTGTTGAGAGAGCCACATACATGAAAACAGTGCTTGATGGCTTTCCTGATTTTTTTGTCCATTATTTCTCCCATTGTCTTTAGCATCCCCAAACAATCCAGCAACTCTTAAGTTGTACTACACTCCAGCTCTAGATCATCAGTCGACTGGCTTCTGTCGATGCTGGCTTTTCATTATTGCTGTCTTGTCCTTTGTGCTTCCTTACTGTGTAGTAAATTTTGGCACATGCATTATGAATGAATGTTTTTGTGCTCACAGACATCATACATTGATGCCATAATTCCCAATGTGAATGTATTTGGAGAAGGACAAATAATCTCTCAAATAAGCTACCATTGTTAGCATCAGGGAATCCAAAGCCTGTGGTGTCGCATGGGCGGGTCCACAGACCTGTTGCCAGGGCAACAGCCACCATATTCCCAGAATCCACTGGGCTCACCTCCCACCTTTACCTGCGGCCACTACGTCAGAACCCATAGATATATATACATGGGGAATATTCCTCTCTCTCTCTCTCTCTCTCTCTCTCTCTCTCTCTCTCTCTCTCTCCCTCCTCTCATTCTGCTACTGCCCCCTCTCTCCCTCTCAATTAAACCTCTTACACGTGGAACTGTTTGGGCCTAGTGTGTGGTATGTTCTGACGGGACCCACCGTTCTAACACATCAACCAATTCCCAGGGTCGATGTGATTTCTGATTTAAAAAAAAAAGAAAAGAATAAGCCATATAATAGATATGAAATATATTATTATATTACTCGGGGTTCTCTATAGGACCAGAATGAATGAATGTGTGTGTGTGTGTGTGTATACAGATTTTTAGAATGGCTATATGCCCTGATTCAGCTAGTCCAACAATGACTATTTACCTACAGAAGGTCCAAGAATCCAGCAGCTGTCAATCCACAAGGCTCAGCTGGTCTTTAGTTTACATCAGAATCCCAAAGAAGAAAGCTGCAATGCTAATGAGGGAATGGACTTGCCACAGAGAGCAAGCAGGCAAAGAGCAAGCTTCTTTCTTTCATGTCCTTTACTGAGGCTGCCAGTTGAAGGTGTGGCCCAGAGTAAAGAATTTTCTCACCTCAAAAGATCAGGATTAAAATGGGTCTTCCTATTTCAAATGATTTGACTAAGGAAAAAAAAAATCCCTCATGGGTGTGCCCAACCATTTGGGGTTTTACTTAATCCCCAAACTTGTCAACTTGGTGTAGCCAAGTTGACAACCAACATTGGCCATCACAACTGTACAAGAAAGATGATGATAGAGTCAATGTAAGCAGAAGGAGGCTAGTAAAGCATGGACAAAGAAAGAGGCAGACAGTGTCAGATAGATACATGGAGGTGGGGGGAGGGGTGGCGAGGTGCCTTGGGGCCTTCTGGGAAAACCGTGATAATAGAATTACTAAGTGCATTTCTTCCATTTAAATATAGAACTATATTTAAATGACTTTGAGAATGAAATGCGAATGGTAACTAATCATCTTGAGAGGTGAGGATGCATAGGAAAGCCGGTCACCTCCCCTCTTAAATAATGAGAAGTCATAGAATTTGACATAGAATAATTTGACATAGAAGGAAACAGATGCTGACTTAGGCACTGGCTTAGTTCGGATTTCCAATGCTGTGAAGAGACACCATGACTAAGTAACTTATAAAAGACAACATTTAACTGGGGCAGGATTACAGGGTTAGAGGTCCAGATCATCATCATCAGGGTGGGAAGCATGGCAGCATCCAGGCAGGCGTGGTGCAGGAGAAGGAGCTGAGAGGTCTACATCTTGATCCAAAAGTCAAGAGAAGACTGTCTCATGGGCAGCTAGGAGGAGGGTCTCTTCCACACAGGGGGGAGCCTGAGCCTAGGACCTCAAAGCCTTCCCATACAATGACACAGTCCCTCCAACAAGGTCACGCCCCTTCCAACAAGACCACACCTCCTAATGGTGCCATTTCCTGAGAGCCAAGCTTAAAACCACTCCAGACACCATGAAGTCGATCCAAGGTATGTAATAATCTTGTCTTTGGAGGAATTGTAAGAATAGGGAAGCTTGTGACAGGAGTTAACATCTGAAGTCCCCTTCTCCACATCTGTTTCAGTTATTTATCATCTGTGTCTTCCTTTCTTTCTTCCTTCCTTTCTTCCTTCCTTCCTTTCTTTCTTTTTCTTTTTCTTTTTCTTTTTTTCTTTTTCTTTTTTTTTTTGAGACAGGTTTTCTCTGTGTCTTGGCTGTCCTGGAACTCACTCTGTAGACCAGTCTGGCCTCAAACTCGGAAATTCGTGTACCTCTGCCTCCCAAGTGCTATGATTAGAGGTGCCCGCCACCACCGCCCAGCTAGTCGTGTATTTCTTAAATAGAAAATGTTACTTCAGTACGATGGTACTTAACAAACCTTGCAGTCAGACAACATTCTGTGGTACCTGGCCTCAGAGTGAGCATCACTCCTGTTCCTTGTGGTAAGGGTGGCCATTTCTGGATACTATGATCTTGGAGGGTGAGTTTCTACTTGTTTGTATCTTGCCCTATTGCTTTGATTATTTACAATGAATGTATTTAGCAGCTTCACACACAATTTCAACCTGAACTGTACTTTGTGGTTTTACTGTCTCATCTATTCACAGTGAGTTAGAAGTGGAGCTTAAGTCTGGCAGCCAGGGAGTGCATGACAAAGCCTGTCCCCAGGGGAGTGAGTGCCCGGTAGGCAGGCTAATGGTGCCGTTTGCTCCTGTGACTGAGCTGTGAGGTGAGGCAGCTGCCATCAGGGACAGTGGGTGTCTTTGCAGCTTTTGAGAAAGATTTGTTCCGTAGAACAGAGGACCCGTGGTCAGGACAGTACAGTAGAAGTGAGACTTGCCTTGTCTTTCTTGGTGCAGTGTGTCCAGACTTGCAGGTGTGACATTAATACATCCATACTTGTTGAGGGCCACACAGAGGTTCTTGTATTCACAGAGAAGCAGTAAGGGGGAACAGGACTTCTTAATGGAGAGATAAAATACCTGTTTTCCTGCCCAGAAGGATGGGGGTACATTTTCTTAGCAACCCGATGACTTTTCTGTCTGTGGAAGCAGACTGCACTCTGCTATAGAGGTAGAACTCACCCTAATTCCGCAGAATCAGACTCTTAGAGGAGATGTCACATGCACTTTATGGCCTTCTGACTTCTATGTTATTGGTCAGAGATCACACTAAATTCTCCGCCCTTTGACTACAGAGCGCAGCCTCGTAACCACATGTACTTTGTAAAAGACTTTCTAAGTAGTCATGCCTTAAGCTTTATTGTGCCCTGGAATTGGACTGGTTGTTGCCTGGAAACTCCCCCC